>NC_053434.1:23435678-23762403 GCF_007990345.1 Gossypium hirsutum | reverse complement strand
ATCAATGCATTAATATATATAATATATAAGGAGGTAATAAAGTGTGCATGATAAATAATTAAATATATGTAAATATAAAAATAAAGCTTTAGTTGAATGGTAAATTAAAGAATTTAATAATGCAACAATTGATTTGGGTTTAAATCTCATCATATGTTTATTTTTATTAGTTTTTAATAAAAAATTAAATTATCCTCAAATAATATAATTATTTTCATATTAAAAGATATTTTCGTAATTTTTCTAACTAAGTCGATAATCTAATTAAGAGTGACATAAACTCAATAAAATATTTAATAAATAATATATATAATAAATAGCAACCATCTCAAATCGTAACTTATTCGTCAAATATTCACTTTTATTAAAATAATTTGAGTTGGAATCATAATTATAAAAAAACAAATAAATTATAGATTTGGAAAGATAAATGAGTACCCAATAACGACTTTTAGATTCATTCTCCTCAACTCCTTTCGGGAGATGCAACCGTGTCCATTCTTAGCGATGGAGAGTAGAACAGATAGACAGTAGATGTGGTTTCGAGTAACAAAAGCGGAATTAATATGCAGCGATATCCCTCTGGTTAAATTGGACCCACAAGACACACTGGTACATACGGCACCATGCATTGAATGGTAGGTGTAGTTTTAGAAGCAGGTATTGCAACATTTGTTCGGTGTTTAAAGCAAGGTAATTAGTTACATCATTTTTTATCAGTCACTATCATTTTGGATTTATATATATTTATAAATATTAAATAAATAAATTCTCAATATAAAATATTTATGCACCAATCGATATATAATTTTTGATAAAAGTTTTATTATTTATTATCATAATGACAAAAAAAATTAAAAATTTCATATTTTTTTAAAATTATTCATAACATCAAAATTAGGTAAAATGAATTGGTGTTATTGATATAAATAGAAATTTTAATCGATACAAAAATAAAAATTGATTGTGTCAATTATTACTAGAACGATTAGTACCAACTGAAACAGTGAAAAGTGACTAGAGAGCTTTGAAGAGCAAAGTGAAATTGTTCTGTTGCTAAGGAAATGGTTGTGTAAAAATGAACCTTGTTTAAAGGAATCAAGATCTTGGAACCACCCTTGAAAAATGCAATGGGTCGAAGAAGGATGAAACTGAGGCGCTCAAAATTTGTACTTTGTCCAAAGTGTAGGGAAGTTAGGATGTAAAGTGTTGTGCATGCAGCCAACATTCCATTGTAATATGCAATAATGGAAAGGAAATGATTTGGGTTGGAAGAGTGTATGGTTGTTGAGAATGAAATGAAAATAGTTGGGAGTGTTGAAATTCATTTGTCCTAGAAATGAAAAAGGTATAATAAATAATTATAAAAAAGAGAAGGGGAATATGTCAGGGAAAGTCGGTCACCCCAACGTCTCTTTCATTTAGTGGATGGATCATCATTTTCACTTCATAATTTCAAACGCTTTTTGTTTCTTTCTTTGTCAAAACCCAGAAAGCGCTCTGCATTTTTAAAAACCAAATGTTTCGCCTTTCACTTTTCAAATTTAAACATGTACCCTTTTTAATTAATTTCTTTTTTTGATTTACTCAACAATTTTAATCATATTAACAATTAAGTTTATATGAAAATGTATACAGACAAATCAATATTAAATTTCATATGTATTAATAGTATATAAATTTGAAGCATATTTTAACTTAATTATAATCATATCTTTTTTTAAATTATTATTTTAAGGGTCGATTGAATTAATATTGTTAATCAATAGGATCTCAATTCGGTTAAAATTTATCAAAAAATTATTTCTTGTATATAAAATAGCAAACATTATTACAATGATATTTCTACCATTTCACATTTTATGTAAAATCTAACAATTTATAAATGATGAGATTTAAACTTAAAAATGTCATATCTTTAATCTCTTAATTTTTTTATTCAATTAAAACTTCCTATGTTTATTACATTAATTTTTATAAATATATTTATTATATAAATTATTTCCACTCAATATATCATAATCTACAAAAAAATATAATAGTTATATTTTTAAAATTATCAATTAATTTATTAAAGATACAAACATGATAAACATTTATACTTGTAAATTCTTATTTAAATTTAAAAAGAATAATAAAAATACATCATATTTTATCAAACATGAACTTATCACTTGCAGCAATGATGAGTTCCACCTAAGGGTGTAAATGAGACACTGGTGTTCACAAGTTACTTAAGTTCAATTTGATAATTATCAAGTCAAGTTTGAATTATTGATCAAGCTGAATTCCAGCTTAGTAATACTTGACTCAAACGACTTGCAAGCCTCATCAAGCTTTTCATATTTTTATATTATTCAATTACATTATTACCTTTAACATATAGTATTAATCATAAGCTTAATTATTGAATCAAGTTCGAGCTTGAGTACAAAAATTAGTGAACAAGCTCGAGCTTAAAAGTAGATATTCGATCGAGATCGAGCTGAGTATCGAGCTCGAACTTAAGCTTGACAGTATTCAAACTCGGCTCGACTCGACTCCATTACATCCCTAGATTTCCACTCATAGATGTAAAAAATATATAAACTTGTTATTACCTTATTCTTTTTTACCAAAAATGTAAACTTTTATTTAATATGGCGAAAAGCTGTCACCTATGAATACATTAAATTGTTTACATGATTAGATGAAAATGTCGTAATTTTTTTTAAAAATACAGAATTAGAGGTGTTAATAGATTGAATTGAGCTTAAATATAATATTAATTTTATTTTATATTGGTCTAGTTCAAATTATGAGTCTAAAATTTTGAACATGAAACTACGCCAATAAATAGTACAAGAATTAAAAGAAAAATGTATGGTATAATACAGGAAGCTTCGAGTATAATTAAATTCAGTTTATAAATCTACATCACTAACTTAACAATTTCTCATTAACACCATTAAAAAATTTACTTGTTTGCTTTAGTTTCAAACATAGAAAATGAAAACACAGAAATTTATAATACAAAGACTAAATGCACTATGAAGTGAGATATACTAATCCTTCCAGCATGCTTAAACCAATGAAGAGTGAGTCAATACATGTTCTGAAGATGGCAAAGACTTGAACAACCCAATCCCGTGAATATATTACCTATGCACATGGAGTTGTCCGATGAAATAATAATATGTTACCTATGCACATAAAGTGGTCCCATGGAATAATAATATGTTCCTAATAAAGTCATTATAAAAAATTGAAAATAAATGCCTTAATAAAAATATTTGCTACTAAATTGATATTAAAAATAATTTATTATTTATAATTTGAAAGATCAAAAATACAGATTGAAGATTGATTCAAAACTACATCCCTACTATGAGTACTTTGTACAATAAGAGAGTGGCCCCTAATTCTATTTGTCCCCGTTGAGCTACTGCGGCGGAAACGTACTAACACGCGGTCTTCAATGGCATCTGGAGCATAGTCGTAGCTTTAGTGAGTGGTTATCTCATTTACTAAATAAGAATTCTCCTCTTAATCAAACGGTGATTGTTATTGCTTGTTGGGCTTCTTGGTATTCACCAAACAAATTGTTGCATGAGAGAATTTCCCGATCAACTTAGGAAATTATGAGATTTATTCAGTCTTATACTTTAGATTTAATTCTAATTTTTAATCAAGTAATTAAAATGAAAATTTACTTATAATTTAGTGATTAACGATGTAATTTACTCTTTAATTTTTACGGGCTGTAAATTACATAATATATACAAAAAAAATATAATATAAAACATTACAAACTTAAAAAACGAGTCGGACTAAGTCGGGCTGGGGCCTTGAATGTTCAAGTCCAAGCCTAATCCATCTTTTAAATGGGCCTTTTTTTACCCAAACTTATTTTTAAGCTTAATATTTTTATCTAAACCCTCCTAAATTTTGGAATAGCCTTCGAGATTGAGTGAGTAACCCAGTCCATGAACAAGTCTAATTATATGAAATTTTTTAGCGCATAATTGGACATTGATTCACTTTAGAATTGGTTTTTGAGGAATGGTATATTGTGAAATTTGCATGTGTTATGTGTTGTCATTTACTTGCCTAGTGAAATCATGATCTATTGTGTTAATCATTTTGAAATTGTATGTTTTAGTCTTGATTTAGCATATCAAATGTATTGGAATTGGTTTAGTTGCATATTATATGTGTTTAGGTGTTTTTTGAGGTCCAATTGCATGACTTACATTGGCTGATTTCTGTACTTTTTAGTTAATGTCTCAATTACATGGCTCGAGACATGTCTCGAGACATAAGGTGTTAAGTTTCAAGATATGGTGACAATGTTCTGAGACATAAACCATCAAAGATGAATTAGTAAAAAATATGTTAAAGTCTCGATACATGGAGTGTTGTCTTGAGACATGGTCCCATTGTCTCAAGACTTCAAATTTTGAACCTAAAAATCATGAAATAGGGGAGGCATCTCTCGAGGTATTGCTCTGCATTTTGCTAGTTTGACTCACAATTTGTGACTTGGCTCCTTGTTTGACCATAATTGACCCTAGATTAATATATGTGAGTTTGTTTGAGTGCATTCATATTCATTCAACACTCTTATCTTCCTTTAATTGATTTTGCCACGCCTAATTTATTATTAACATCAATGATTGTTTGAAATGTTTGTTTGAGTTGCTTCAGCAACAAATATGATATCTTACCTCGTTCGGCTGTTGAGTTGAGTGTAAAGTATTACATTAATTTTAACCAATATATATTACTAATTATTATATGATAATTGTTGAAAAGTCAATTAAGGGGGTGTTGAAAAGTCAAAAATGGGAGGTGCAATTGGCACCGAAAGAAAAAGTGATAGGCAAGTTGTTTAAAGTTGAATGGGATAATTGCAATTTTGGTCCATAATTTTTTAGGCCATTTGCAAGTTGGTCTTTGAACCTTAACTATAAATAGGCCTAATCATTTTTCATTTCAACCATCCCAACCAATCTTTCTCTCTTAGTTTTCTCTCTTCTCCCATTTGAGAATTCTTAAGGAATTCTATTTGTTTGTAATATTTTGGAGATAGTAAAGTTATCATCTGGTGTTAGTGCCCGAGGACGTAGGTATAATTTACCGAACCTCGTTAAAACTCTTGTGTTTTTTCTTGTCCTATTTTTCTTTCAATATTTGAGGGTATAATAGTAGTATTTAATTGTGCTATTAAATTAATATAGAAGGAATATTTTGACTAAGGAAAGACTTGGTATTTAAGAGATCCATGTGATCCACCTCTCTTCCCTGGGAATTGAAATTTGTGTGATTTTTTAGTACAATAATTTACACGCTTCCGACCCTATTAGAACAACAAGTGGTATCAGAGCCGAAGGTTAATCGTACTATGCTCTATGGTTACAATTTAAACTGATCTTCCACATCAGAAAAGATTTCCTTAGGTATATTGAAAGATTATGGAGAAAACAGTCGGTGTATGAGCTTCAACATCGTCCATGTGGACAAGACCGACAATTGCAAATGCAAGATTGGCCGTGGAGATCTTTAATGGCACGGACCATTTTGGTATGTGGCAAAGTGAGGTTCTAGATACCCTTTTTCAGTAGGGTCTAGACATTGCCATTGATGAAGAGAAACCAGATGATGTACAGGAGAAAGATTGGAAGGCGATCAATCGGTTGGCATGTGGCACAATTCGGTCATGCCTTTCTCGAGAGTAGAGGTATGCTTTTTCAAAGGAGACTTTTGCAAATAAGTTGTGGGTGGCACTTGAAGAAAATTTTTTGAAGAAAAACAGTCAAAATAAGCTCCACTTGAAGAAAAGACAGTTTCGCTTCACTTACGTCCCAAGTACCACAATGAATGATCACATCACCAAATTTAATCAGTTAGTCACTGATTTGCTAAATATGGATGAGACATTCAAAGAAGAAGATTTGGCTTTGATGCTGTTGGGGTCACTTCCTGAGGAGTTTGAGTTCCTATAAACTACTCTACTTCATGGCAGGAGTGATATATCTCTGAGCGAAGTCTGTACGGCCTTATACAGTTATAAACAGAGAAAGAAGGACAAACAGAAAAACTCAATCAGAGATACAGAAGCTTTAGTAGTCTGAGGTCGTTCATACACTCAGAAGAAAACTCAGAAAGGGAGATCAAAGTCAAAGTCCAGACTCGGGAAAGATGAATGTGCATTTTGTTATGAGAAAGGCCACTGGAAGAAAAATTGTCTAAAGCTGAAGAATAAGGGAAAAGCTGCTGTAGATGCTTGTGTTGCAAAGCATGATACCAGTGACTCTGAACTATCACTGGTTGCATCATCATCGTTATTCCATTCAGATGATTGGATATTGGATTCAGGTTGTACCTATCATATGTCCCCTAACCGGGAGTGGTTCTCTAATTTAGTAGAACTAGATGGAGGAGTTGTTTATATGGGCAATGACAATACCTGTAAAACTGTTGGGATAGGTTCAATCCAATTAAAGAATCAAGATGGATCAACTAGAGTTCTGACTGATGTTCGGTACGTGCCCAGTTTGAAGAAAAATCTCATCTCATTGGGAGCCTTGGAATCCAATGGTTTAGTTGTTACTATGAGAGATGGGATTTTGAAAGTGACATCTGGCGCACTTGTGATATTGAAGGGCATCAGGAAAAATAACTTGTATTACTACCAAGGTAGTACAGTTATTGGAGCAGTCGCTGCAGCTTCCGGTAACAAAGAATTGGACTCGATGCAGTTGTGGCATATGAAGTTGGGACATGCCAGTGAAAAATCCTTGCAAATTCTGGCAAAGCAAGGATTGTTGAAAGGTGCAAAGGTTTGCAAATTAAAATTTTACGAGCATTGTGTTCTGGGAAAGCAAAAGAGAGTGAAATTCAGCACTGCTATCTATAATACAAAAGGTATTTTGGAATATGTTCACTCAGATGTGTGGGGGCCTTCCAAAACACCTTCGTTGGGAGGAAAACACTACTTTGTTACTTTTGTTGATGACTTTTCCAGAAGAGTTTGGGTGTAGAGTTTTTCTTAAATGGAAAACTATGATCGAAAACCAGACTAGCAAGAAAATCAAGCGGCTTAGGATGGACAATGGAGGGGAATATAGAAGTGATCCGTTCTTCGATGTGTGCCAAGAGTATGGTATTGTTCGACACTTCACAGTTAGGGATACACCACAGCAGAATGGAGTGGCAGAGCGTATGAATCGAACATTGCTGGAGAAAGTTCGATGTATGTTGTCCAATGCTGGGTTGGGCAAGCAATTTTGGGCTGAGGCTGTGACATACGCTGGCCATCTTGTTAATCGTTTGCCATCATCTGCATTATAAAGAAAAACTCCTATGGAGGTATGGTCTGGAAAACTGGCTACAGATTATGATTCCTTACATGTGTTTAGATCCACTGCATATTACCATGTGAAGGAGTCAAAATTAGATCCGAGGGCAAAGAAAGCTCTCTTTATGGGAATCACTTCTTGAGTGAAGAGATTTCATCTTTGGTGCTTAGACACAAAGAAAATGATCTGTAGCAGAGATGTTACCTTTGATGAATCTGCCACATTAAAAAAGGTAGCAGATAAAGATATTCAGACGAGCGATACTCTACAGCAGGTAGAGTGTACTCCAAAATAGGTGGAGTTTGAGCAGATGGGGATTTGCCCAGTTAATAAGTCTAATTCTCCAACCACAATGGAGGAATTAGAGGTTGAAGAGGTTCTGACCCAAGAACCGTTAAGTACACCAGAACCAGTTGCAGTTGCAAGGCCACGGAGAGAAATTCGTAGACCTGCTCGATTTACTGATATGGTGGCCTACGCCCTTCCCATTATTGATGATGATATTCGTATCACTTATCAAGAAGCAATGCAAAGCTTAGAAAGTGACAAATGGAAAAGCGCCATGGATGAAGAAATGCAGTCTCTCCAGAAGAACAATACTTGGGAGTTGGCGCAATTACCGAAAGGTAAGAGGGCAATCGGATACAAGTGGGTATTTGCAAAGAAATATGGATCTCCTAGCAAGAAAGATGTTCGCTACAAGGTAAGATTGGTAGCTAAAGGCTACGCTCAGAAGGAGGGAATTGACTACAATGATGTGTTTTCCCCTGTTGTGAAGCATTCCTCCATTAGAATTTTGTTGGCCTTGGTAGCACAGTTGAATTTGGAGCTAGCTCAACTTGATGTTAAGACGGCTTTCTTGCATGGTGAGTTAGAAGAGGAGATCTATATGACTCAGCCCGAAAGATACACAAATGCTGGTGGTAGAAATTGGGTTTGTAAGCTGAACAAATTGCTATATGGATTGAAGCAATCCTCGAGGCAGTGGTACAAACGATTTGATAGCTTTATGAGAAGGCAGAAGTACACAAGAAGCAAATATGACAATTGTGTGTATTTCCAGAAGTTGCATGATGGATCTTTCATTTATCTACTCTTGTATGTTGATGATATGTTAATCGCTTCAAAGAGCCAAAAAGAGATAGATAAGCTGAAGGCTCAGTTGAATCAAGAGTTCGAGATGAAAGATCTAGGTGAGGCTAAGAAGATTCTCGGCATGGAGATAAGTAGAGATAAACAGAGATGCAAGCTTTGTTTGAATCAGAAGCAATATCTGAAAAATGTATTACAATGTTTTGGTGTAAACGAAAACACAAAACATGTAAGTACCCCACTTGCTTCTCATTTGAAACTTAGTGCTCAATTATCTTTGAAAACTGAAGAAGAAAGAGAAAATATGGCAAAAGTCCCATATGCTAATGCAGTTGGGAGTTTGATGTATGCGATGGTGTGTACGCGGCCTGACATTTCACAAGCTGTTGGAGTTGTGAGCAGGTATATGCATGATCCTGGAAAAGGACATTGGCAAGCTGTGAAATGGATTCTACGGTATCTTCGAAAAACTGTAGACATTGGTTTAGTTTTTGAGAAGGATGAAACACTTGGTCAGTTTGTAGTTGGATATGTTGATTCCGACTTTGCTGGTGATTTAGATAAACGTCGGTCAACTACGGGGTATCTGTTTACTCTTGCGAAAGCCCCAGTGAGTTGGAAGTCTACCTTACAGTCTACAGTAGCAGTGTCTACTATAGAGGCAGAATATATGGCAGTTACAGAAGCTGTTAAGGAGGCTATTTGGCTTAATGGATTGTCGAAAGACTTGGGAGTTGTTCAAAGTCACATTAGTCTATATTGTGACAGTCAGAGCGCTATTCATTTAGCGAAAAATCAAGTCTATCATTCAAGAACCAAGCATATCGACATAAGATATCACTTTGTGCGGGAAGTCTTTGAAAAAGGAAAAATTCTACTTCAGAAGATTCCGACAGCAGATAATCCCGCAGATATGATGACCAAGGTGGTAACAACAATCAAGTTTAATCATCGTTTGAACTTGATTAACATCCTGAGAATTTGAGCACCTTTAGGTGTATGGCGCTCGAGAGCGCATTTGGAGGCACTACAAAAGATAGCTTTATCGAATATGGGGAGTTGAAGGAAGTGTGTGAAGATGTGATTATCCTAATCAAATCTTCAAGGTGGAGATTGTTGAAAAGTCAATTAAGGGGGTGTTGAAAAGTCAAAAATGGGAGGTGCAATTGACACCGAAAGAAAAAGTGATAGGCAAGTTGTTTAAAGTTGAATGGGATAATTGCAATTTTGGTCCCTAATTTTTTAGGCCATTTGCAAGTTGGTCCCTGAACCTCAACTATAAATAGGCCTAATCATTTTTCATTTCAACCATCCCAACCAATCTTTCTCTCTTAGTTTTCTCTCTTCTCCCATTTGAGAATTCTTAAGGAATTCTATTTGTTTGTAATATTTTGGAGATAGTAAAGTTATCATCTGGTGTTAGTGCCCGAAGACGTAGGTATAATTTACCGAACCTCGTTAAAACTCTTGTGTTTTTTCTTGTCCTATTTTTCTTTCAATATTTGAGGGTATAATAGTAGTATTTAATTGTGCTATTAAATTAATATAGAAGGAATATTCTGACTAAGGAAAGACTTGGTATTTAAGAGATCCATGTGATCCACCTCTCTTCCCTGGGAATTGAACTTTGTGTGATTTTTTAGTACAATAATTTACACGCTTCCGACCCTATTGGAACAACAATAATAACAAATAATATATTAATATAAAATAATTAACTTGATCATATCTTTAAAAATTTTAAAAAAGCATCATCAAATCATTCCATATATTTTATTAATTTATAAAATTTTAAATCTATAAAATGAATATAATTAGATAAATTAAAAATAATGAAAACCATTTAAGGTAAATGGAACTTATATTACATATATTGTTAATTACTATGTGATAATAAGAAAAGTAATGCAATATGCATGCAATTTTTTTTTACATTGCTTTTCAAATATATATGATAAAAATATTAATATAAAAATAAAATAATTATAAATATTTTATTAATATTTTTTTTACTATAACCTAAAGTTATATAACAATATTGAATATATTACTAATAGATGTGTTTGATGCTTATTTTGCATAACAATTTATTAATATAAACTAATTATAATTATTTTATTAATAATACTTCTATTATCAACTTAATATAAAACTAATATATAGGTTTAACGTTTCTTTTTTATAACAGATTATTAATATAAAATATACAATAATTTAATTATATTTAATTTATTAATAATTTTCATTGTTTGTGGTGTTGTTATTATTATACATATTATTTTAAATGAATTATCACTTAATTAATATTATTATTATATATCACTTAAAACTAAGATTTAACCCTATTTCACAGCTAAGTGAAGCTCCTAAATTCGCAAAGGATTCATGCTATTTGTTACAAAACAGATTTGCTTGCTCGTCGTCCATAATGCTTTTACATTTTATTAGAGATATAATTCACCAATTGAACTTGTTCATTTGTATTCAGTTGGTTTTTAAAAATTTTTTGGACCTAGTTAGTCTGAACTTATATTCCGCCAATTAAATTGGTACATCTACACTAACATTGTTAGTTTGTGTTAATGTGACATTTCTAACCAATCCAGTGTTGCTAAATGACAGTCTCTCAGTGTGCCACATGACAAACATAAATTAATATATATATAAATATATAAATTATGTTTGTCACGTGACATCACCAAATTGATTAGAAATGTCACGTCAATACAAATTAACGGTGTTAGTATGGAGGGACTAGCTTAATTGACGGAATAAAAGTTTAAGGAACAATTAAGTCCAAAAAATATTTTAAGGACTAACCAAATACAAATGAATAAATTCAAAAGTAAAATTATATATTATCTTAAAAAAAAGAAAAAGTTGAGGAAGTTAAGGGAAGTAGTTTTTTTTTTTTGGGTGATTTGATGATGATACATATACAATTGTTGCTGGATTTTATTTTTGGCATGTACTTGAGTTGCTTCTCACTTTTGCTATGTTAATTTTCTTTTGCTAATGTTTTTTACACTTATGTCTTAATAATTGATTTTATAATTCTTTTACATAGTTGAATGGTTGAATTAAGGGAGATATTGTATTGAAGTTCATATTCATCTTTCTTGAGTGTGTTGTTGTATTTTTATAAATAAAAAAAATGTCAAAAAAGGGTGATTGTTAGTGATAATTACACTCTCCTGGTCAACTCTAGTTGCAACTCAATTTACATTTGGTACACAATGTAACTTGTTATATTTAGTTGACATCTTTTGACCGAAAAATTTTAGACTTTTTAAAAGTAGGTGTTTGAGAATCTTTAGTAGCATTATACTAAGTTAAATTGTGAATAAAATCAAGCCAAGTAAGGATTTTATAAATATTTTCAATGTGATCAAAGTTTCCTTGTTTCAAGAGATTTGATTTCCTAAGAAGATTATCTCAAAAAGATCTTTGCTAATTCTATTCCATATTGAAGACTTTAACGAACTATATTCAAGGAGATAGAGATTCACATTTATTGTAGTTTTGCAAGCCAATATATACCATTTGAAAGAAGAGTTGCTAAATTCAAATAGATTGAGAGCGCTTATCTTACTCATGCGGGTAACTTATTTTAGTACATAATTATTGTAAATAAATTGTTCTCATTGTTTAGTTTGTAACTAAGCTTTCCAGGAAAAAATCTTAGTGGGGAGAGTGATCTAGTTTATGTATAGGAGTGATGTTACAATTTGGTAAGTGAATTCAATTTATAGTAGATTACTCTCTAGGTAGGGCTCCGTAGATGTAGAAAGTTTTGTAAATTGCGTAACCAAACTTTTGTGTCTATTTCAAAATTTTACTTTGTTAGTCCAGTTGCAATTGAATGTGCATCTAGAAGGTAAAATCCAATGTTTTTAGAATCAGACTAATAGTTAAATCAGTTGGGTTACCGATGTTCGGTCCAGCTAGTTCGACTGCAAGTCCTGTTTCAATAAAATAAATTATTAAGAATAATAAAAATTAAAAAAATAGAAAATATTTTAAAAAATGATAAAACTCTATTCAGTCGTAAGTTCAATTGATTTTTTTTATCTCGACTCAATTGATTTGTACAAATTCACGAATCAATCGATTCTTTCTCTTGCTCTAAACCCATTTTTTAATCGATTCTCTTTTCAATCCATTTCATAATCCAATTTCACTAATCATGGAAAAATCAACAAATTCTCACGTAAAAGTTAATAATAAGTTATGTAAAAAAATCTTCCAAGTCCTAAGAAAAATCAAACTCGATAAAATATGGAATTGACATTATTCAAAATTGGGAAAAAGCCTAAAAGATTGATTTTCTTTCTCCAAGCACTTTTACAAAAAAAAAATCATTTTAACATTCTTTTTTATTTTTTTTACGTCTTTTTAGTTCTTGAACTAACTTTATTTATCTAAACACCTCAAAATAGTTGGAAAAATTAACATTTATTAACTTTGCTAACGTGACATGCACATGAATTGCCACGTGAATATCACTTCAATAATTAATTAAATTTTTAAATTTTAAAAAAATTCAAAAAATTCAAAAAATATTTTTAAATTAAAAATAATTAAAAATGATAAAAAAATATAATTTCCTTTTAAAATTTTAAAATTAATTAATTACTTATGTGATATATACGTGGACTAACATCGAAGTTAACAAAAGTTAACTTTTACATCCATTTTAGGTGATATGACTAACAATTCAAGTTTAAAGGCTAAAAGAGAAAAAAAAAATAGAAGCTTAAAATGACATTTTTGTAAAGTTAAAATGTTAAATAAATCATTATACCAAACTTAAAACATTCAAAGCTTTTAGGGACTCGAAATAGGTTAGATTGGTATTACTTTATAAATAACACATATTATTTATAAAGATAAATAACATATAACTCCAAAGAAAATATTAGAATTTTTTGGATGAATCTCAAAATTACACTTGAACTTGGATTTAATATGCAATTTGACACATGAATTTTGATTTGGTGCAATTATACATATGAAATTTTGATTGTAGTTCAAATGTATACATGAAATTTTAATTTTGATTCAGTTATACACATTTAAATAAACAAATACATCAATTTATTTTATATTGGAGAACTATAATATTTGTACATGAAATATATAAACATAAAATGATATATCGATAATTGTGTTAATAGTTTGTGAGAATTGAATTAAATCAAAATTTCATGTATAAAAATACACAAAATTAATGTTCATGTAAAAATTTGTGTATTCGATCAAAATTTTATGTAATTTTGAAATTTATCTCAAACTTTTTTTAAATAAAAAAATTGTTAAAACTCTTCTAAAAGAAACTCAAGAGAAATTTTTAAAAAGAAAAACTCAAAGAAAATTTATTAACTCAAAATAGAATTTAAATAATAATGAATTCAATCATTTATGTACAATGCAAAGGCCTGTATATAGGTTAGCTAAATAGATCTAAATAAAACTCTTAAGTATACTAGAACTCTAATTAATCTAAACAAGAGGTAGTTTTAAACTAAATTTTTTTGTTGACATAAAACTCTTAAATAACTTAAACTACTAAATAATTACTAAAAATTCAGAATAATAAAATAATAAGAGCTGATAAATACAATATTTGGCTCATATATAATAAAAATTCAGCCTAAAATCCAATCCCAATATGATTTAAGCTCGAATTAAAAGCTCGAAACTTGTAATTCTCATCATAATCACTTCTAGAAATTTTGCTTGCACGGTTTTTATTAAAACGATCATAACTTGAGCTCCTGAACTCAAATTCGAGCGATTCAAAGTGCATTTTGAAGTCAAGAGATAGATCTTCGAATGCCATGAAAACATCTCAACTTAGAAATGCCTGGATCCCATCAAAAAGTCATTGAAAGTCTATTGATTTCACAAACTTGAAAATTGGCAGCTTTGGTGAATGAAATTTAATAAATTTCACCCTATCTGTGCATGTATCAAAACTGCAGATGAATTGGTAGCTACCCGGTAATTAGAGTAGAGCTATGGGAAATCCATGATGGACAAATGTTGGCATGGAAAAAAAGGTATAGGACCGTTCAGCTTGAAAGTCATAGATCCTCTGCTATTAACATGCTCAATAACAGAGTTGAAAGAGGGTTGTAATGCGCCCTTAGTTCATAACATTTTCTGTAACACTCCTATCCCATATCCGTTGCTGGAACAGGGATACTGAGTATTACCGGAGTTTACAGACCAAATATACGGACATCTCATATCATATAACATTCATGTCGAAAACCAATCAAAATCAATTATATTGTCCCTTATACGAGTTCTCGAGGCTTAAAATACACAATGAAAATAAGTTAGGACTAAATCGGGTACTCAAAGAATTTCTCAAAAAAAATCAAAATTTTTCAAAGGTGTTGGGGACACACGCCCGTGTGGCCAGGACGTGTGGCTCACACGGTCAAGAGACACGCCCGTGTCTCAGGCCATATTAGCATTCAAAATAAAGGCACATAGCCGTGTCCCAGCCCGTGTCCAAACTTGTAAGCTCTCTGACTTATGTCACATGATCAAGCCACATGCCCGTGTGCTAGGCCATGTGAGCATTCTGTTTTGTGCAAATTAAAGAAACAAGGAACACATTGCCTTGTCACATGGCTGTGTCTCACTCATGGCTGAGACACACAGCCATGTCTTTGTCCGTGTGGACAAAAATAGGTCATTTTGCTAGCCATATTTCTCACCCCATTTGTCATCAACCTAAATCAACATTTTGAACATCAACAAGCCATAACAAAGCATTCAAATCAATCCAAAATCAATACTTCAACATGTAATACTATCACATACCAACAATATGCCCTTAAGCTCTTTAAATGACAATATAACTCATATCAATCAAATAAGCAATTTCACTTACATGGCCAAATACATATATGCATAATTTACCAAATATACCCATTCAACCCAACCATCAATATACCTATAAGATTTCCATCATTCAACCATTTCAAACACACATCAAACATGATAAGGCCACTTACATACTCATCAAAATTTATTAATCACAAGCCATTTAAATAGCTAGTTCCAACAAAACATTTATATGTCATCGTTGGCTAAAATAACCTATACATGCCATTATATCCAAAATTAACTTACCAATTATACTGGAAAGGCTGATAGATAGTGTGAAGTTGCTTCGATCAGCTTCCAACCAAAATGAGCTTCTGAATTACTATAAAACATGAAAAATAACACAGAGTAAGCATTTAAGCTTAGTAAGTTCGTATAACAAGGGAATTAACTTGTCATTTAATCACATTTAAGGTAAACATACTAATATAACCAAACCAATTTGGCTAAAAGCCTAAACACATATCCTCAACATGTTAGCCGTGTACCAATAAACATAGATATACATAATCACTAGGTAAGATTCACATACATGTGTCATCCATCTCATATTTCAATATATCATGTAATTCAAGTATATGCCCGTTGTAACGCCCCAAAAATTGGGCCAAGAAATATTGGGTTTAGCGTCTGAGTTCGAGTAGAAGACGGCTCGAATAAATGGGATGATTTAATTTTTATTATTAATATTTAGTATGTTTAGTTAGTAAGAAAATAAATTACGAAGGGTTTATGGTGTGCGAAAAAGTCCAAGGCTCGGCCATAGCTTTAGCAACATTCTTAAATTTTGCCTCTTAAGGAAATCTGGGCATAAGGCCTTAAAAATAAGTTGGGCAGAAGTTGGGCATAAAGGAACGCCTGGCCTAGTGGTTAGGCATGCTAGGCAGCAGGAAGGAAGGCTGGGATTCGATTCCCAGCGTGTGCAAACATGTTTTTAAGTCAAGGGCTATCGCAGGCTGGCCTTAAGAGTTGTTGGGGCTAACTCATGTCACAATAAGGAACTCAGCCTAGTGGCAAGGGACATTAGAAGGCTGAAGGGGACCTCAGTTCGTGGCACGAGGCGCACGAGACGTTTATTTTTTTAAGTAAATAGGTTGCACTAAAATAGGCTTTAAAAGAATTTGCGAACGGAGTATGCCACAAGAAGCACCTGTGGCGTAGTGGCAGCAATGTGCTAGGCATGCCGAGAGGATGTGGGTTCGATTCCAGGGGAAAATGAAATTTTGATTTTTTTTAAGTAGCCGTGACTGCAGCAGTTAAGCCTTAAAATTAATTGTGAGAAGATTATGTCATGAAAGGAACTTCGGTGCAGTGGCAAGCAACGTATGCGTGTGTTTAGAAAGTCGTAGGTTCGAGATGTATAGCAGACGAAATTCAAACTGTGCTAAGGGCTAAAATTAAGGAGCAAAACAAGGAATTTGAATATGGGAAGGACGGTGGTGCCGAAATAGAACTCATTCTTTGGGCAATTAGATGCCGAAATAGCTCTCAAATTTTGGCTAGGATGAATTGTTTGTTTATTTTTTTCAGCTTAAATTCTCTTATCATATTTTTTATTTTATTTTATCAACTTTCATTCCTTTTGATCCATCTTTCTTTTCTTTGCCGAAGCCTAAATCTTCTATTGCTATTCTTAAAATTTTTTCTCTTTTTTTTTTCTTCCACCGATCTCTCTCAAACTATTGCTAACCGATTACCCTTCGAAAAGCCGAACCACACTACGTGATAGCTGACTTTACTCCTTAGCCGAATCCTCTATTCTTTTTCTTCGTTATTCTTCTATTTTCTTCTTAAACTGAATTAAGCATACCTCAGAATAGGTTCTAAAAGCCGAATCATTAGATCTGTTCTCTCCTTGTATTTTGGGTATTTGATCTACAACAAATCTGGAATAGGAAGGTACTTCGGAATGTTTCTGGCAAGTAGATCCTCGGTAAGTGATCAGATCTTTCTGTCCATTTGTTATTTCAGGTTTATTATGAAAAGCCGACAAGTCCTTAATCACTTAGGGAGACTGTCGTTTTAGACTGAAGACTTTAATAGCTTCTTCTTTTGGTTTCATATATATTTAGTGTGGATTTAAGGACAAGCAAGCAAAAAGCATAGAGGGTTGATACTGTTAGAGCATCTAGATCTGGTAGCTGGAGATCGATAAAGGCTGCTCGTGTGTGGAACTCATCATCATTTCATTTAAAAACAGGTGTGTAAACGACACCCACTAGTAGACTAGATCGGCAAAAGCCGAAAAGCCGAAATGCCGAAAAGTCAACATTTCGAGAACTTGCGAGCGTGTGAGTGCTCGTGGGATTGTTTGTATTGATAATTTTGGTATCTTCAACGGTAAGATTGCAAAGTGCGCAATTTTGTGCACCTCGGTGAATTTGGGCTTCGATGGGCCGAAATTGGGTAATGGGCAACAGGCCCATTTCGGTAAAAATGTCCAGTAAGTATTCTGAAGACAAGTTAATAATTGTAATTAGCATGAAACCCTAAAAAGACTGATAAAATTACTGAAATACCTCTGTAAGGTAGAATTATCGTAATACCCCTAAAGGGGTAAGTTTACGATTACGCCCATCGAGGGTAAATAACTGTTCTTACGCTATAATTTGACTGTCTTTCTGAAGCATGCCTTTTTAATTATATATATATTCTACATACATGTCATACTACATGGGGTTGGGTTTTGTTATGGAGGAAGAACCCGTTCTGGTGGCTTTGCCACATATTCTGATATAAGCAGCTTCGCTGCGGATTATAGTTAGTGCCACAACTGGTGCTAAGACTGTAAGTGTAGGGATGGCGTGGGTGATTTATTCCCCACAGGAAGTGTAGGGATGGACGGAGGCAAGTGCAGGGTTGGATGGGGTTATCATGCATTAATCCTATGAGACTATTTTGTTATTGGCCAACTGTATTGAAATGGGCCCAACTGTGTTAATATGGGCAAGGCCCAATATATCTCAACTTGTAATAGGGCTATGGCCCAGATTAATATTGATATGGGCTAAGGCCCAGTTAACTATGATTTCTGAATAGGGCTTAGGTCCAGTAAAGCTTGAACTGATTTGGGCTCTGGTTGGGATACTTTACACATTGAGTTTTCCAAACTCACCCCGTCTTTTATTTTTTTTAGGTAATCCCCAGTGTTAGTGAATCGGTGCTGCGAGGGACTCGGAGATGGGCATACGATTACTTGGACTCTAATTCTATTTTAAATTCTAATTTGGGTTTTAAATTTTGTAATAAGGCCTCTTTGGATTTTGTTTTAGTTTGGGGATTTTTAGTTGTTATGTTTATTATCTGCTTTAAGTAGAACTCAGTTTTTTAGAAACATTAATTGTTTTTTTTATCAACAAGTTTTCGCAAACTATGAACTTTTATAAAGCTTCTGCAACGAAAACATTTTCAAAATTAATAACCTTTTCAAATGGTTTTAAACGAATTGGTTTTCCATGAACAATCACTCAGTTAAAGTGTGGCAATGGTTGTGTGCATGTCTAGGATTGGATCCGTGGAAAGCTGGTTATTTAAGCAGTCTAATTGACTCACCTCCTCTTTTTTGGCATCCTACCTAGTGCACAGCTTCTATTCACTTTAATCTATAACAAAGATATTCTTTAAACACTAAGAAAGACTTTAGATAAAACATGACTTTTCTAGTAACGCTTCAATGTGAGACGCCGGACTCGGTCATAACGTCTGGGCTGGGTTTAGGGTGTTACACCGTAATTGTTCATTTCAAACTAATATTGTTTCATATCAGAACTTTGCCTATTGGACCATTTAAAATATCGTTAGATACACGAGTAGTACACATTAAGTGTACAAATATGTAATCCGTTCATGTACTTGTATGCTTATACAAGCATGTAAATGGGAAGCTCTTCCGAGCCATATAACAGGAAGCTCATGTGAGCTAAGTAACGGGAAGCTCATACGAGCTGTATATCGGGAAGCTCATGGAAGCAAAGTATCGAGAAGCTCATGAGAGCCAAGTATCAGGAAGCTCAAGAGAGCTGTTGTGTGTCTGCAACGCATGCAGGATCACAACCATATCGGGAACCCTAATGACATGTCATTGATATCTTTCGAATTTTTAAGGTTCAAACGAGACTCGATAATTATTAGATATGTGATCATTATTACACATGGAAATTTGTACAAATCATATACAACGACATTCAATTTTAAAAACATATAAATATACAATTTAGTTACACGAACTTACCTCGATAAGTTTTCATAGATATGAAGGCTGCTAGTCTGATACTTTTTCTTTGTCTCGATTTAACTTCGTATTAGATCTATACGAATGAATTTAACTCAATTTAATATAATTCATATTCAATTTAATCCAACACACATTGTAGCGACGTAAAAATTTCTCTTTCGGTCGCTAATTGAGGCGATTATTTGAAAATTTAAAAATCGACTTTCGATTTTATTAAAAAGGGAGTCGCCACCGATCTTTTTTTCTAGGTGTGACTGGACACCTAATAAATCATCCTTTTTTAGAAAAGAAAACTTATTCTTGCACAAAAATGAAGGCCGAATTTAGGTCTACGTCAAAAGCCAGAGTAACATTGGGTTCGGGAGTCGGTTACGCGCGAGGAAGGTATTAGCACCCTCGCGACGCCCAAAATTGGTATCTTATTAAACATGTGTTGTCTTGATTTTCAAAAATACGAATTCAATTTGACATTTAAGTGTGATCCGATTGAAGGAAATGAGAAGTTGTAAGTTTTTGGTTTTTTAGAAGAATATCCCGTTTTTAACACGAGCCGGCTAACTTCACCCAACATAGCGATGAAATCAATGACTTAATGTTAAAATCGGTACATTGCCTTATTCTTAAAATTAAAATGTAAAAAGTTTCTAAAATGATAGTAAAAAAATCTAAGAATATTATTGTAAAAAATGCGAATAGTGATGTGAATAATATAAAATATTAGAATATCAAAATATTAGAATAATAATAATTAATATTGACAAATAAAAAAATAAAATAGAAATAAAAAGGTGTACGTAATATATATATTAGAAATAACAATGATGTTTAAAAATAATACTATTAATAATACTACATAAATATGTACATATATAAAACTAAATACGTGATAATATTAAAAATATGTACATAATATAGTGTAAAAAATACATACATAATATAATTAAAATATATACATAAGATAACATGTAAAAATATATATATATAAATAATATAGTATTAAAGATATATACATAAAATAGTATAATATATATACGTAATATAGAATTTAGAATATACCTAATATATTAAAAGAATATATATAATATAATATTAAGAAATATAATAATAACAAAAAAAAAGAGAGAGGGAGAGAGTGGGTGATTTTCGGCCACAAGGCCGGCGACGGTCCAGTGCCATCGGCGCCACCGTACACGGCAGCCGGACCTTAAAAAAAACTTTTTCGGTAAAAATGGATAAGCTTCCTCCTTTTATTTTTACTTTTGGATAAAAGAAACAAAATAAGATTAAAAGAAAAAATGATAAGCAAACAAAGAACTTAAAACGAGAATAGACGAAGAAACCTCTTTTGCTTTGATCTTTGATTAATCTCTAAAAAACTACTCTCTCCAAAAACTATCCTTTACAATAACTCTTCTCATTGATTACTCTCAAAAAATCTCTCAGAAATCCTTTACAATAACTTTCTCCCCCAAAACTTCTTCCTCTCCTAAATACAAAATATGAGAAGGCTTATATAGCCATTTACAAAATATTTTTTATTGTTTATGTCTTCCTTTGTAGGTAGAAGTGGTGGTGGAGCAAGTGTGGCTAGTGGAGTAGGTAGTGGAGCAAGTGTGGCTAGTGGAGTTGGTGGTGGAGCAAGTGTGGCTAGTGGAGTTGGTGGTGGAGCAAGTGTGGCTAGTGGAGTTGGTGGTGGCAAAAGCTAGGATTTAGTTGAGAAAAGTTTAGGTTGTGGGCTAGGTTTTTTTATTTTGATTTGGGCTTAGGGTTTGGGCCATTGGGGTTTTGATGTAAATTGGGCTTTGGGTAGTTAAGATTTTGGGTTTAATTTTGGTGGGTTAGGTAAGGCTAAATTGGGTTTTGATGTAAATGGGTTAAAATCGGCCTACAACAGCTGCCCCTCTTTGCTTATTATCGTGTAACGGGAATAAAGCAAAGACACAAAGAAAAGCCAATTTTTCCCGGTCTTACTAAGTATAGACTTTTTTTGTGCTCTTCTCATCCAGGTAGTCTCTTTCCAGTCCACCGCATCTTGTAGCTTTGGTTCAATCCACTGCAAATTCGGAGATATACCTTATAACTTCAATCTGTTCCAATGTAACTTCAAGGATATGAGACTTGTGGCTTCGATCCGCTTCACTGTAACTTCAGAAAGATAAGATCTACAACTTCAATATGCTCTTCTATCGCTTCAATGAGATAAGGTTTTGGTCTTCTCTTCTTCCACTTTAGAAAGGCAAGATCTGATATCCTCGATCAACTCCACTGTAACTTCAGGGAGACAAAATCTGGTGTCTTCAATCAGCTCTAATATTGATTCTTTACTCGGCATGTGATCCTGAGCTCAACTCATTTCTCGCAATATGAATTGACTCTTTAAAACTAGACATTAAAAACAGAAATTGAAAATAGCTCAGCACGTGAGCCAAGGCTCAACTCACTTCTCGCAATATAAGTTGATTTTTAAAACCAAATTTGTAAAACAGATTTTGAAAATACCTCGGTATGTGACCCGAGGCTCAACTCATTTCTCGTAATATGAGTTGATTCTTGAAAAGCATAAATTGAAAAAACATTAATTGAAAATACCTCAGCGTGCCCCGAGGCTCAACTCATTTCTCACAATATGAGTTGATTTTTTGATGAACAAAAATTAAAACTACCTTAACGTGTCCTGAGGCTCAACTCACCTCTCGCAACATGAGTTGATTTTTTTGAAAAACAGAAGTTAAAAACACCTCAGCGTGTGACCCGAGGCTCAACTCACCTCTCGCGATATGAGTTGATTTTTTTGACAAACAGAAATTGAAAAATACCTCAGCGTGTAAGCCAAGGCTCAACTCACCTCTCGTAATATGAGTTGATTTTTTGAAAAACAGAAATTGAAAACACCTCAGCATGTGAGGCTCAACTCACCTCTCGCAATATGAGTTGATTTTTTAAAAACATAGATTGAGCAGAAATTGAAAATACCTCAACGAGTCTTGAGGTTCAACTCACCTCTCGCAATATGAGTTGATCTTTTGATGATAAATTGAAAATACCTCAATGTGACTTGAGGTTCAACTCATCTCTCGCAATATGAGTTGATTTTTTGAATTAAAACAGAAATTGAAAATAGAAATGGAAAACACCTCAGCGTATTGAGGTTCAACTCACTTCTCGCAATATGAGCTGATTTTTTTGAAACACATAAATTAAAAAAAAAAACAAATTAAAAATAGAATTTGAAAGGACCTCGACGTGTGGCCCGAGACTCAACTCACCTATCGCAATATGAGTTGATTCTTTTGAAAAGCAGAAATTGAAAATACCTCAGCGTGTCCCGAGGCTCAACTCACCTCTCGCAATATGAGTTGATTTTTTTGATAAAAATAGAATTTGAAAAAATCTCAGAGTGTCTTGAGGCTCAACTCACCTCTCGCAATTTGAGTTGATTTTTGACAAACAAAATTTGAAATTACCTCAGCGTCTTGAGGCTCAACTCACTTCTCGCAATATGAGTTGATTTTTTTTGAAACATAAGTTAAAAAAACGAAAATTGAAAATACCTCAGCGTGTCCTGAGGCTCAACTCACCTCTCGCAATATGAGTTGATTTGAAAAGCAGAATTTGTAAGGAAAAAATTGAAAAACAAAAATTGAAAATACCTCAGCGTGCCCTGAGGCTCAACTCACCTCTCGCAATATGAGTTGATTTTTGAAAAACAGAAATTAAAAATACCTCGGCGTGCCCCGAGGCTCAGCTCACCTCTCGCAATATGAGTTGATTTTTAAAAAACATAAATTGAAATTACCTCAGCGTGTCCTGAGGCTCAACTCACCTCTCGCAATATGAGTTGATTTTTTGAAAAGCATAAATTGAAAAAATGGAAATTGAAAATACCTCAGCGTGTGACTTGAGGCCCAACTCACCTCTCGCAATATGAGTTGATTTTTTTGAAAGACAGAAATAAAAACATCAAAATACCAAAAGATGTCATCTGGTGGAACTCAGGTGTCCTTTCCTTTGATTCAATACAGCTATCATCGAAACCTCTTGTTCTGCTGAAATACATGTATATGTCATGCATGATGTTATCATGATATGTACATGTTTGCCTTAAATGCCTTTATGCCTACATGATCATGCTATGCGCCTTGGGCTTGCTTGTCATATGTCCCTTTCCGTCATGATTTTTGATGATCTGCGTTCATTGCTTTGACTCTTGACTTTCTCTTCAGGCCCTGTACCCGTCCTCTAGCTTCACGACTAATCTGCGTTTCTCAGAGATCGCTCTTTTGCCCCTGGTTGAACTTTGTTCTTGCTTTGAGGCTCTTATACTTATCAAATTCTTATTCGGGTAATGCTTAGCACTTCTTTTGTTTAGAGTATGTCATTTCACTATTTATCATGTAAATGGACCACATAATGAGATGCATGAAAATGGTCAGGTAGGGGACAAAAGGATACCTCACATTTATTCATTTCAAATGTAGCAAACAAAGAAAGTTAATCAATGATAGTAAAAAAAGTGTCATAAAGAGAAAGGGGATCGCATTTCAACAAATACAAATGCTCTAGATATTCAACGCATGAACTCTTCCACGTTCCTCAATCAAGAATCTTTTCGAGCTTGGCTTTCTTGTGTAAGAGATTTCGATTTTTCAGAAATGCTTCAAATACTGTAGTCTCTCTGTTTGACCCACTGTTCAAAACGCCTTACTTTTTAAGCCAGTGCTTGCTTCAGTAGAACGCCCTTTCAGGTTTTTATCCTAATCTTTTATGTTAATCAAGACGCCCTTTTCGGGTTTTCACCTTGATCTTTTTTGTTAATCAAGACGCCCTTTTCGGGTTTTCACCTTGATCACCCTTTTTTTTTAGGCATAATATTTCTTCACAGTATCTGAGTTCACTGGATTCAGTAACTCCTTCCCATCCATCTCAGTGAGAATCAAAGCTCCACCCGAGAATGCCTTCTTTACGACGTATGGACCTTCCCAATTTGGCGCCCATTTTCCTCGGAAGTCTTTTTGTATTGAGAGAATCTTTCTCAGCACGAGTTCTCCTTCGTGGAATTCTCTTGGTCGTACTTTCTTGTCATGGGCTGCTATCATTCTCTTCTGGTACATCTATCCATGGCAGATTGCCTTCAGGCTTTTTTCTTCGATGAGGTTTAATTGGTCATATCGAGCTCGAACCCATTCTGCTTCCTCTAATTTCGACTCCATTAAGACTCGTAGAGAAGGGATCTCAACTTTGATGGGTAACACATCTTCCATTCCATGGACCAGAGAGAAATGAGTTGCCCCTGTAGATGTCCGTATAGATGTGCGATATGCATACAAAGCAAATGGTAGCTTCTCGTGCCAGTCTTTATATATCTC
The DNA here is from genome assembly GCF_007990345.1 of Gossypium hirsutum. Taxonomy (NCBI): domain Eukaryota; kingdom Viridiplantae; phylum Streptophyta; class Magnoliopsida; order Malvales; family Malvaceae; genus Gossypium; species Gossypium hirsutum. The sequence continues at coordinate 23,737,468 of NC_053434.1, read as the reverse complement.
GGTCATTTTCCCAATAATATTTTTAATATTCTTGTTGGCTGCTTCAACAGCTCCGTTCATCTTTGGGCGATAAGGTGAGGAGTTATGATGCTTTATTTGGAATTGCTCACACACTTCTTTCATTATCTTGTTGTTCAAATTCAAGGCGTTATCTGAAATGATTCTTTCAGGCAAACCATATCGACAAATGATTTTCTTTTTCAAAAACCTGCAAACCGCAGTCTTCGTCACATTGGCAAACGATGCGGCTTCTATCCATTTTGTGAAGTAATCAATAACCACAAAAATGAATTGGTGTCCATTAGAAGCTTTTGGGGAAATTGACCCTATAACATCCATGCCCTACATAGAAAAAGGCCACGGAGAAGTCATGACGTGAAGGGGCAAAGGGGCTACATGAATTTTATCACCATAAATTTGACATTTGTGGCATTTTCGTGTAAAATTAATGCAGTTACTTTCCATCGTCAGCCAGTAATATCCGAGTCTCATAATCTTCCTGGCCATGGTGAAACCATTGGCATGTGTCCTGCAAATTCCCTCATGGACATCTTTAAGTATTTTTCTGGCTTTAACAGCATCTACGCATCTCAAGAGCACCTGATCTTTTCCTCTTTTGTATAGGATGTCCCCATCAAGGACGAATCCCGCTGCCATTCTTCTGATTGTTCTTTTGTCATTCTCATTTGCTTGTTCGGGGTACTTTTGATTCTTGACGTATTTTAAGATATCATGGAACCATGCCCGTCCATCTAGCTCTTTCTCAATGCTGAAACATGTGCAGGGACTTCATATATGCTCATTTGAAGAGGTATTATTTCTATTTCTCTGTTTGCTTTAAACATTGAAGCCAAAGTGGCTAGGGCATCAGCCAATTGGTTTTCTTTTCGTAGGAAGTAATTAAAAGTTATTTATTCAAATTCTTTAATCAGCTCTACCACTAGATCACTGTATTTATCCAATTTTGGATCCCTCACTTCCCAATCTCCAACGGATTTGGTAAATCACCAACGCCGAGTCTCCATATACCTCTAAAGTTTTGATGTTTCATTCAATAGCTACACGAAGTCACATGATACAGGCCTCATATTCTGCTATGTTATTGATACAGAAGAAATTCAGCCTGGCAGTGAACGGATAATGATTCCCGTCTGGTGAGACTAGGATTGCTCCAATTCCATGCCCCAAGGCATTCGATGCACCATCAAAACTCATCTTCCATGGCTTCTCTTTTGATGACTCGGATTCCATTTCTGTGATGCACATTAAGTCTTCATTTGGGAAATCGAATCTCAAGGGCTCATATTCCTCTGTCGTTTGAGTCGCTAAGAAATCAGCTATTGCGCTCCCTTTTATCGACTTCTGACTTACATAGGCAATATCGTATTCCGATAGGAGAATCTGCCATCGTGCCATTCTTCCTGAGAGTGCCGGTGATTCCATCATGTATTTTATTGGGTCCATCTTTGAAATTAGCCTTGTCGTATGATACAACATATATTGCCTGAGTCTCCGAGCTACCCAAATTAGAGTGCAACAGTATTTTTCAATGGACGGATACTTTGCCTCATATTCAATGAACTTTTTGCTGAGGTAGTAGATAGCCTTTTCTTTCTTTCCTGACTCGTCGTGTTGCCCTAGTATGTAACCCATTGAATTTTCAAACACAGTCAAATACCATATCAATGGTCTTCCCGGAGTTGGCGGTATTAGCACTGGAGGATTAGACAAATATTGTTTTATCTTATCAAAGGCTACCTGGCATTCCTCATTCCATTCTCCCGGGTTATATTTTTGAAGAAGCCGAAAAATTGGGTCACATTGGTTGGTAAGTTGAGCGATGAATCGGGCGATGTAGTTTAATCTCCCTAAAAATCCTCTGACTTCCTTTTGTGTGCACGGAGGTGGTAACTCTTGAATGGATTTTATTTTATCTAGATCAACCTCGATACCTCTTTCACTGACAATGAAGCATAACAACTTTCCCGAGGTAGCCCCAAATGTACATTTGGCTGGATTAAGTTTTAGCTGAAACTTTCTCAGCCTTCCGAACAACTTCTTGAGGTTCACTACATGCTCTTCTTCCCCTCGGGATTTAGCAATCATATCATCGACGTAGACTTCTATTTCTTTGTGCATCATGTCATGAAATAACATCACCATAGCCCTCTGATATGTTGCCCCAACATTCTTTAACCCGAATTTCATCACCTTGTAACAGAATGTTCCCCACATTGTTACGAAGGTAGTTTTTTCCATATCCTCAAGGGTCATCTTAATCTGATTATACCCCGAGAATCCATCCATGAAAGAAAACAATGAATGTTTTGCTGTGTTATCTATCAACGTATCAATGTGTGGTAAGGGAAAATTATCTTTAAGACTTGTTCGATTCAGGTCACGTAATCCACGCACATTTGTACTTTGCCGTCTTTCTTGGTACCGGGACTATGTTAGCCACCCATTCTGGGTATTTGGAAGCTTGTAAGAAACCCGCATCAAATTGCTTTTTGACATCTTCTTTTATCTTTAACAGCATCTCAGCTCTCATCCGTCTTAGCTTTTGCTGAATGGGTTTGCATTCTGGTTTCAGTGGGAGTCTATGGACTGCTACATCTTCATCCAATCCTGGCATGTCTTGATATGACCATGCGAATACATCTTTGTACTCGCGGAGCAAAGCAATCAAATTATGCCTGGTGTCCTCTGAAATAGAGGTCCCAATTTTCACTTCTTGCTTCTTTTCTTCAGTTCCCAAGTTTATTGTTTCAGCAAATTCTTGATGAGGCAAAATCTATTTATCCTCTTGTTCCACCATTCTTAGCAAGTCAGAAGACGAGACATAGTCTTCAGCATTTTCTTCGGCTTCAAATTCTCCTAAACAAACAACCTTCTCAAAATCAATTTCAGGACTCGTAACGGGTTTGTTCATACAATTGATATCTGAGTACCTGAAAGTTCAATGGAAAAGGAAACTATAGAGGGGCATCTAAGTATTGAAACCAACAAACTGAATGTTGTGGTATGGCATGAGGCAAATGTAAAGATAGGCTATGAAATGATTATGGAATTAGTGATAATGCGAAAAATTGTGACAAAATGCATCTTCATTGATATTCATTTAAATGATAAAGAGTGAATGCAAGCTCTTACAAAAGAATTCTATTATATCTAAGGACATAACAGAATGTTAACGTTTGAGCATTACTCTGAAGACTTATAAACTACAAGAAGATCCTCGGTAGTCCAATTGTTCAACATGAAACCCGGGGGACAAGGGCGTATCTTTGAGACGTCTTTACTCACGTCAGCTCCTTTGTCAATGAAATTTATACTGATATTCTAAAAACCCTCTTCGATCATTAACATTGTGCTTTGTGCACTATACTGCCCTGGGTATATCATTCCCACAGACGTAAATGTTTTTGACAAATGAGGGTACGTTATAGGCTCCCATTCTAATTCTCGGCTAAGGCTCTTACAATCCGCCTTTCTCGATCTTTCTGTAACTATTTTCTTATTTGTTACATGTCTAGCTGGAACCCCAAACCGTATCGGGCCTTGTGGTACACTGGCTTTAGAGCCTTGACTATTCCTTGCAGATACCTTCCCAAACCTTTCCTTACTCGGGCTCCTTTTCCTTTGACCAAAGCAGTCATCATCTCCATCATTTTAGCCATTTGATCCCTTTGCTCGAGCGATTCCTCTCGAGATCTCACCATTAAGTCTCTTGTCTCTTGCTGTGACTTAGCCAGTTGTTCTTGTAATTCCCTTTGGACTCTTTCTATTCTTTCGATTATTTCATTGAACTCAGCCTCAATTGTTCTAGCTTGTCGACGCGTTCTATACGAATGGCGTGATTCCAGATTTGAAGTGTTGTGACTGCGATTTATATGATTCTAACCTTAGCGAATGATCATGGGATAGATATATGCAATGAATGAATGAGTGCATAAATGAATGTCAATCATGAAAGATATGCAAGAAATGGGTGTTGATTTCAAAATAGCCCCTATTTAGGCATTTCATTCATCAAAAGAGTCTATTACACAATGTTTCGGTCACTCGTATAATTGACTCCTCCATTAGAAACCCGTTTTTGGCAACCATTCTCTAATCAACACATTTCTAACAAGATGCCTATAATACATGATGAAAATAAAGCAAAGACGAACAACGCTGGTTTGTAGTCAAATATAGGCAAAAAAATCATGAAAATTTTATCAAATTACGCTACCCAATCTAGTTTATTAAACTAACCCAATCCCCTTGCATACAAAGTGAAAGTGCAAAAGGTAAGAGGCGTTTCTCCGGTGTACTTATTTTGGTGACTATGGAACAAGCGAAGGTTCAGCATGGCTCTAGTTAGGGGGCTCGTACGGTTCACTATATGCGGTTTTGGTTCTAGATAGGTACTCAAATTGTTCGTACTATCGTCTACTAAGACTAGTACGAAGTCTCGGTCATGGCCCATCATAGGCTTACGAGATCAATTCGAGGGATTACATTTACTTATGCCTATGCGGAGGGACAAGTTAACTCACGAAAGCATAAGTCATATGTAACCCGAAAGTATTCACTAGCCTGTGCGGAGGGACGAGTTAACTCACGAAGGCATAGCATTTACTTTCACTTAAACAGACGAGGCCCGGGTAGAAAGCTCATGCTATGCAAAGTTGCTCGTGCACGGTGTGTGGGGAGAAACTCACAAACCTTTACGTTTTATTTAAAAAACTAAACCAAAACTAAAATCACAAAAATTTAAAGCTGAAAAACAACCGGATAAAACAAGTTCGAATATATACAACACGATGCAAATGCATGATTTTTTTGAAAACAAAAATTTGAGGATCACGACTAAATGTTAATTTGAACAAGGAACTTTGAAAATTTTGACAACGCGAGTTTAATTCGACTTGACTCTCAAAAAGGGTCCCCAGTGGAGTCGCCAGCTGTAGCGACGTAAAAATTTCTCTTTCGGTCGCTAATTGAGGCGATTATTTGAAAATTTAAAAATCGAATTTTGATTTTATTAAAAAGGGAGTCGCCATTGATATTTTTTCTAGGTGTGACCGGGCACCTAATAAATCATCCTTTTTTAGAAAAGAAAACTTTTTCTTGCACAAAAATGAAGGCCGAATTTAGGTCTACGTCAAAAGCCAGAGTAACATTGGGTTTGGGAGTCGGTTACGCACGAGGAAGGTATTAGCACCCTCACGACGCCCAAAATTGGTATCTTATTAAACACGTGTTGTCTTGATTTTCAAAAATACGAATTCAATTTGACATTTAAGTGTGATCCGATTGAAGGAAATGAGAAGTTGTAAGTTTTTGGTTTTTTAGAAGAATATTCCATTTTTAACACGAGCCGACTAACTTCACCCAACATAGCGATGAAATCAATGACTTAATGTTCAAATCGGTACATTGCCTTATTCTTAAAATTAAAATGTAAAAAGTTTCTAAAATGATAGTAAAAAAAATCTAAGAATATTATTGTAAAAAATGCGAATAGTGATGTGAATAATATAAAATATTAAAATATCAAAATATTAGAATAATAATAATTAATATTGACAAATAAAAAATAAAATAGAAATAAAAAGGTGTACATAATATATATATTAGAAATAACAATGATGTTTAAAAATAATACTATTAATAATACTACATAAATATGTACATATATAAAAAATAAATACGTGATGATATTAAAAATATGTACATAATATAGTGTAAAAAATACATACATAATATAATTAAAATATATACATAAGATAACATGTAAAATATATATATAAATAATATAGTATTAAAGATATATACATAAAATAGTATAATATATATACGTAATATAGAATTTAGAATATACCTAATATATTAAAAGAATATATATATAATATAATATTAAGAAATATAATAATAACAAAAAAAAGAGAGAGGGAGAGAGTGGGTGATTTCCGGCCACAAGACCGGCCACCGTCCGGTCACCGGACCGCCGCCGGCCGCCATTGGCGCCACCGTACACGGCAACTGGACCTCAAAAAAACTTTTTCGGTAAAAATGGATAAGCTTCCTCCTTTTATTTTTACTTTCGGATAAAAGAAACAAAATAAGATTGAAAGAAAAAATGGTAAGCAAACAAAGAACTTAAAACGAGAATAGACGAAGAAACCTCTTTTGCTTTGATCTTTGATTAATCTCCCAAAAACTACTCTTTCCAAAAACTAGCCTTTACAATAACTCTTCTCATTGGTTACTCTCAAAAAACATCTCAAAAATCCTTTACAATAACTTTCTTCCCCAAAACTTCTTCCTCTCCTAAATACAAAATATGAGAAGGCTTATATGGCCATTTATAAAATATTTTTTATTGCTTATGTCTTCATTTGTAGGTAGAAATGGTGGTGGAGCAAGTGTGGCTAGTGAAGTTGGTGGTGGAGCAAGTGTGGCTAGGATTTAGTTGAGAAAAGTTTAGGTTGTGGGCTAGGTTTTTTTATTTTGATTTGGGCTTAGGGTTTGGGCCATTGGGGTTTTGATGTAAATTGGGCTTTGGGTAGTTAAGATTTTGGGTTTTGGGTTTAATTTTGGTGGGTTAGGTAAGGCTAAATTGGATTTTGATGTAAATGGGTTAAAATTGGCCTACAACACACATCTTTGGCAAAATTATTATTTTGCCCTTATACTTTTAATTAATTACTATTTAGTCTCTAGGCTCGAAAAATGAAATTCATACAATTTAATCCTTATTCAAGCCTAGCCAATTTTCTTACATATCAATAGAAGCCCATGTATTTCACAAAATTTAGAATTTTTCCATAAATTTTTCATCTTTTCAATTTAGTCCCTAATTGATAAATTTATCAAAATTCTCTTTACAAAAGTTGTTTATCTAACAACAACCTTTCATTTTCTATCATACAACTTCAAAATTCAACTATACTCATCTATGGAAAAACCCTAATACTTTAACGATTTTGTAAATTAATCCCTATATAGCTAGATTAAGTTATTACGATCTCGGAAAAATAAAAATCATTAAGCACGGGACAAGAATTCTTACCAAAATGAGCAAAAGAAGTTTTCTAAAACTCAAGCTTCCATGGCTAGGGTTTCCATGTTTTTTGATGAAAGATGATGAAAAAATATATATTGTTTCTTTTATTTAATATTACCTATAAATATTTAATTTCCAAAATTAACCTTAATATTTTCTTCAATTTCCAATGATGAATAATCATACTTATCCACTAACTCTTTTAAATGGTCTATTTGCTATATAAGGACCTCCAATTTTAAATTTCATAGCTATTTGATACTTTTAGCCACTAGAATTCAATTTTTACTCTTTATGCAATTTAGTCCTTTTTATCAAGTTAGGCATGTAAACGGTAAAATTTCTTAACGAAATTTTCATACGATATTTCTATCATACTGTAGGCCATAAAATAATATTAAAATAAATTTTCTTTCAACCTCGAATTTGTGGTCTCGAAATCACTATTCTGATTTCACCGAAAACAGGCTGTTACAATTCTCTCCCTAAAGGAATTTTCGTCATCGAAAATCTTACCAGTTAAAAAAGTTTGAATATTGCTTTCTCATAGTTTCTTCAGGTTCCTAGGTAGCTTCTTCTATTCTGTGTCGTTGCCAAAGGACTTTTACTAAAGCTACCTTTTTATTTCTCAATTCTTTCACCTTGTGTACCAGAATTCTATTCGATTCCTCACTGTATGTCATGTCAGGTTGAATTTCAACATCCATCAGAGAAATAACATATGAAGGGTCAAATTGATGTCGTCGTAACATAGACACATGGAAGACATTGTAGAGTCTTTCAAGTTCTGACGGTAAAGCTAATCGATACGCAACAGGTTCGATTCTCTCAGTAATCTTATAAGGTTCGATAAATCGCGGACTCAGTTTTCCTTTACAACCAAACTGGAGAATTTTATTCTAGGGAGAAACTTTCAAAAATACTTTGTCGCCAACTTGAAACTCTATTTCTTTACGTTTAAGATCCGCATAAGATTTCTGACGATCAGAAGCTGCTTTCAAGCTATCTTGGACCACTTTCACTTTTTCCTCAGTCTTACGAATCAAATCAACTACGTGTATCTTTTTCTCACTAAGCTCAGTCTAATATAACGAAGTTTGGCATTTGTGACCATACAAAACCTCATATGGTGCCATTTTTATGCTTGACTGAAAACTATTATTATATGCAAATTTGACTAACGGCAAATATTTCTCCCAATTGCTTTCGAACTCTAAAACACAACACCGAAGCATATCTTCAAGAATTTGAATCACATGCTCTGATTAACCATCAGTCTGAGGGTGAAATGTAGTGCTAAAATGCAACTACGTACCTAGAGCTTCCTGTAATTTTTTCTAGAATCGTGATGTAAATAATGGATCTCTATCTAAAATAATGAAGACTGGCACTTCATGTAGTCTGACAATTTCTGAAACATATAATTTTGCTAACCTGTCTAGAGAGAAATCTATACGTACCGGAATAAAATGTGCAGACTTCATCAAACAATCGATAATAACGCAGATGACATCTTTCTTTTTCTGAGATAGTGGTAACCCTGATACAAAATCCATTGTAACTCCATCCCATTTCCACTCCGGTATCGTCACTAGCTGTAACAGTCCTGAAGGTACCTGATATTTAGCTTTAACTTGTTGACATGTCAAACATCTAGGTGCAAAATCTAAAATATCATGTTTCATTCCTGGCCACCAGTACATATGTTTCAAATTATTGTACATTTTATTACTTCCCGGATGAACAGACATACTACCCCTATGAGCTTCGTGCAAAATTTTCTATACAAGCTCTGGATTCATCGATACACAAACTCTACCTCTGAATAACAAACAAGCATTAGATCCTACCTAAAATTCTAAATCAGAAGTCGACTCACACTGTACGCGTTTAGCTTGCAACTCATTGTAACATCCTGACTTAGGGCCTAGTCGGAACAGTGATTTTGAGACCACAAATTTGAAGTATAAATAATTATTTTATGATTATTATGAGGTCTAGGATATGAATGCATGCTTGTGTAAAAATTTCATGAAGAAATTCTATGCTTAAGATATCCAATTTGACTTTAGGGACTAAATTGAATAAGTTGCAAAAATTATGTTCTAGAAGCTTTAAGCATGAAATTGCATTGGATTATTAATTAGAGGTCCTTAAATATAATTTGACCAAGTTCTAAAATTTTGGACAAAAATGAACATGCATGGATAAAAATTCAAAATTTAGTAAAAAAAGCATTTTGGTCATTTGGTTAATTAAAGAATAAAAAGGGAAAAATCAAGCAAAAATATTGTCCATCTAGGGTTTTCAACATTTCAAGCTTGATTATAAGTGCTCCCTAGCCCCGTTTTTAATGTTCTTTGCATTTTTGAGATCCTTGAAGCTTAATTTATCTTTTTTTACCCATACTTTGAGCTAGGGTTTATGTTAAAAAACTTACCCATATATGACATGCATGTTCTTTGATGTTTAATGGAGGAATATGAAAGTTTAATGTTAGATAAACATCTTTTGTAAGGTGACTTTTCATGAAAATACCTAAAGTGGGACTTGTTTGTAAAAAGGTGTAAATGGGTAGTGAATATGTGAAATAAAAGAAAAATGTGGGCTGTTATGAGCTAGTATATGATTCAGCTAGGCTTGGGTAACCAAGAAAATGCATGCATTTCATTTTACGAGCCTAGGGACCAAAGTGTAAAATTGTGCAAAATTAAGAGTAAAAAGGTAATTTTTTCAATAGAGTAAATTTTTGGGTTGAAATTGATGAATGAGATATATTAATAATTTAAATTGCTTATATAGACTCGAAAAGACCAATCCCAAAAGTAGACCGTGGAAAACAAAAGGTCTTGTAATAGTTGAAATTCAAAACCGAGACACCATCCAAGTAAGTTCGTGTAACCTAATCGATTATGTAAATATGTTGATTATAATTGTTTTGTGGAATTGAATATGTAATGTAAGAATATTGAATTATGTAAAATTATTCAAAGGTTAAGAATCTATTAAAAAGGGACTTGTAATCTGTTTGAATTTTTGAATTCCGAAGGTTAAGATATTTCTTATATGAAATGGAATCCTGCATGTGTTGTAGAAAGGATTCAGCCCGGACGGGTTGTAACACCCCTAACCCGTATCCGTCGTCGGAGTAGAGTTATGAGGCATTACCGATCATATCAGAGGTCATACAATTATGCATTATATTTTACAACTTGAAATTTTAATGACATTATTACTCGTAACTTAATCTAATATCAAACTTAAAATCATATAATTCATAACACAGCATAATTAAAACATGATCCAACATATGTTAAAACAAACTATATATATACAGAACATATAACAAACCAACAACTTTATTAATTTAATATCATACCTATATATTTTTATTTAAAAAGACTTGCGTATGTGCAAATTACATGTCAAACAAAACAAGTTTCAAAACTTCATTTATGCGGCATGATTACATTAGTTAACATGAATTTACATATTTCATACATTAATACAAGTTAATACATCTATTTGAATATATATATATAAAGGCACTTAATCACATTCGAATAAAGCTTTATAGCAAGTCATATTTTGGTTTAATAAGCAACGAACACCTAAGAGATGCAACTATGTTTCACCAAGCCCAAACACATTTCACCATATTGACTTAAACCATTTTCGGAATCATATAATAACTCAATACCAAAACATGTGCAAATTATTGTCTCCACAACCCGACTTTTAACCATAGTTAACCTATCGTTGTATACCTAATTTGCTTATATAATAACAAGTTTAAATCTTCATAATGCACATGTTAACTAATCCTTTGATCAGTTATCAAATATAACCTCATGCGGTCACACTAATACCAAGTCACATGCTTAATAAGTGAATCACACACCCAAACCGAATTTACTACCACATATTTTTAGCACATATAATTATAAATCATTCCACTAGCAACTTGGCTCTTAATTACCAAACCAAAAACATCATGTCATAGGATATGTATATGTTTCACCCTTCACTAGCCAAATATAAAGGCACATATTTTACTATTTTCAAACCAACTTGCATGATAAAATAAACATATTATATAAGAAAACATGACAAACAAATTCACATATGCTTCTATCCATACAAAACCTTAGCCGAACCATACTCATGTATATCCAAAGTCATCAACCATTTCAAACATATAATACCTACCACAAATACTATGCATTCATAGTACATGACATCATAACCAAAATGCATATAAACCATAAGCAACATAACTAAATTCAAACGTAAAAGTTAAGCTAGTTTTGCATGGCTTAGATTACACATAACCAAAATCCAAAATCCAAAATCCAAAATTCCAAAAGTATGTTCTAGCCTATACATGCCATAATTCAAGTTCAACTTATTAAATACTGAAACAGTAGATAGTGTGATGAACTTTGCTGACAATCCCTGAGCTTGTAACTTGACTCAAAATCTATAAAACAGAAACAAACATACACATACAAAGTAAGCTTTTATAGCTTAGTAAGTCATAAGCAAATAAACAACCCAATGATATAATCCACTCATTTTAAACTAAATCGAATTACATTAACTTTACTATGCTTAGTCTTGAACTTACAAATCTCATAAATAATACATTTTCATACACAATTTCTACCTTGGCCGAATGCACATATAGTCAATTTAACATATTATTATTCAACTTCTAAAGCTAATTAGTCATTATAAATCCTAGTCCACATACATGTAAATATATAAGCTCATATATCAAAATATAACTTCATATACATCTACTAGTTATATGCCGAATATACCAAATCATGTATGCACATAGTTAAGAATCATCTCAATAATACCCAAATTATTTATTCACAAAGGCGAATACACATACCATATTCACATATATTCTTCATTTGCATCACAAATAATTTGTAACAAATATTAAGTTACTTACTTACCTTATTTCAAATAGGTAATAAACAAATTCATACCTGGTCATTTAACTTGTTTCACATATTCGTTCACAACATATCGTTGCCCGATGAACCATTCGGAATTGGATAGGACACTCAGATAATCACACAAATATCGTACAATGCCAACGTCCCAGACGTGGTCTTACATGTAATCACATATCGATGCCACTGTCCTAGACAAGTTCTTACTCGCACACATATATCGAAGTCACATATCGATGCCATGGTCTTACTCGCACATCACATATCGGAATCCTATGTCATGACATATGTATCCTAGCTATTCCTAAGGTTCATACGAGGCTTGCGAACGTCGTAACTCGGTTGAAACAAATTCAAAAATATAGTAGCCAAGCTTGTATACATTCGGCTATTGTAAATATAAATTCACATATTTCATTTCAGCATATATAAGTTGCATTTAATTAAAATTGAGTACGTCTATTTGCTTATAAACTTACCTCGGATGAAGTAAAACGGAACGGGACGACTAGTCGACAACTTTCGTTTTCCCTGATCCAAATCCGATTTCTTTAGTTCTTGATCTAAACATTTTCAAATTAAACTCATTCAAACATATGTTCATTCAATTTAGTCCATAAACACATAAATGGGAAAATTACCATTTTACCCCTAATATTTTACACTTTTTACAATTTAGTCCTATTGCACAAAAAAAATGCAAAATCTCAACATACTCATGTTAGGCCGAATGTTCTTAGTATTCATACAAGTCCATATATTTTATTTATTTCACGTTTTAGTCCTTCAAATTATTATTTTTGCAATTTAGTCCTAATTACTCAAAATCATCAAAAACTCCAATACAAAACATGTTAACCCAAAACATATCTTTCATGTTTCATCATCAAACAACAAAAATCAGAAGCTTACAACAATGGCATAACTCAAAATATTCATCAAAATAAAAAATTCAAACATGGGTCTTGAAGATAACTTAGCAACGATCTTAAAAACGTAGAAATTATCAATAACTGGGCTAAACACATACGTTAATCAAGCTTGTTTATGGTCGAACCCTAGCTTCTTTTCTTTTTTCTTTCTTATTTTTTTATTCGGTCAAGAGATAAAAGATGAACATGGCTTTATTTTTTTTATGTTTTATGATATTATATAACTTAACATTTAATTTACATATATAACCTTAATTAAAACATTATATTATCACTTATATTAAGTCCATTTCCGTCCAAATATAAAACCAATGGTATAATTGCATCATAAACACTTCCTTTTATAAAGACACATTCATTTTGGTCCTTTTTATAATTAACCATCAAATTTTCATTTTACGCTATTAAGTCTTTTTATTTAATCGGGCACCTAAACGGTAAAATTAAATCACGAAAATTTCACACACACAAATTTACACATAATAAACACAGAAAATAATTTTAAAATATTTTTTTGAATTAGATTCGTGGTCCCAAAACCACCGTTCTGACTAGGGTCTAAATCGGGCTATTACGACTCTCCCTTCTTTAGGGATTTTCATCCCCGAAAATCTTACCAGTGAATAGGTTCGAATGACGCTCTCTCATTGCATCCTCTGGCTCCCATGTTGCTTCCTCAACTCCGTGTTTATGCCATAGTATCTTAACTAACGAGATTCTCTTATTTTGCAATTCTTTAATCTCGCGCGCCAGAATACGAATCGGTTCTTCATCATATGTCATATCGGACTTAATCTCAATCTCAGACAGACTAATCACATGTGAAAAATTAGATCAATATCTACGAAGCATCGAAACATGAAATACATTATGGATCTTTTCTAGCTCAGGTGGCAACAACAGTCTATAAACATGAAATACGCTCTATAATCTCATATGGCTCAATAAATCTCGGACTCAATTTTCCTTTACGACCGAATCTGAGTATTTTTTTCCACGGTAAAACTTTCAAAAAGACTTTGTCTCCGATCTAAAACTCTATATCTTTCCGTTTTAAGTCTGCATATGATTTCTGATGATCTGACGTTATTTTTAAACTTTCAAGATCACTTTTACTTTCTATTCAGTCTCTCTGATCAAATCGTCCCCGTGTATCTTATTTTCTCTAAGCTCAGTCCAATACAATGGTGTACGACATTTGCAACAGTACAAAGCCTTATAAGGTGCCATTTTGATACTTGATTGAAAGCTATTATTGTTTGCAAATTCAATCAGAGGTAGGTATTGTTCCTTCGTACCATCGAACTTGAGAATGCAACATCTCAACATGTCCTCAAGTATTTGAATAATTCTTTAGGACTGACCATCTGTTTGCGGATGGAAAGCAGTGTTGAAATGTAATTTCATGCCTAGTGCATCTTGTAGTTTCTTCCAAAATCGCGATGTAAACCTCGGATCTCTATCCGAAACAATAGAAATAGGCACACCGTGTAATCTTCTCTATGTTGGCTCAAAGATGCATAAGAAAGGGATGTGAAGCTTATTTAGATTAGGTGTTGAATATGAAAGAGTCTTAATCAAAGATTGAATCAGTGCCTGTTTTATGTGAGTTTTCAAAATTGTTCTCGGAAGAACTACCTAGATTACCTCCTATTAGGGAAGTTGAGGTTGGCATTGAGTTAGTCCCTAGTACAACACCTATCTCGATTGCTCCATATGGAATGACCCTGAAGGAGTTGCAAGAATTTACCGATAGGGGTTTTATGAAATCGAGCTTTTCACTGTGGGGTGCTCCAGTATTATTCGTGAAAAAGAAAGACAGATCCATAAGGTTATGTATAGATTACCAACAGCTCAATAAGGTAACAATTAAAAATAAGTATCATTTGCCAAGGATTGACGATTTATTTGATCAATTGAAAGGAGCGACATGGTTGTCAAAGATAGACTTGAGGTTCGATTACTACATGCTTTTCAGATGAGGTATGGTCATTATGAATTTCTTGTCATGCCTTTTGGTTTAACAAATGCTCCTGCTGCATTTATGGACTTGATAAACAGTATCTTCCGACCGTATTTGGATAAATTTGTTGTTGTTTTCATTGATGACATATTGATTTATTCTCTTGATAGATTCGAACATGCCAAACACTTGAGAACTATTTTGAAGACTTTGAAAGACAACCAGCTGTATGCTAAGTTTAGTAAAAGCGAGTTTTGGCTTCGAGAAGTTGGATTCTTGGGCCACATTGTTTCAATTGATGGTATTAGAGTTGACCCGAGTAAGATTTTGGCTATTGTTGATTACAAACCACTGAGAAATGTAATTGAGGTTAGAAGCTTTCTAGGCTTGGCTAGTTATTACAAATTGTAACAGCCCGTTTTTAGGTCAAATCGGAAGAGTAGTTTCGGGACCACAAATCTAAAGTCAAAATATTTATTTTATTATTTTAATAAGGTTTACAGCATGATAAATTGATTATGTGAAATTTTCGTTAAAAAATTTTACCGTTTAAATGTTTAATTCGGTAAAAAGGACTAAATTACGTAAAGCATAAAACTTGTATTCTATTAGCTAAAAGTGTCAAATACCTATAGAACATTAAAATAAAGGTCCTTAAGTGATAAATAGTCTATTTTTGGTTAGTGGATGATGATAGCATGGCAAATGGTGTAATTTTTAATTATTTTTAAGGTTAAAATGGTAAATGGTTAATAAATGTTATGATAATTAAAACAAAAACATAATTTTTGGTTATCATCCTCACTTAACTGATTCTACAAGAAGAAAAAGAAGAAAATTTTCTCTCCTAGGGTTCAGTTACTTGAACATCAAATTGGTAAGTGATTTGAACTCGGTTTTTGATGATTTTTATATTTTTGAGATCGTTCCTTTGTATATTAGCTAGCCCGTACCTTAATTTTTGAATTTGTTCATGATTTTGAAATGTTCCCTTGTTGAATATTTGAGTTCTTTGATGTTTAATGATAGATCATGGAAGCTTGATGATAGTTGAACCAGTTTTGTAAAGTGATTTTTTACAAAAATGCAAAATAGGGATTAAATTGTGAAATTGTAAAATTTTTTGGTTAAAAGTGTGAAATAATAAAAGTTATGGGCTGCTAGTAGTATATAGGAAATTCAGCTAGACATGGGTTGGTATTAAATTGCATGAATTTGCAACTTTATGTGTTAAGGACTAAATTGCAAAGTAGTCAAAAGTTTAGGGGTAAATTTGTAATTTAGCCAAAATTAATTTAGGCTAAATTGAATTGAATGAAAGTTTGAATGAGTTAATTTGATATCATATAGATCAAGCTAAGCAAATACCAGAACTAGATAGGGGAAAAAGAAAGGTTGGCGAATAGACGATAGTTTTCATCCTAGCAACTCAAGGTAAGTTCGTATAATTAGAATCAAACTTTTCTATACTTGTAATAGTTTAATTGAATATATAATTGAAATACATGAAATATAAATGTCTTAATGATATATTGTATTCGTTACCGAGCTCCGTTTGAACTATGTGAATTCATTAGATGCGAGTGACGTGTTATTGAGATTACCGTATTGGTTGAGCTCCTGCATTTATTGCGGACTCACCATAGCTCGTAAGAGCTTACTGTTTCAGCTCATTGGAGCTTACCGATTCAGCTCGAAAGAGCTTATTGTTCAGCTCAATAGAGCTTACCGTTTTCAGCTCAATAGAGCTTATTGTTTATCAGCTCAGGAGGAGCTTATCGACCATGACTCGAAAGAGCATGTATAATGATGAATTGACGGATTACTGAAATTGTTCACTCGACTATCCTTTGAAGTTCTAATAGGTTCAATGGGCCTAAATAATGTTATATTGACGAGTTACGGTTTATAAATTTTATTAATGTTATACATGATATATGAATCTAGAATGATGAGTATAAATTCCCAAATTTGACCGGGCCCAACAAACCAACAACAATCCATTACTACCCAATTAAAACCCATTACAAATTAACCCAATACCCAGGCCCAAAACTAAACCCTAGCCTAACTAATCCTAAAACTTTTCAGCCAACAAACCCTAGCCTCCTTCAACTTAACCAGCGCCGCATGCCACCCTCGCCTCTGCCACCGCTGCTCGGCTTGCCTCCACGTGCCTCTGACACCTGCAAAATGAAGCAAACACGCAAGTAAAAGAAAATAATAGACAAGAAGACAAAGAAAATTAGCAAACAACATGAAAACGGCAACAAAATGAAGAAAACAAGACTAGCTTGTATTCGGCTATATAGCCAAAGAGAAAAAATGTAATCAGGGAGTTTTTGAATACAAAAAACATTATATTTCCCATGAATACTAAGAAATCAAGAAAAGCAAGGAAGAGGTTGATTTTGAATCTCGTTTTCTCGGTTCTTCTCTTTCGACTTCCTTTTATTTTTTTTATTTTTTTCTGTTTTCAAATCTTTTTAAACAAAAAAATATAAAAAGGAAAATAGGAGAAAACTTACCTGAACCCCGGGGTCGCTTCGTCGGAGTCCCTTCTCCGTTGTCGAAATTGAATCCAAATGGAGAGGGGAGGCCTTCTTTTCTAGGGCTTTCGGGCTGAGAAAGCATAGCCTTCGGGCGTTTTAAGTGGGGGATAAAAACCCCCATGTTCACACGACTCCCGACCACCACTCACGGTGGACGGACGGCGAGCTGACGGTGGCAATGATGGGTCTCAAAACCCTAGCAGAAAAGGGGGAGGGAGAGAGTAAAGAAGAACTCTCTAATTTTTTTTAAAAGAGGGAGTGCAGAAATGAAGAAATTTTTTTTTTTTGCTTTAATAGAAAACATGAAACGGCAGCGTTTTGGGGGGACCGGTCCGATTACCCGACCCACATGCTGGAGGACCCGCTTGTTTTACTTTGGTGGGATATTTGCGGATCAAGTCCTTCCGCTTCTGCGCGTGTTTAATTTTAGTCCTTATTTTGGTTTTTATTATTTAGCTTATTACGATTTACACTCAAATTTTGTTTAAATTTTCAATTTAATCCCTTTTATGGTTATTCACTCATTTACTATTATTTAAGACTTTAAATTTCATTTTAATTTCAACTCACCCTTTTTTTTTACTTTGGTTAAGTTTAATTAAGCCATTTTTATTTTAATCCATTTATTTATTTATTTATTCGTTTATATGTTCATTATTCCTTTATTTTATTTGTTTGTTCATTTGCTAACTTATATACATTATTCGTTTGTATTTTATTCTAATTCTTGCGTCTATTTATTTATTGCTTTTTTTTTCATTTCTTTTTACTTCCTCATTAATTATTTATTTTACTTATACCTTTACTATTACTACTGTTTTATTATTCATCATTATTATTTCATTATTATTTCACTTAGTTATTTGTTACCTTTTTATACATTCTTTTAAAATTGGATTATTTATGTTCTACTACATATATTATTCTCATTATTATTATTATCATTATTATACTATCATTATAATTTAATCATCTATTTATTTATACACATTCCTTATATACTTTTAAAAATCAAATTATTTAGATTTTCACTTATAGGATTATTATCATCGTCACATTATTATTTTCTACATATGTTTTATTACAAACTGTGCCTTAAATTTTATTTTTGTAGCGACGTAAAAATTTTAGCTTGGTCGCTAATTGTGGCGATTTATTAAACATTTGAAAACCAACTTTCGCTTTTATTAACAAAGGGAGTCGCCACCGATCCTTTTTATAGGTGTGATCGGACACCTAATAAATTTATTTTTAAAACAAAAAGAAGGCCGAGTTTAGGTCTACGTTAAAATCCAGAGAAAAGTAGGGTTCGGGAGTCGGTTACGCGCGAGGAAGGTATTAGCACCCTCGCGACGCCCAAAATTGGTATCTCATAAACATGTGTTGTCTTGATTTTCAAAAATACAAGTTCAATATAAGATTTAATCGTGATCCGATTGAAAAGACGAGAAATTTTAATCTTTTGTCGGTTTTTTGATAAGGATATACCGTTTTAACACGAGCCGACAAATTCCATCCAACATAGCGATGAAATTTATGACTTAATGTTAAATCGATATGTTGCCTCGATTATTAATTAAAACATAAAAAATATTTATGAAGTAAGAATTGAAAATAAATCAAAGATGCAAACAATAACATTATTAATGAAAAATGTTAACATGGGATACTAGAACATTCGAAAAACAATAATAATGATATGTACAAATGAAATAAAAATAAAGACAAATCATGAACAAATACAAAATACATTTAGTAATAATAACATAAGATAATATATACATAAGGTAACATGAAAATATATACAACTAATGATATGAGAGATACATACATAATGTGAAGTTAAAAATAATGTGCATAAGATAGTTAAAAATAATATATATACATGTATTTATAAGATAAAATGTAAAATGTAATATAGCTTGAAAAATATATATATGACGTATATGAAGATATAATATTAAAAATATACGTATACGTAATGCAAATACACCATGAAAACATATATATGTATTATAGTACTAACATATTTACATAGTATATACACATTGGGAATAATAATAGAAACCTATTACGATACTACATAGATATATACCTATATACATATACTAGAGATATATATACATGCACACATAAAACATATGCTAAAAATTAACAACAATAGTAATAAAGATAAAAATATATACATACTAGATACATGTATACATAATATAAATGAACACATGCAATATATATTAGGGATACTATAAACATAGAAAATATATTTATATACTAATAATAATAATAAAAGATGTATGTACACCAAATAATAATAATAATAATATATAAGTGACAATAATGAAAATAATAAGTATAAAAATGAATAATATGATATACGGAAATAATACAAATAAAAAGTGTATATATATGTATAATAAAACATGTGTACTAATTATGCAATAATATATGTATAGTATGGTATTAAAAATATACATATACATGTAAGAGTATTTAAGAATATATATATACATAAGATAATATGGAAATATGTACATGGAGTAATATATACGAAAATATAACTAATAATATTGAAAATACATGTTCATACTATATAAAACATACATATAATATTATATTAAAACATTTACATAATATGTACACACATAATTACAATGTTAAAGGTGTATTAACATTAATAATAATACTAATATTACATGAAGATATACTTATATAAATATATATTAAAGATATATACATATATAATAAAATACATGAATAATACGATATTTAATATATACGTAATGTGTATAGTAAAAATAATAATATACATAATATATATAAAACACACATTATATATACGTATATAACAAAACATATACTATATTAACAATTATAATAGTGATGGTATTAAAATACAAAAAAGAACAGTATAACATAACAAAAATACTATACATATAAATCTATGTACATAAATAAAAATATACTATTATAATAATAAATATAATAGTATTATTAAAATACCAAAAACAAATATAATAAAGATATTGAAAAATAATAAAAATAAACCGATACGTAAAAATATACACATATACATATATACTAAAACATATATAATAAAAATAATGTAAAAATAATAAGAATATTTAATAAAGAAATGAAAATAAACGAAAAAAGGATCAAAATTAAACTAAAAACAAAGTTGTGGGGCCGATTTAAAAAGAAAATAAAGAGAAAGGGCCATTTTGAACACGCGAGAAAACAGTGGGGACCAAAAACGCAATATTCCCTGTAGTCCAAAACGCAGCGTAGCACGGGGGGCTAAATTGAAAACCATGAAAAATTTTGGGGCTAAATTAAAATATAAAAACTTAATTGTAAATGCATGAAAAAGCGGAGGGGCCAATTGCGCAAATAGCCCCTCCCTTAAAAAACACGCGGATACTAGTCGGAGCGGAGCGGGTCGGGTCAACCCGACCCAGGGCAAAACGACATCGTTTTGGGGCTTAAGTATAGCCCCCAAAACGACGTCGTTTTGGAGGGCTATAAATAGGCCTAGTTTCAGAAAAAAAAATCATTTGTGAGGGGAAAAGAAAAAAAAAAGAAGAAAGGAGGGGAGAGAAAAGAAATGCAGCCGGGGGAACCGGTCCGATCGCCGGACGGTCACTGAAGGCTCATCGGCGCCGGCGCCGGCCACCTTACACGATGGCCGGAAAAGGTAAAAAGTTCTCTTTTTTTATATTTTACTTGTTTATTTTATTAGTTTATTATATTTTATTTGTATGGGTGATAAAATAGATTTTAAAACGAAATAGAAATATAAAAAAAGGAAATAACCTTTAGTTTTTAGCTTCTGATTCTTCGATCTTTGCTATTTTCTTGCTTAGTCTGATGCTATTCTTGCGTATGGATATAGACAGAATCCAAGATTCAATGTTTCTTTTTCTGTTTCTTTTTTTAAAAAGGGGAACCCTTTTCCAGTTTTCCATTCGGCTTTATATAGCCCTTTACAAATCAATTTTATATCATTTTCTGTCCCTTCATTGCTGCTTGTAGGGAATGGGTGGTGCTGGAGGAGTAGGTGGCCGGCAGTCAGGGGCATGGGGCCGTCAGAGGGTTGGTGGCGCAAGTGGGGGGTAGGTTCGGCTGAACTTAGGGTTTCTGATGGGATTTGGGGTTATTGGGTCAGTGGGCCTACAGGGTTTTGGGTTTAGGTTAGTTTGGGTTCAATTTGTAATGGGTTTAGGTTAGTTGGGCTAACGGGTTATTGGGTTTTAGGTGTTATTTGGGCTGATTGGTTGTAAGTGGGTTTAGGGGTATTGGGCTGTTGGGCTGTTGGGTTTTAGAGATTTGGGTTAGCATTTAGGAATGGGTTGGCAAAATTGGGTTAGTACAATTTTAATTTGATTATTTACTTTCAATATTTTTAAACCTTTTCCATTAAATTTATTTATTTATTACTTTGTCATTATTGTCCTCACTATTATTTATTTATTTCATCTTTACTTATTCACATTCATATGTATTATTATTATTATTGTAATTTGTTTGTTGATATACTATGACTATCATAGTACATTAGTATTATCATATCATTTATTTATCATATATTCTTGACTTCTATAGTTGTTTTATATTACTGCATTATTATTCCCCGTGAACTATGTTTAAATATAATTGGCTATCTTTGAATCACATTTCGAATAAGCCCATGTCATTTTAGCTTATGTTTGATAATTATTTAAAAAGTAAAATTTAAAAATAAAGGCAATATTCTGTTTTTTTTGGGATTCGAGAGGTCGTGCCCTAACGTGCTGGGTTTCGATTTTTTTTCGTTTGACCCAAATAACCGAAGAACCTTTTAAAATTAAGGTGCATGAGTTTTGAAAATCCAAAGACCGGCTTACTCTCGAGGGTTTAAAGTGTTGTGTTCTAACGTGTTGGATGTGACATTTTATTACTTCGGGACGAGAAGGCCTTTAACATCTGCTTCAATTTATCTAAAAATCTTTGCAAAATAAACATTAATAAACAAAGGATCGTATTTTAAAATCTTTTCAAAATTTTAACTTTCGACATCAAGACATTAATTAATCAATTAGGTACCAATTTTGGGCGTTACGAGTAGAGGTGTGCATGGGCCGGGCCTGGGTAATATTTTTTTTGGCCCGGGCCCGGCCCGGCCCGATTTTAATATTAAATTTTTTTAAAAAAAATTTTATTTTTAATTTTAAGTAACTTTAGTATTTTACTTTACTCTTTTTTGTTGTTTTTAATGTTATTTTAATATTGTAAAACTTTTGTTATTAATATAATTTAGTTCTTAATTTAATTTTAATTTGTTTCAATTTTTCAATTTTAATATAATTACTTTTTATTTTATTTTTAATTTATGTATTATTTTAAGAATTATTTTAGTCTTATTTTTTATTTGTTTTTATGTTTTAAATGTATTTGATTTATTATATTTTAAAGTTTTTTATTTAATAAAAAAAGCAAAAAAAATTAATATGGCCGAGCCGGGCCGGGCCGGGCTCGGGCCTACCATTTTTTTCCCGGTCCGGGCTTGGACAAATTTCTAGGCTCATATTTCGGGCCGGGCCAGGCCCTGGCCTTGAAAACGGGCCGAAATTTTTTACGGGCCCTGCCCGGCCCGGCCCATGCACACCTCTAGTTACGAGGGTACTAATCCTTCCTCGTACGTAACCGACTCCCAAACCCGTTTTCTCAAATTTCGTAGACCAAAATAGTTGTTTTAGTAAATCAAAATATTTTATTAAAATGACCAAATTTCTAGGTGATCCAATCACACCTAAACAAAAAAGATTGGTGGCGACTCCCAATTTTCGTTTATCATTGTCAAAACTAAAGTCGACCCCCGTTTGTCAAAAAAATGATTTCGACAATGAGAAGCATTGTATTAATGGATGATTTCATGTATGTTTACAATGACTAACATTTGATGAATACTTGTGATTAGGTGTTGATTAATTGAATTGGTTGCATATTTGTATTGCTTTGATTATGTATATATGGTAAGTTTAATTCCGAATTATACGGGCTTACTAAGCTATAAGCTTACTCTGTTTCTTTTTCAATGTTTTATAGAGGTTTGTTAGCTCACTCGTTCCGGATAAGTCGGGGTTGCACATCACACTATCCAAATTCCAATTGGTATTTTGAAATTGTAAATGTATGTAAATATAGCGTGTAAAGGCTAGTTTGAAAGAAGTAGTTATGTTTTGGTATCATGATTTGAAAATGATTTTGTATATAAGTTAAGCTATGTGATTTGGATTATTTTGGTATCATGTTTTGATTGCATATATGTGCTTAAAGATGGTATGTTTTGGTATGGTAATGTTTGAATGAAAATATGCAAGTGTGGTATTGATATGGACTTGATAGATGAATAGATTATACATGAAGATGGATAGATATTTGGATATGAAGTTGGTATGTTTTGATATGTTAAATATTGTGTAATGAAATGGTTATTTTGGTTGTCAATTGGGTTGTATAATCGTGGTCAAATATGATTGTAAATGCTTGTGTTTTAGGGTGGCAATATAGTTTTGCAAATGGCCTATTTTTGTCCACATGGGCAGAGACACGGGCGTGTGTCTCAACCATGTGCGACACACGGTTAAGTTACATGGCCGTGCGTCCCCTAGAGTACCCTACAAATTAAGTCAGTATACCCTACGGGTTTAACACGATTTAGACACACGGGCGTGTCTATTGGCCGTGTGTGTCACATAGATTCACACACGGACGTGTGATTGACCGTGTGACATAAGTCAGTATACCCCCTAAATCGCACATGGCCTAGCACATGGGCGTGTGAGGCTATTTTGAAGGGCAACGGGCTATACACATGGGCGTGTGGTTGGCCACGTAACCCAAGTCAGTATCCTCTCCAGTTTTCACACGGCCTGGCACATGAGCGTGTCCTCGGCTGTGTGACACAAGTCAGTATGTATTTTTTGTTTCCATACGGTCCAAGACATGGGCATGTCTATTAGCCGTGTGAGGCACATGACCTGTTCACACGGGCATATGACACTTGAAAGGTTGAAAATTTTATAAGTTTTTAAAATTTTTATATGTTATCATTTTAGTCCCGAATACATGATTAAGGCTTTGTATGCTTAGTTTAAGTATATAATGAATGTGAATGAGTGATATTTACTGAAATGTAAGATTATTTAATAAATTATCATTCTGAACTGAGTTATAAGTCTGGTAGTGCCTCTTAACCTATTCAGACGATGATTTATGGGTTAGGGGTGTTACATTTGTTGGTATCAGAGCTACAGTTTAGTCGATTCTAGGACTAACATAGCGTATGTAAGTCTAGCTGTACATCTCATATATAAAACTGTGATAGTGTGATGACTTCTGACATTTCCAAATGTGTTTTTATATAGCAATGGATCCCGAACAAGCTGTAGCAAACGATGTAGAAAGTAACGCGCCAACTCCCGCTCAAGGGACAGCCCCTTCTAAATCCAGACCTGTAACGAGTAGCCACGGGGGTGAGGCTAAAGAAGCCTTCTTTCAGATATTAAATGAGTGGTTTACACAGTACATACGTACGAACCCAGCCGTTCCGCAACCTCTACCCCCTCCTGTTCCCCAACCAATCCCTGTAGTTCCTTAAGGTGTCGATCCTTTGCGATTAAATAAACCACCTGTTGATAGAATCCGAAAACACGGAGCTAAAGAATTTAGAGCCACTACTAATGATGACCCTAAGAGAGCAGAATTTTGGCTTGAGAACACGATTCGAGTATTCGATGAATTGTCTTGCACACCCGAAAAATGTACGAAGTGTGTTGTATCACTGTGAAGAGATACTACATATCAGTGGTGGAATATCTTGACATCCGTAGTTCCTCCAAAACGAGTCACTTAAGATTTCTTTCAAGTTTAATTTAGAAAAAAATACATTAGCCAAAGGTTCATTAATCAGAAAAGAAAAGAATTCATTGAATTGAAGCAAGGTCGTATGACAGTTACAGAGTATGAGAGGGAGTTTGTATGACTCAACAAATATGCTTATGAATGTGTTTCTTCTGGAGCTATAATGTGTAAAATATTCGATGATGGATTGAATGAAGAAATTAGAGTGTTGGTTGGAATTCTTGGGCTGAAAAAGTTTGTTGTTCTATTTGACCGAGCTTGTAAAGCTGAAGAGCTTTGTAAAGAGAAAAGAAAAGCCAATTCTGAGGCTAGAGAGTCTAGAAAAAGATTTACGGGCAAATCACATCAGTCAACATCAAAAAAATTTAGAGAATACCATCCTTGTTCTACAGCCTCTGCAGGAATTTCTATTAGAGATAGAAATACGAGACAATTAAGTTCAAAACCTCAGTAGACATCTGTGGCTAGTATGGGAAGTGTTAGAAACGTTGGATCTGAATGTAAACATTGCAATAAGCGACATTACGGTAAACGTAGATTAGTGAGCGGAGCTTGCTTTAAATGTGGATTTTTTGATCATTTTCTCCGTGATTGTCCAGAAAAGTTCACAGCTGAAAGAGATCAACCATTGAAAACAAGTAACACGACTAATAGAAGGTGACCGCCCCAAAACATCGAAAATGTGAGTGGTAATCGAGGTGCTACGAGAGATTCGACAGTGAGATCTGAGGCATAAGCACCTGCCAAGGCTTATGTTATACGTGCACGAGAGGAGGCATCATCACCAGACGTTATTACCAGTACTTTTTCTCTTTTTGATACTGACATAGTTGCGTTGATAGATCCTGGATCAACCCATTCATATATCTGTATGAATTTATTATTTAAAAAGAGTTGACATGTCGAGCCTATAGAATTTGTAATTAAAGTATCGAACCCCTTAAACAAGTTTGTTTTAGTTGATAAAATTTGTAAGAATTGTTCTCTGATGATCTGGGGTTACTGGGGCTGACTTGATGCTTCTACCGTTCGATGAGTTTGATGTGATTTTGGGAATGAATTGGCTGATTATGCATGATACAGTTGTGAATCGTAAACAGAAGACTATCGAATTGAAATGTAAAAATGGTGAGATTCTTCGAATTGAGTCTAATGATTCAGTGAATTATCTACTGTGATATCATCTATATTAGCTCAGAAATATTTGAGAAAGGGCTATAATGCATATCTTGCATACATACTGGATACGAAAGTGTTAGAATCAAAGATTGAATCTGTACCTGTTGTTTGTGAGTTTTTGGATGTATTTCTAGAAGAATTACCAGGTTATTTCCAGAAGAATTTCCAGGTTTACCGCTGATCAGAGAGGTTGAATTTGGTATTGAATTAGTACCAGGAACAACTCCAATATCGATAGCTCCGTATAGAATGGCTCCAACAGAATTGAAAGAGTTGAAAGCTTAGTTGCAAGAATTGAGAGACAGAGGTTTTGTACAACCGAGTTATTCTCCCTAGGGTACACTGGTATTGTTCGTGAAAAAGAAAGATCGTACTATGAGAATGTGTATCAATTATAGACAGTTGAATAAAGTGACTGTAAAGAAAAAAACCCTTTATTGCAAATTGATGACTTATTTGATCAGTTGAAGGGAGATTTAGTATTTTTAAAGATTAATCTGAGATCGGTTATTATCAGTTGCGAGTCAAAGAGTCGGATATGCCAAAATCCGCTTTCAGAACAAGGTATGGACATTATGAATTCCTTGTTATGCCTTTTGGTTTAACTAATGCTCCTGCCATTTTTATGGACTTGATGAATCTAATATTCAGATCGTATTTGGACAGATTTGTTGTTGTATTCATTGACGATATTCTGACCTATTCAAGAGATGAGTCTGAGCATACCGAGTACTTGAGAATTGTGTTACAAACTCTACGTGTAAAATAATTATTTGCAAAGTTCAGTAAATGCGAGTTTTGGATCAAAGATGTTGGATTTTTGGGACATATTGTTTCGACTGATGGTATTAGAGTTAATTCGAGCAAGATTTCTGCTACTGTTGATTGGAAATCTTTGAGAAACGTATCTGAAGTCTGTAGCTTTTTGGGCTTAGCGCGTTATTACCGAAGATTTGTAAAAAGATTCTCGATAATTGTGACACCAATAACTCGACTGCTACAAAAAAGATGTGAAGTTTGAATGGACAGAAAAGTGTCAGCAAACTTTTGAACAGTTGAAAGCACTGTTAACAGGGGCCCCAGTTTTGGTTCAACCTGAATCGGGTAAGAAGTTCATGATCTATAATGATGCATCGTTAAACGGATTGGGTTGTGTTTTAATGTAAGATGGAAAAGTTATAGTTTATGCTTCTCGATAGATGAAACCACATGAAAAGAACTATCCAACACATGATTTAGAGTTGGCTGCAATTGTGTTCGCATTAGAGATTTGGCAACACAACTTATATGGTGAGATATGCTATATTTGTACGGATCACAAAAGCTTGAAATATCTGATGTCATAGAAGGATTTGAATTTGCGACAATGAAGATGGCTCAAGTTATTGAACGATTATGACTTTGTGATTGATTTTCACCCGGGAAAAGCTAATATAATTGTTCATGCCTTAAGCCGAAAATCATTGTTTGCGTTACAAGCTAGAACACCCAGTTGATGATATGTGATGATAGGTTTATTTTAGTTGAATTAAGAGCTAAACCGATATTTCTTCAACAAATTTGTGAAGCTCAGGAAGATGATCGTGAACTACAAGCTAAACAAATTCAATGTGAGTCTAATTTTGGTTCAGAATTTCATATTAGAAGTGATGACTATTTAATGTTCAGAAATAGAATTTGTGTACCGAAAAATATAGAGCTTATTCAGAAAATCTTGCATGAAGCACACAGTAATTGTTTTTCTGTTCATCCGAGAAGTACCAAGATGTATAACAATCTAAAACAACTGTAATGGTGGTTAGGTATGAAACGGGATATATCAGAGTTTGTATCGAAATGTCTGATTTGTCAACAAGTCAAAGCTAAACATCAAGTACCATTGGGTTCACTACAGCCTGTAATAATTCTTGAGTGGAAATGAGATAGAGTTACTATGGATTTCGTATCGGGATTGCCTCTAACTCCAAAAAAGAAAGATGTTATTTGGGTTGTCGTTGACCGACTAACAAAATTTGCTCATTTCATACCGGTACGTACAGATTACTTTCTAGATGGACTAGCTAAATTGTACTTATCTGAAATTGTATGATTACATGGTGTACTATTGTCTATTATCTCCAATAGAGACCCGAGATTTACGTCAAGATTCTAAAAAAAAAATTACAAGATGCTCTTTGAACGAAATTGAATTTCAGTACAGCTTTTCATCCCCAAACTGACGGTCAGTCCAAAAGAGTTATACAGATACTTGAGTATATGTTGCGTTGTTGTATTCTCGAGTTTGAAGGTACTTAGGAGAAATACTTGCCTCTAATTGAATTTGCTTATAACAACAGTTTCCAAACGAGTATAAAGATGGCACCGTACGAATATTTATATGGTCACAAGTATCAAACTCCGTTATATTGGAATAAATTGAGTGAAAAAAATATTCATGGGGTTGAATTAATCATAGAAACTGAGGAAAAAGTGAAAATGATTCGAGACAGCCTAAAAGCAACTTCAAAACGATTAAAATCCTAGGCGGAGCTGAAACGTAGAGAGATTGAATTTCAAGTCAAGGATCGAGTGTTTTTCAAAGTGTCATCATGGAAAAAGGTTCTTCGATTCAGCCATAAAGGAAAGTTGAGTCCGCAATTTATCGGATCGTATGAGATTACTGAGAGAATAGGGCTTGTAACATTATCGGATCGTTTCTATTCTACATCATTATAGATTCGATCCGTCACATGTAATCTCTCCGATAGATGTTGAAATTCAACCCGATATGTCGTATAACGAAGAACCGATCAGAATTCTATCTTGTAATATCAAAGAGTTAAAAAATAAAGGTATAGCTCTAGTGAAGGTTCTTTGGCATAAACACGAAATTGAGGAAGCTACGTGGGAACCCGAGGAATTTATGAGAAAATTGTACCCTAACCTTTTCACCAGTAGATTTTCGGGGACGAAAATCCCTAAGGGGAAGACTTATAACAGCCCGTTTTTAGGTTAAATCGGAATAGTGGTTACGAGACCACAAATTCAAAGTCAAAATATTAATTTTATTATTTTAATAAGTTTTACAGCATGATAGATTGATTATGTGAAATTTTCGTTAAGAATTTTTACCGTTTAAATGCTTAATTCGGTAAAAAGGACTAAATCGCGTAAAGTGTAAAACTTGTGTTCTATTAGCTAAAAGTGCCAAATACCTATAGATCATTAAAGTAAAGGTCCTTAAGTGATAAATAGTGCATTTTTAGTTAGTGGATGATGATAACATGGCAAATGGTGTAATTTTAAATTATTTTTAAGGTTAAAATGGTAAATGGTTAATAAATGTTATGATAATTAAAACAAAAACATAATTTTTGGTTATCATCCTCACTTAACTGATTCTATAAGAAGAAAAAGAAGAAAATTTTCTCTCCTAGGTTTCGATCACTTGAACATCAAATTGGTAAGTGATTTGAACTCGATTTTTAATGATTTTTATGTTTTTGATATCGTTGATTCGTATATTAGCTAGCCCATAGCCTAATTTTTGAATTTTTTCATGATTTTGAAATGTTCCATTGTTGAATATTTGAATTCTTTGATGTTTAGTGATAGATTATGGATGCTTGATGATAGTTGAACTAGTTTTGTAAAGTGATTTTTCACAAAAATGCAAAAAAAGGGATTAAATTGTGAAATTGTAAAATTGTTTGGTTAAAAGTGTGAAATAATAAAAGTTATGGGCTGCTAGTAGTATATAGGAAATTCAACTAGACATGGGTTGGTATTAAATTGCATGAATTTGCAACTTTATGTGTTAAGGACTAAATTTCAAGTAGTCAAAAGTTTAGGGGTAAATTTGTAATTTAGCCAAAATTAATATTTTAGGCTAAATTGAATTGAATGAAAGTTTGAATGTGTTAATTAGATATCATATAGATCGAGCAAAGCAAATACCAGAACTAGATAGGGGAAAAAAAAAGGTTGGCGAATAGACGATAGTTTTCATCTGAGCAGCTCAAGATAAGTTCGTATAATTAGAATCAAACTTTTCTATACTTGTAATTGTTGAATTGAATGTATATAATTTAAATACATGAAATATAAATGTCTTAATGATATATTGTATTCATTACCGAGCCCCGTTTGAACTATATGAATTCATTAGATGCGAGTGACGTGTTACTGAGACTACCGTATTGGTTAAGCTCCTGCATTTTTTGCGGACTCACCACAGCTCATAAGAGCTTACTGTTTCAGCTCATTGGAGCTTACCGATTTAGCTCGAAAGAGCTTACTGTTTAGCTCAATAGAGCTTACCATTTTCAGCTCAATAGAGCTTACTGTTTATCAGCTCAGGAGGAGCTTATCGACCATGACTCGAAAGGGCATGTATGATGATGAATTGACGGATTACTGACATTGTTCACTCGACTGCCCTTTGAAGTTCTAATAGGTTCAACGGGCCTAAATAATGTTATATTGACGAGTTACGGTTTATAAATTTTATTAATTTTATACATGATATATGAATCTAAAATGATGAGAAGCATTGTATTAATGGATGATTTCATGTATTTTTACAATGACTAACATTTGATGAATACTTGTGATTAGGTGTTGATTAATTGAATTGGTTACATATTTCTATTGCTTTGATTATGTATATATGGTAAGTTTACTTCTGAATTATATAGGCTTACTAAGCTATAAGCTTACTCTGTTTATTTTTTTTATGTTTTATAGAGGTTCATTAGCTTGCTCGTTCCGGACAAGTCGGGGATGCACATCACACTATCCAAATTCCAATTGGTATTTTGAACTTGTAAATATATGTAAATATGACATGTATAGGCTAGTTTGAAAGAAGTAGTTATGTTTTGGTATCATGATTTGAGAATGATTTTGTATATAAGTTAAGCTATGCGATTTGGCTTATTTTGGTATCATGTTTTAATTGCATATATGTGCTTAAAGATGGTATGTTTTGGTATGGTAATGTTTGAATGAAAATATACAAGTAAGGTATTGATATGGATTTTATAGATGAATGGATTATACATAAAGATGGATAGGTATTTGGATATGAATTTGCTATGTTTTGATATGTTAAATATTGTGTAATGAAATGGTTATTTTGGTTGTCAATTGGGTTGCATAATTGTGGTCAAATATGATTGTAAATGCTTGTGTTTTAGGGTGGCAATATGGCTTTGCAAATGGCATATTTTTGTCTACACGGGTAGAGACACGGGTGTATGTCTCAGTCATGTGCGACATACGATTAAGTTTCACGGCTGTGCGTCCCCTAGAGTACCCTACAAATTAAGTCAGGATACCCTACAGGTTTAACACGGCTTAGAAACACAGGTGTGTCTATTGGCCGTGTGTGTCACACAGATTCATACAAAGGGGTGTGATTGATCATGTGACATAAGTCAGTATACCCTCCTAAATGGCACATGGCTTAGCACACGGGCGTGTGAGGCCATTTTGAAGGGCACACGGGCTAGACACATAGGCGTGTAGTTAGCCATGTGACCCAAGTCAGTATCCTCTCCAGTTTTCACACAGCCTGGCACACGGGCGTGTCTATTAGCCGTGTGAGGCATACGACCTGTTCACACGGGCGTGTGACACTTGAAAGGTTGAAAATTTCATAAGTTTCTGAATTTTTTATATGTTATCAATTTAGTCCCGAATGCATGATTAAGGCTTTGTATGCTTAATTTAAGTATATAATGAATGTGAATGAATGATATTTACTGAAATGTAATGTTATTTAATAAATTATCGTTTTAAACTGAGTTATAAGTCTGATAATGCCTCTTAACCTATTCCGGCGATGATTACGGGTTAAGGGTGTTACATAGACGGTTTGTTAAAAGATTCTCCATGATTTCTACTCTAATGACGAAGTTGCTACAGGAAGATGTTAAGTTCGAATGGATAGAAAAGTGCCAACAGAGCTTTAAAAAATTAAAGACATTGTTGACTGAGGCTCCGGTTTTGGTACAACCTGAATCAGGTAAAGAATTTGTGATTTATAGTGATGCTTCCTTGAGTGGTTTGGGATGTGTACTTATGCAAGAAGGTAAAGTCGTAGCTTGCCTTCGAGATAGTTGAAGCCTCACGAGAAGAACTATCCGACATATGACTTAGAGTTGGCCGCCATTGTGT
This sequence comes from Gossypium hirsutum, assembly GCF_007990345.1. NCBI lineage: Eukaryota > Viridiplantae > Streptophyta > Magnoliopsida > Malvales > Malvaceae > Gossypium > Gossypium hirsutum. Next base: position 23,704,757 of record NC_053434.1, on the reverse strand, counting down.
TTGCTTTGAAGATTTGGCGACACTATTTAATTGGTGAGAAATGACATGTCTATACCGATCATAAAAGTCTTAAGTACTTGATGACTCAAAAGGATTTGAACTTACGACAACGAAGATGGTTGGAACTGTTAAAAGATTATGAGCTTGTGATCGATTACCATCCGGGAAAGGCGAATGTGGTCGCCGACACTTTAAGTAGGAAGTCGTTGTTTGCCTTAAGGGCCATGAATACACAGCTAACTTGGTCCGATGATGGTTCGATTCTAGCCGAGTTAAGAGCTAGACTGACTTTTCTTCAATAGATCTGTGATGTTCAGAAAGTTGATAAAGAGCTACAAGCTAAAAGAATTCAGTGTGAGTCCAGCAGTGAACCGAAATTTCTGAGTGACTCCGATGGTTGTTTGAGATTCCTTGGTAGGATTTGGGTTCCGAAATACACTGAGTTGATTCAGAATATTTTACAGAAGGCACACAACGGTTGCTTGTCAGTTAACCTAGGTAGTACAAAGATGTACAATGACTTGAAGAAAATTATTGGTAGAATGGTATGAAAAGGGATATCTAAGAGTTTGTATCGAAATGCTTAGTTTGTCAGCAAGTAAAGGCTGAACACCAAGTACCTTCAGGTTTACTTTAGCCCATCATGGTCCCTGAATGGAAATGGGACCGGATCACTATGGGTTTTGTGACGGGGTTACCTTTAACCTCAAAAAAGAAAGATGCCATATGGGTTATTGTCGATAGGCTGACTTAATCGGCTCATTTTCTCTCGGTACGTACCGATTTCTCACTTGATAAGTTAGTCAAATTTTATATTGGTGAAATTGTTAGACTTCATGGAGTACCTGTATTGATTGTATCAGATAGAGATCCGAGATTTACATCACGGTTTTAGAAAAAGTTACAAGAAGCTTTGGGTACAAAGCTGAATTTTAGCACTACTTTTCATCCACAAACAGACGGCCAATCTGAAAGAGTAATTCGGACCTTGGAAGACATGCTTAGGTGTTGTATTCTAGAATTCCAAGGCAATTGGGAAAAGTACTTACCGTTGATAGAATTTCCCTACAACAACAGTTATCAACCAAGTTTGAAGGCACCCTATAAGGCATTATATGGACATAAGTGCCGAACGCCCTTATATTGGACTAAACTCATAGAAAATAAGATTTATGGGGTCGAATTAATTAATGAGATTGAGGAAAAGGTAAAGATTATTCGTGATAGGTTAAAAGCGGCTTCTGATAGACAGAAATCCTACGCGGATTTGAAATGAAAAGAAATTGAGTATCAAGTTGGTGATAAGGTATTTTTAAAAGTGTTTCCGTGGAAAAAGGTGCTGAGATTTGGTAAGAAGGGCAAATTAAGCACTCGATATATAGGGCCGTATGAGATTACTGAAAGGATAGGACCGGTAGCATACCGGTTGGCCATGCCACCAGAGTTAGAAAGAATTCATAATATATTCCATGTATCTATGTTGCGTCATTACCGATCTGATCCCTCACATTTGATTACATCAACAGAGGTTGAGATTCATTCGGATATGACTTTCAGTGAGGAACCGATTAAGATTCTAACTCGGGAAGTCAAACAGTTAAGAAATAAGAATATTGCTCTCGTGAAAGTATTGTGGCAAAGGCATGGAGTTGAAGATGCTACATGAGAGCTTGAGGAGACTATAAGGAATCAATACCCAAACCTTTTCACTAGTAAGATTTTCGGGGACTAAAATCCCTAAAGGGGGGGAGAGTTGTAACATCCTGACTTAAGGCCTAGTCAAAACAATGGTTTTGAGACCACAAATGTGAAGTAAAAATAATTATTTTATGATTATTATGAGGTCTATGATATAAATGCATGCTTGTGTAAAACTTTCATGAAGAAATTTTATACCTAAGATGTCCAATTTGACTTTCGGGACTAAATTGAATAAGCTGCAAAACTTGTGTTCTAGAAGCTCTAAGCATGAAATTGCTTTGGATTATCAATTAGAGGTTCTTAAATAGTAATTTGACCAAGTTCTAAAATTTTGGACAAAAGTGGGCATGCATGGATAAAAATTCAAGGTTTAGTAAAAAGGGCATTTTAATCGTTTGGTTAATTAAAGAATAAAAAGGGAAAAATCAAGAAAAAATATTGTCCATCTTCTCTAAGGGTGCCAAAAATTTTGGGGTCTCCATAGCTAGGGCTTTCAACATTTCAAGCTTGATTGTAAGTGCTCCCTAGCCCCATTTTTAATGTTCTTTGCATTTTTGAGATCCTTAAAGCTTAATCTATCTATTTTTACCCATACTTTGAGCTAGGGTTTATGTTAAAAAACTTACCCATATGTGACATGCATGTTCTTTGATGTTTAATGGAGGAATATGAAAGTTTAATATTAGATAGACATCTTTTGTAAGGTGACTTTTCATGAAAATACCTATAGAGGGACTTGTTTGTAAAAAGATGTAAATGGGTAGTGAATATGTGAAATAAAAGAAAAATGTGGGCTGCTATGAGCTAATATATGATTCGGCTAGGCTTGGGTACCTAAGAAAATGCATGCATTTCATTTTACAAGCCTAGAGACCAAAGTGTAAAAATGTGTAAAATTAGGGGTAAAAAGGTAATTTTTGCCCTAGAGTAAATTTTTGGGTTGAAATTGATGAATGAGATATATTAATAATTTAAATTACTTATATAGACTCGGAAAGACCAATCCCAGAAGTAGACCGTGGAAAACAAAAGGTCTTGGAATAGTTGGAATTCAAAATCGAAACACCATCCAAGTAAGTTCATGTAACCTAATCGATTATGTAAATATGTTTATTATAATTGTTGTGTGGAATTGAATGTGTAATTTAAGAATATTTAATTATGTAAAATTATTCAAAGGTTAAGAATCGATTAAAAAGGGACTTGTAATCCGTTTGAATTTTTGAATTCCGAAGGTTAGGATATTTCTTATATGAAATGGAATCCTGCATGTGTTGCAGAAAAGATTTAGCCCGGACAGGTAATCTTGAAATGAGCCTATCCATTATATGTTTTAATTAGGATTTAGCCTGGACTGGTAATCCTAATTGACTGGATTTAGCTTGGACTAGCAATCCAGATTTGACTCTATAGGGAATTCTTTATCATATAAAGGATCTAGCCTGAACTGGCAATCCGAAAAAGCCCTTAGAGTATATGGTACAGCTAGAATTTAGCCTGAACTGGTAATTCTACTATAGGATATATGGCTTGAGAATGTACCAAGAAGGTACTACTGGATATGAATTGACGGATGAAATATCCATCGGGAATTCAGTAATTCAATGGATGAAATATATATATACATAAGAAATGAGTAACATGAAATAGAATGTGTACATGAATTGATGAGCTCATCTATGCATTTTGTAATATTTGAAACTAACTTATTGATTGAGTGGATGTGTTTAGGAAAAATTATCTAGAATGGTTAGAATGTATGGCTTATTGAGATTATGTGTTTAAATGACCGGTAAGTTTACTTTTCATTATACGAACTTACTAAGCATGTAATGCTTACCTCGTTTCATTTTCTCAATCCTTTAGCGCTTGTGGATTCGTGAAGGTTGGAGGATGGTTGGAGCTTGATCACACTATCAGCAACCTCGTTTTGGGTATAAAAGAAATATTCATTTTGGATATAATGGCATGTATAGGGTAATTTATCTTTTGTCATATGTGTCTTTTAAATTGGCCAAGTGTGATGGCCTTTGATGATCGATAATTTAATTTGTATATAGCCATGTGATATGGCTAACATATGATTATTGGGTTGTAACTCTAATTAATTATGCATTTATGAAATGAGAATTGAGTTACACTTATTATATGCTTGATGGTTACTTGTGTTGACTAGAGTGATGAGTGTCATTTATGTTTAGAGAATGAAATATAATCAATTGGTCTGGTCACACGGGTAATCAGAGAGTTACACGGCCTGAGGACACGGGCGTGTCTGGGGCACACAGGTGTGTTCCTTTCATCACATGGGCGTGTGGCATTATTTTGGTGAAAATAAAATTTCCTAAGTTTTTCAAAGATCCCGATTTAGTCCCAAACCATTCCTAATGTATGTTTTGGGCCTCGTAGGCCCATATAAGGGACAATGGTTTTTAATTGGATAAAATTTTATGGCCCGTTTTTACATGAGTATTAGTGTAAATGTCCAGTAATGCCTTGCGCCCTGTCCTAGCCTTAGATACGGGTAAAGGGTGTTACACTCATTATCACATTTTTGAGTTTCACAGATCTGCTATAGAAACATCGATTCAGCTTTTAACTCAGCTAAAATTGAGCCATCATCAGACAATGACAATCGAGTATTCATTGCTCGCAAAGCAAACAAATATTTTCTACTCAGAGCATCTGCAACTACATTTGCTTTTCCCAGATGATAATCAATAACAAACTCATAATCTATTAACAGTTTGAGCCATCTATGTTGTCTCAAATTCAAATCTTTTTGCGACATTAGATACTTTAAGCTTTTATGATCGGTAAATATATGACACTTTTCACTGAACAAATAGTGTCACCAAATTTTCAGCGCAAACAGAATAGCTACCAATTCTAGATCATGTGTCGGATAGTTCTTTTCATGTGGCTTTAACTGTCTAGAAGCAAAAGCTATTACTTTACCTTTTGACATTAAAACACAGCCTAGACCGTTCAATGACGCGTCACTGTAAATCACAAATTCCGTACCTGATTCAAGCTGAACCAGAACTGGTGTTTCAGTCAACAGGGTTTTCAATTGGTCAAAACTTTACTGACATTTACTAGACCATTCAAATTTCACATTTTTCTGTAATAGCCGTGTCATCAGTGTATCATTTTACAAATCTTCGATAATAACCAGCTAATCCCAGAAAATTTCTGACTTCAGATACATTTTTCAATGGTTTTCAGTTAACAATAACTGAAATTTTATTCGGATCAACTCTAATACCTTCAGCCGATACTATGTATCCCAGAAAACTCACTTCTCAAAGCCAAAATTCACATTTGCTAAATTTAGCAAACAATTGTTTATTTCACAAAGTTTGCAGAACAATTCTCAGATGTTTGGCATGTTCAATCTCATCACGGGAATATACCAGAATATCATCAATAAATAACATAACAAATCTATCCAAATATGGTCTGAAAATTCTATTCATCAAATCCATAAATACTGCAGGTGCATTGGTTAAACCAAAAGGCATCACAAGAAATTCATAATGTCCGTACCTGGTTCTAAATGTTGTTTTCTGCACATATGAATCTTTTACTCGTAATTGATAATAACCAGAACGAAGATAAATCTTTGAGAACATTGTGGCACCTTTCATCTGATAAAAAAAATCATCAATACGAGGCAACAGATATTTATTCTTAATTATAACTTTGTTGAGCTGACAATAATCAATGCATAACCTCAATGATCTGTCTTTTTTCTTAACAAACAGAACCGGTGCACCCCAAGGTGAAAAACTTGGTCGAGCAAAACCCCTATCAGTCAATTCTTACAACTGTGCTTTCAAATCTTTTAACTTTGTAGGAGTTATTCTATATTGTTGTATCGATATAAGTGTTGTTCCCAATACAAGGTCTATAGCAAAATCAACTTCTTTGACCGGCGGTAATCTGGGTAACTCCTCTGGAAACACATCAGGATACTCACAAACCACTGGTACTGATTTAAGCTTCGACTCAGACACTTTAGTATCTAACACATAAGCAAGATAAGCATTACAACCTTTTCTTACATATCTCTATGCTAACATAGTTGATGCCACATTAGACAACCCGTCCAATTTATCTGATTCAATACAGAGCATTTCACCATCATGACATTTCAATAGAATGTGTTTTTGTTTACAATTTACCATGGCACCATGCAAAGTTAGCCAATGCATACCCAATATCACATCAAATCCATCGAACAGTAATAGCATCAAATCAGTCGGGAAACAAAAATCTCGTATCATTAACAGACAATTCTTGCAAATTTTATCAACCATCACATAATAGCCTGGAGGGTTCAATACTTTAACCACGAATTCAGTAGAGTCGATAGGTAAATTTTTACTAGACACTAAATTCATGAAAATATATGAATGAGTTGAACCGAGATCAATTAAAGCAGTTACATCAGTATCAATAAGAGAGAAAGTATTTGTAATAACATCTAGTGCAGAAGCATATTCATGTGCACGAATAGCATAAGTGGAATCTTTTGTCACACCAGGACTACCACTCGTATTTCTAGGATTACGAGGTGGTTTACCTCTTGTAGCTGTGTTGCTCGACCTCGAAGTTTGAATACTATCTTTTTCAGGATTCTTCGGGCAATCTCTAAGATAGTGGTCAAAAGAACCGCATCTAAAACAAGCTCCATCTTCGTTCTACATTCACCAAAATGTAGCTTGTTACAATGCTTGCACTTAGGTTTGGTGTTTCTAACACTACCCGCACTTGCTACAGATATAGCCTGAGATCTAGAACTGGAGCGTCGAGTACCTCTGTCTCTACCAGAATATCCCGTGGAAGTAATAAAACGGTCATGATATCTCTTTGATTTCTTTGATGCTGACTGGTATGACTTTCCCGTCAATCTCTTACTTGAATTTCTGTCTTCCATCTCAGCTTGTCTTTTCTTTTTGCTCAGCTTTTCATCTTTATATGCCCGATCAACCAATACAAGAAAATCTTTCAACTTGAGGATCTCGACTAATAATTTTATGTCTTCATTTAAACCATATTCAAACCGCTTACACATTACAGTTCCAGTCGGAATACATTCTCTAGCATAATTGCTCAATCAAACAAATTCTCGTTCATATTCAGACACTGTCATATGACCCTAATTAAGCTCCAAGAATTCTTTACGTTTCTTGTCGAGAAACTTTTGACTAATGTATTTCTTTTAGAACTCGGTTGGAAAGAATTCCCAAGTAATCCTCTCTTTTGGAATAACAAAAATCAATGTATTCCACCACTAATATACTGAATCTTTTAATAAAGATACCACACATTTAAGACATTCAGTTGATGAACAAGATAATTTATTAAGAGCTCTGATAGTATTTTCTAACTAGAAGTCCGCTATTTCAGGATCATCCTCGACTGTAGCTCAGAATTCTTCAGCATTGTACTGATGAATTTTATCAACAGGAGGCTTACTAACTCTGATAAGTTTTGTACTTTGAGGTATATCGAGAACTAGTTGAGGAATAAGAGAGGGCGGAGGTTGTTGCATAGCCGGGTTCGTTCGTTCAAATTCAGTAAACCATTCATTCATTATTTGAAAGAAGGCTTCTTTAACCTCTCTTCCTCGGCCCTCAGATACGAGCCTCCTACTACTCGAAGATGCTCTTTACACCGGAATCAGCTCGGTTGGATGACGTTACAATATGAAAACATGTTTTAAAACGATCAGAAGATATCACACTATCACATATTATATAACGACATATATAGCTAGACTCATATAGGCTACGTTAGTCTAAGAATCGACTAAACCGTGGCTCTAATACCAATAAATGTAACACCTCTAACCCATATCCATCTCCGGAACAGAATTACTGAGTATTACCGAAGTTTACAGACCAAATATTAAGACATCTCATATCATATAACATTCATGTCGGAGACCAATCAAAATGAATTACATTTTCCCTTATACGAGTCCTCGAGCCTCAAAATACACATTGAAAATAAGTCAGGACTAAATTAGGTACTCAAGGAATTTTTCAAAAAAATATCAAAATTTTTCAAAGATGCTGGGGACACATGTCCGCGTGGCCAAGCTGTGTGGCTCACATTGTCAAGAGACACGCCCATGTTTCAGGTCGTGTGAGCATTCGAAGTAGGGGCGCACGGTCGTGTCCCAGCCTATGTCCAAACTTGTGAGCTCTTTGACTTAGGTCACATGGCCAAGCTACACGCCCGTATGCTAGGCCGTGTAAGCATTCTGTTTTGTGCAAATTAAAGATACAGGGGACACACGACCATATCACTTGGCCATGTGTCACACAGGTTGAGATACATGCCTGTGCCTCTACCCGTGTGGACAAAAATAGGCCATTTTGCTAGCCATATTTCTCACCCAATTTGTCATCAACCTAAATCAAGATTTTGGACATCAACAAGCCATAACAAGGCATTCAAATCAAGCCAAAATCAATACTTAAACATGTAATACTTTCACATACCAACAATATGCCCTTAGGCTCTTTAAATGACAACATAATTCATATCAATCAAATAACCAATTTCACCTACATGACCAAATACATGTATGCATAATTTACCAAATATACCTATTCAACCCAATCATCAATGTACCTATAAGATTCCTATCATTCAACCATTTCAAACACACATCAAACATGATAAGGCCACTTACATGCACATCAAAATTTATCCATCACAAGCTATTCAAATGGCTAGTTCCAATAGAACATTTATATGCCATCATTGGCCAAATTAACCTATACGTATCATTATAACCAAAATTAATTTACTAATTATACCTAAAAGGCTAATGGATAGTGTGAAATTGCTCCAACCAACTTCCAACCAAAATAAGCTTCTGAATTACTATAAAATATGGAAAATAACACAAAGTAAGTATTTTAGCTTAGTAAGTTCGTATAACAAGGAAATTAACTTACCATTTAATCACATTTAAGGTAAGCATACTAATATAACCAAACCAATTTGGCTAAAAGCCTAAACATATATCGTCAACATGTTAGCCATGTAACACTTTCCATAACCAGTAAACATGGATGTACATAATCACTAGGTAAGATTCACATACATGTATCATCCATCTCATATTTCAATATATCATGTAATATCATTTCCATGTAACTCAAGTATGTACCCGTAATTGTTCATTTTAAACTCATATTTTTTCATATTAGAATTTTGCCTGTTGGACCATTTAAAATATCGTTAGATACATATGTAGTACACACGAAGTGTACAAATCTATAATCTGTCAATTCATGTACTTGTATGCTTATACAAGCATGTAAACGGGAAGCTCTTTTGAGCCATATAACGGGAAGTTCATGTGAGCTAAGTAATGGGAAGCTCATACGAGCTGTATATCGGGAAGCTCTTACGAGCCAAATACCAAGAAGCTCATGAGAGCCAAGTATCGGAAAGCTCAAGAGAGCTGTGGTGTGTCTACAATACATGCAGAATTACAACCATATCGGGAACCCTAATGACATGTCATTTGTTTCCTTCGAATTTCTAAGGTTCAAATGGGAATTGATAATTATCGGATATGTGATCATAATTACACATGACAATTTGTACAAATCACACACAACAACATTCAATTTTAAAACATATAAATATACAATTTAGTTACACGAACTTACCCCGATAAGTTTTCATAGATGCTGCTAGTCTGGTACTTTTTCTTTGCCTCGATCTAACTCCGTATTAGGTCTATCTGGATCTATACGAATAAATTTAACTTAATTTAATATAATTCATATTCAATTTAATCCAACACACATATTTGACAAAATTACTATTTTGCCCTTATCCTTTTAATTAATTACAATTTAGTCCCTATGCTCGAAAAATGAAATTTATACAATTTAATCCTTATTCAAGCCTAGTCGATTTTCATACATATCAATAACAACCCATGTATTTCACAAAATTTAGATTTTTTTCATAAATTTTTTATCTTTTCAATTTAGTCCTTAATTGATAAATTTATCAAAATTCTCTTTACAAAAGTTGTTTATCTAACAACTACCTTTCATTTTCTATCATAAAACTTCAAAATTCAATTATACTCATCCATGGAAAAACCCTAATACTTTAACAATTTTGTAAATTAATCCCCGAGATAGTTAGATTAAGCTATTACAATCTCGGAAACATAAAAATCATTAAAAACAAGACAATAATACTTACCCAAATGAGCAAAAGAAGCTTGCTAAAAATTAAGCTTCCATGGCTAGGGTTTCCATGTTTTTTTATGAAAGATGATGAAAATAGATTTTTTTCTTTTATTTAATATTACTTTAAATCTTTAATTTCCAAAATTAACTTTAATATTTTCTTCAATTTCCAATGATGAATAATCATACTTATCCACTAACTCTTCTAAATGGTCTATTTGCTATATAAGGACCTCCAATTTTAAATTCCATAGCTATTTGATACTTTTAACTACTAGAATTCAATTTTTACTCTTTATGCAATTTAGTCCTTTTTATCAAGCTAGGCATGTAAACGATAAAATTTCTTAATGAAATTTTTATACGATATTTCTATCATACTGTAGACCATAAAATAATATTAAAATAAATTTTCTTCTGACCTCGAATTTGTGGTCCCGAAATCACTGTTCCAATTTAACTGAAAACGGGCGGTTACATTTTCAGCTTTACAATAGAGAATGGGATGCCTGAGTTTGACATGCCTATCATGAGGTCAATTATGCAACAGATTTCATGATATGGATGGGAGCTAATGAAGATCTCATTTTGCAAGCATTCAATCATCCAACAGTTGAGCTTGAAAATATCCTTTTAGGAGATAAGTTGAGTGTGACTAGCTGACGACTATGCCCCTCATAGTTTTTTGTAGTCCTTAAGGCTTAGCCATTTTTTCTTCTTATAAAAAAAATTATAACTTTTCCTATTGTATGTCTCCATTGCATATGAAAATATACATGTGATGTTTTCATGCTCCACATTTATCCCACGAGACTTTTACTCCACACTTATCCCACGAGACTTAAAAGACTATATAAATTATCATTAGGACTCCCAAAATAAAAGAAAACTAAGAAAAGGAGAGAACTTTTCTCCCCCGCTTTGGAAACTCTTGAATCTCGACATCTAAATAATTTGTCATCAAATGTGAAATTCATATTCGTGTATAGACATTTCCAAATTTTATTTTCCTTGTAAGGGATAAAATAAGTATAAAAAAAATGTTAAAAACTTAGTACCTGTTCCAATGTAAAAAATAAAATTTTGAAAATGGCAAGTTTCCCATTAATTCCTTCCTTACAAAATCAAGTAACATTCCAATAATTAAATTAATGTCTGACATTAAATTCATTGTTTTGAATAAAAAAATTACGTTTTTATAAAACGAAAAGGTAGCACCATTTATCCAAATATACAAGTCTACCAAATGATATTATTATATAATAAAAGGAGTTGGAGTGTGTCAGTCGGGTCATCCAACGTCTCTTTGATTCTGTGGATTTAAAATTTAACGGATAGATCATGGATTCAAATTTTGAAATACCAAAAAAAGCTGTGCGTTTTAAAGACAGATGTACCCCACCCTTATTAACCTATTCACACCGTTTCCCATCTCCCACTCTTCAATTCCTCTCTCTCACTAATCCCAAATGGGTGGCTGTTTCAGCAAAAAGAAAGCCTCTTCCCCCCATCACAACCCTCAGCCAAAGCCAAAGCCAAAGCCGCAGCCTCAGTCGACCACGGTTCCCCTTTCTTCTGCACTACCACCATTAGCGGCCGAGACCAACCTCAAAACCGGAAGCGAGCCCAAGGTTCACCTGGTAACTGAAGAAGAACAGTCTGCGAAAGCAAGCCAAGAGGAGAGCTTGGTGAAGAAGGAGATATTCGTCATAAAACACAGAAAGAGCCATGACAGAGACAAACGCTCCCCTTCGCCGCAAAATCCAACGCAGTCAACCGAAAACGAGCCCGCTTCCTCTGCCTCCACCGAAGGAGGCGTAGTCTGCAACATCAATACTGCTGTGAGGACGTCCAGCTGCACTAAAGAGGAAGTAGATGCCATTTTGATACAATGCGGAAGGCTTAGCAGAAGCAACTCCTCGGGGAAAACGCCTTCCAGGAAGTACTCCGGTTCCAAGCGAAGTTACGATTTCGATTGCGAAAACGACAACGATATCGGCGCTGCTGCTTCAACTGATTATGGTTCGAGGAAGAAAGGGAATGATAATTTACGTGAAGACGACCGTCCTCGCCACCGGCAATCAAGTAGGTCTTCTTCTCAAGGAAGGAGGAGGACTCCGAGCAGAGAAAGAGACCGGCAGCAACAACGCTCCGGGAGCAGAGAAAGAGTTAACGGCAGCGGTGGTGGAAGACGAGTGAGCCGATCCCCAGGAAGAAGATCAGAGAACACTGAAGGCACCCATGGTAATAATGCTGCCAATGCCAGTAACAGGCCCGGAAAGATGGTCTCTGTTCCGGCAACCGTTTCTTCATTGGCAATGGATAAGAGCAGCAACGGTGTAGAACCTTCCACGACTACTGCTAATGCCATCAAAAGGATCTCTGTGAAGAGGAATGTGGGAGATGCGGGTGTAGTAGGTGTTTCAAGGAGCGCCGCATCACCTCGGTCTCAGTCCCCTGCAAGGACTAATAATGCCAAAGGCTGCAATGAGAATCAGCAACAACCAACTCTTAGTCGCAGTTCCTCCAGGAAAGCAGAGCATTCGCCTTATAGAAGAAACCCCTTGAGCGAGATTGATCCCAACTCACTTGCATACCCACAGTCAGCTACCACCAACAAAGGACAAGGAGGAATCAAGGTAGTACTTCCTCTTCATTTTGCTTCAATATGTTGTTTCTCGATGTTGGTTTAATTACTTACATAAAAGGACTTGTATTTTCAGAAATCGAATGTTGAGATGAACCACAAAGCCAGTGTTCAAGGTAGCAACCATAAAGCTGGCAGCATTGCTACAAATGTTGAAGATGTCAAGACACAGCCACCCAAGGCCGGAGCTGATAATCTGAAACCTCAACAATTAACGAGAAGCAGATCCTCTAGGAGGTCACGGGACCTGGACCTGAATCCAGAAATTTTGTTGAACCCCATCCCATCGTCATACACAACGCTATTGCTTGAAGACATCCAAAATTTTCACCAAAACAACAACAACAATCCTCCTCAGTTTTCACTCCCAGCGTGCGTGAGCAAGGCCTGCTCCATTTTGGAAGCAGTTGCTGACCTCAACTCCACTACAAGCTCCAACCTCTCTGGTGCATTCTCTGATAGAAAAGGTCCCCCAACAGATGATTCAAACAAGAACTCCTACAACAACATGACTGTAGGGAGGAAAATGACGGAAGCGGGAGACCCATTCGTTGAATCCGAGGTAATTGGAAGTGATCATTTGATGGAGCCAAGTTTTCACAAGTACGTGACAGTTAGGAGAGGTGGTGGTGGGGCAGATATGGAGGAACAAGAATCATCAGGGAGCAATAGTATAGCGGGCAGTGGGCAGCAGCATTGGGGATTTTCATCCTCCTCGTGGGAACCCAATTCAGCAGATTCAACGGATCGATGGAGTTCAAGGACAAAAAGCAGACAAGAGGATTACAACAGTCCCCTGGGACTCCAGAGGCATGCCTTTGCTGAAGCAGGTAGTGGCATGAAAAAGTAGAACTAGAAAGACTCTCTGAACACGAACATGCTGGTGCCAAGATAGAGGCTGCACCAATCGGCTACGAAAGTTCTTCACTCGATTGCATTTGCAATTTGAAGTTGCTGGTTTCAATTGTAAACTTTCTTGTATTTGGTTGCTTACTTTACCAACCACTTTTTTCTGCCTATAATTTAATTATTTGAATTTTACTTCTTCCAATTGTCTATACTTCTTTCAAGTTCAGTCTACACCATTACTATTTTGGCTCTGCAAATTTCATCAAAAGAAGGTTTTTTTTTTTAGATAAAAATTTCATCATATAGTAAGCGACTTCAATAAGGCCTGTACTGTGCACACTAACGAAGGGAATTTTGAACAGTGATCTTACTATTTTGGATTTGTATATTTTTCAGAACTTTCACGTTTAATATTATATATTAACACTTTAATAACTTTTTAATCAGTCTTTTCAATATTATATCCATGTAGTATAACTTTTCAATAACTTTAATAACTTTTTAATCAGTCTTTTCAATATTAAATCCATTTAGTATAAAAACTTAAGCATTTGCTGTTTAAAACATGATATGAAAATTAATATTATTTACTTGTATGACAACTACAAAATAATAATAATGATAATTTGCAGAGCCATAAAAGCTTAAAAATTATTATCTTCATTAAAATTTAACTTTATTTAGTTCTTGTTATTAGTACAATAGCTAAATTAATTCATTTAATAGTATAAAACTAATTTAACTATTTAATATAATAGAAAAATTCGCCAAACATTTCAATTATTATAAAATGTTGTACCTAAAAATATTACAGAAAAACTCTGATATAAAACTTAAAATCATAAACCAAGACTTGTCATATCAGATTAGTAAGAAAAATCAAGAATATAATTAGATGCAAAAATGTACTTGAACCCATCGACATATTGAAATCTTCAAGTTTTGTGGTTTTATCTTCTAAATTAACACATAAGTATTTTAGAGCATTTGACTTTCTCCTTTTTTTTCTTTTTTTTTTTAAGATGAAATGTTTGAAAGTATTTTAGAGAATTAGAGACATTGTCTTTGAAGATGTTAATATTCCTCAACATATTTATTTAATTGTGTTAGAGTTGTCTGACCCGAATCCCATTTAATTCAATTTGAAAAGCTCGAGATGCAACTCACTTGTTAAAGAAATAAAATAGAAAGGAAAAATTGTGGATTTTTGGGGACGAAGGTCCAAGGGCTGAAGCCCGAGGCCGTAGTCCATCACAAATCCCTATCCACCACTAAACTCAATTGGGGGTGCGGGGGCTCCGCCACGCGGTACAAACAAGTTGAATAAATATAAGACTATACTTCTTCTATTAGACGAGTTGTTTAACCCTTTAAAAACTATGCATAGCGGCAAATATTTTGTATTGTGGTTTTTAAAAATTAGTAAATTTCTCCTTATTTACCCATAGCTTTTTCTCGATAAGGGTTTTCCACGTAAAATCTACGTCTTATTATTTTTATTTCTTACTGTTTTGCGATCATACCTATTGTCATTATTGACATATAGTATAATAAAATAGTATCAGAGCATTCAGTTGCTTGTGTTGATCACAATAATGACGATATTAAAGTATGATATTCCGCTATTGGATCGCAATACTAGATTCACATTGTGGCAGGTAAAGATGCAGACAATTCTTGCGCAGATAGATTTGGACAACGCCCTGTTATAGTTAGATAAGATGCCTTCAACATTGACACTTAAAGAAAAGTGGTGTAATGATCGAAATGCCTTATTGCAATTACATTTGCAGTCGTCGAAAAAAATTCTACAAGACGTGTTGAAAGAGAAGACAGTCGCTACATTATGGTTGAAGCTGGAGCAACTTGCATGTTGAAAAACTTAACTAGCAAGTTGCATTTGAAGTAGCACATTTATTATCATCATTTGGAAAAAAGGTAGGTCTTTAGTAGAACTTTAATTGTCTTTAAAGAAATTGTCTTAGATTTAGATACCATTGAGGCTCAGTATGATAAAGAGGATTTAGGGTTAATTCTGCTTTGTTCATTGTCCTGTTCTTATTCGACCTTTAGAGATACAATTTTATATAATCACGAATCTTTCATAGTTGATGAAGTTTTTGAATCTTTAGCCTTGTATGACAAGATAAAACATCTTGTGGCTAGATCCGACTCTAAAGGAGAGAGTCTCATTGTTTGTAGGAGACAAAAATGAAATACTAGTGATAATCATGGGAAAACACAAGAACAAAATCTTGAAAATAAATCTAAGGGTAGATCGAAATCTTCAAACAAAGGTAAACCTTGTAATTTTTACAAAAAAATGACACATTAAGGCTGAATGTTATAAGTTGCAAAATAAGATTAAAAGGGAGGGTGCGAATTAAAAAGGAAAACAACCGGAAAAATCTGATGAAGCTGATGTAGCAGAAGAGTACAGTGATGATGAACTCCTAATTGCTTCTATTAACAACTCTAAAGTAAGCGGGGAGTGGATTCTCGATTCTGGTTGCACTTTTCATATGAGTCTCAACCATGATTGGTTTACAATTTATGAAATAATTTCTAAATGTGTTGTTTTGATGAAAAATAATGTTTCATATAGAATTGCAGGTATTGACACAATCAGAACAAATTTCCAAGAACAAATTTCCATAAATAATAGCTTGGAAATTTGTTCTGATGAGTTTAATGAATTGTGCAAATCAGAAGGAATCGTGAGACACTTGACAATTAGTTGTACTTCGCAGCAAAATGACATTGCAAAACGGATAAATTGAACAATAAAATTTAATATTTTCATATTAAGTAATTTTCTCATCCCAATTTTACCCTAATAAAATTTTTGACAATTTTACCTGTTCACTATAACCGAATGATTTATTTTCATTTTTGGGCATCAAAACAATCCAAAAACGTAAATTCATTCATCAATCATTTTTTAACTAATCCTATATATGATTGCAAGTTTCCATTTTCATTTTCATTTTGGAAACCTATATTCATTTCCAAATAATTTCATTTCTCTATTTCGAAGAAAACCATAATCATTCCTGAATGTTCTCTTTTTTCTATTCATTTTGTTCATTTCTATTCAAACACTCAATTCATTTTTGGTTTCAATGAGCTAGCGGAGGGATCGATTGAACATATGTAGTTAAGGCTCAAATGATTTATAATTAAGTTCTGGATTTTCGCCTATTAATTATAAACTCATTTAGTCACGAAGTCATTCCAGTATAGTATTGTGATTGAGCTCTCCTTAGCGACATACCATTCGAAAGCAACTACTTAGTGCTCGTCCAATGACCTTGTCATTAATGTGTTAACCTCATAGGATATCCTTGATCTCTTTGGGACAATATTTTTTTCCCAATATGATCATATTTCATCTTATGGTAACCACTACATCTTCTTTCATGAAAAGCCAATCATTATCAAATAGTGATTAAGTTATCCATCACAAAGATGAACGAACTGTGGTCACGTTTACTTTTCATCAACCATGTAATGACAATGAGAGGATATCATTTACTTATGTTTTGGGCTATGAATTCCATTTTTTTAAATAACACTACATAATACAGAAGTCATACACCTAACCCACTAGCTTTCAGTTCCTTATCTATTCTAAATCAGGCTTTTACTTACATTAAAGTGTATGAGTCACGCATACATAGCCCACCATCCACTCAGAATTTAGGTATGTCACATTATGAATGTCATAAGTGAATAAGTCCATAAACGGATTCAAGATCTATTCTACTTGGGTCTTGTTTGATGTGCTGTCAGCCCAGTCAATCACATCTATGTCTCTATCTTCTGAGAGTCATCTGCTCCGATACCCAAGACAAGGCATCTCTCAAATTAGACTTGGTAGACAACATATTAGCCTTTCAATCGATTTTCTCATTTCCGATTAGACTAAGGACATGTTTATGTTTGTCTCCTAATACAAGTTGTTTTTCTGTACTACGATCTGACCATGTAATACCACTTAGTATCAATTTAAACAATAGACAACCAATGAGTAACATTTGCCTTTTTTTTGTGCAAAAACCATGTGAAGACAATTATACAAAGTATATTAATTTTATTAATGAATTTATCTTATTAACTAATCTGTTCAAAAAATTACAAGTGTGCATTGACGAAAATACTACACTTAGGGCACAAGATCCAACAGTTTACTGAATGATTAGTCTCCGTCCATTGCTATTGAGAAAAAAAAAGACTCCACAAGAGGTATGGTTTAGTACTCGTGTTGATTATTATGATTTGAAGACTTTTGAGTGTCTCCCGTATAGTCATGTTGATAATGGTAAATTGGAGCCTAGGTTTATTAAGTGTGTTTTTCTTGGATATAAGGCTGATGTTAAAGGGTATAAGTTATGGTGTCCTGAAATTAGGAAAGTTTTAATTAGCAGAGATGTTATTTTTTATGAAACTACTATGCTGCATAACTTATCTCTTAAAGATTTTTCTGATAAGTAGAGATCAAACACACATGTGGAGGAGGTGGAGCTTTAAATTGATTCAGGATCTACAACAGAGCCTACTCCTCAAGTTAGTACAGAAACTGAGAGTAAAGTTGTTTCTTTACCACAGTCAACACCATAATATTCTATTGCCAAGAATAGACTTAGAAGAGAAATTAAACTTTCATAGAAGTTCTCTAAGGTTGATTTAGTTTTTTATGCTTTAAATGTGGCTAAAGATATAAATACAAATTAGAAGTCATCTACTTATTTCGAGGCAGTTAGCTGTGAAGATTTAGGAAAGTGAATGATCGCTATGCAAGAAGAGATGAAATCACTTCATAAGAATAGTACATGGAACTTAATGAAGCTTTCTAAAGGTAAAAATGTTGTTTGTTGTAAATCAGTGTTCAAGAAGAAGAAGGGGACACCAGGAGTTAAAGAACCCAGGTATAAAGTAAGACTGGTTGCGAAAGGTTACAGTCATATTCTAGGTGTAGACTTTACATGTATGTTTTCTCCAGTTGTTAAGCATTGTTCGATTCGATCCTTAATTGGTATTGTGGCCATGTATGATTTAGAGTTTGAGTAGATAGATGTAAAGAAAATATTCTTGTATGGAGAACATGAGGAAGACATTTACATGCAACAACTAGAGGGATTCATAGTATTAGGAAAGGAGGATTATGTTTTCTTACAAAAAAAGTCTCTTTATAGCCTGAAACAGTCACCTAGTCGGTTGTACAAGAAGCTTAATTCATTTATGACTATTCATGATTTCAAAAGAAGCAGTTCTGAAAGTTGTGCTTATTTTAAGAAGAGTAGTGATGGTTCATCTGTATATCTACTCATTTATGTTGACGACATGTTGATAGCAGTGAAAGATAAATGAGAGATAAAAAAGGTCAAAGCTCAGCTTAGTAAAGAATTTGAGATGAAAGATTTGGGAGCAGTAAAAAAGATACTCAGGATGAAGATTCTCAGAGATAGAAAAACATGTAAATTGTACCTAAGTTGGAAATGGTACATTGAGAAATTTTTTTGCAAGTTCAATATATAAAGTAATAAGCCTGTTTTTACTCCATTAGCAACCTACATCAAACTTTCACCGACCTTGTCTCCGCAATCAGATTATGAGATTGAATACATGTCAAAGGTTCTGTATTCTAGTGTAGTGGGATATCTCATGTATGCTATAGTTTTCTCACATCCAAATTTATCATATGCAGTTAGTGCAATTAGTAGATACGTCGCGAATCCCGGTAAGGAACACTAGAAAGTAATTTAGTGGATTTTCAAATACTTATGAGGTACTACTGATGTATGCTTACAGTTTGGAAGAATTAGAAATGGAGTCTTTGAGTACGTTGATTTTGATTTTGCTAGAGACCTTGATAAAAGAAAATCTTTCACAGGGTACGTATTTACTATTGGGGGTTGTGCCATCAGTTGGAAAGCCACTTTGCAGACTACATTTACTTTTTCTACTACTAAAGCTAATTACATGGCAATTACTGAGGCTTGTAAAGAAGCTATTTGGTTAAAGAAACTCTTTGGTGAACTCAATAAAGAATTTCAGATCAGTACAATGTCTTGTGATAGTCAGAGTGCCATCTTCCTTAGAATGATTAAATGTTTCATGAGAGGACTAAGCAAATTGATGTTCGATATCATTTTGTGCGTGATATTATTGCTCATGGTGATATTGTTGTGAGCAAAGTTAGCACTCATTATAATCCTGCAGATATGATGACTAAGTCACTTTTTATAGCCAAATTTGAGCATTGCTTGGACTTGGTCGATGTTCATTGTTGAAGAATACCCTTTAAGGGGTTTCGTGAAAGAGGTAGAGAACTTGTTCGTCGAGAATTCGTGTCAAAGTAGAGATTGTTAGAGTTGTGTCACCCGAATCCCATTTGATTCAGCTTGCAAAGTTTAAGGTGCAACTCATTTGTTAAAGAAATAAAATAGAGAGGCAAAATTGGGGATATGTGGTGGTGAAGGTTTAAAAGCTTGAAAGGTACGGACCTTGCCGTACAAGTTGAATCAGTATAGGACTATACTTCTTCTATTAGACAGGTTGTTTTACCCTTTAAAAAATGCACATAGCCATAAACCTCTTGTATTGTGGTTTTTCAACATTAGTGAATTTCTCCTCCTTTGCCCTAATTTTTTTACTGATAAGGGTGTTCCACGTAAAATCTGCTTGTTCTTATTTTTCTTTCTTATTGTTTTGCGATCATTCATACTGTCATTATCGCATATAATATAACAAATTGCTATTGATAAAGATCAGGAACAGTTTATTATACCTGATGTTGTTCAAATAACATTTTTGGATCAAGACAATGTTGTTGAATCTTCCGACCAAGTAACAAACTTTATAACCTCAAGAATGAATGTTATTTAGAAGCTACACTAGAGAAAGAGTTATAATGGCTTGAGCGACATATTTTTGCATTGAGTTTTAGTAAATGGATGTCAAGACTGCATTTCTTAATTGTGACATTGATGAAACGATTTATATTGTGTAACTAGAAAATTTTGTGTCCGATGATGCAAAGCCAATGGTTTGCAAATTAAAGAAATCCATGTATGACCTTTAGCAAGCCTCTCATTAATGATATTACTAATTTTACCAAGTGATTATCTCATTTGGTTTAGAGATGAATTCAGTTAACGAATATAAATACTGCAAGTTTAGTGGGAGTAAGGTTCTATCTTTAATTTTATATATGAATGGCATGTTGTTTGTCAGTAATAAGTTAAGTCTTGATCAATGCCTCAAGAATAATTTTTAGATTAAAGAAATGCAAAAGACTCCCTATGCTTGAGCAATAATGAATTTAATATATGCTCAAGTTTTTACGCGTCTAGATATTGCATATATTGTTGGGATGGTGTGCATATATTTGAGCCATTCGTGTATTAATAATTAGAAAGCAATTAAATGATTCATACATTATATTCATAAAGCAAAACATTACATGCTCACATATTGGAGGTCTTATACGTTAGAGATTATCAGGTATACAAACTTTAATTTTGATGGAATATGAATGCAATATTTTGTCAGTAGGTTGCAAATTGTGACAATAGATGCCAGTCATTATTTGCAATAACAATAGGAGCAGATCAAAATCAATATACATAGACTTTAAATTCTTGGTTACTAAAGACCATAATTTTAATTTAATTTAAATTTTACTTTATTTATTTTTTCACATAATGTTGTATTATCCATGTGGACAAGATGATTTGCAAAAAATAAAAATAAAAATTATGTGACAAATTTTCATTGGTTGGTTTAACAATTCATTAATGACTTATTTAGTTACTAATGTAATAACATGAGAAAAAAAAACTTATTTTATTACATATGTATTACAATAGTTAACCATAAAATAAAGAATAGTTAGTACAAATTTAAAATTGGAATTAGAAAAATAAATAAAAACTCTTTTCGGAAAACAAGTCATGTAAGTGGCTAAAAACTACTAATTGAAATTAATTTATTGCTAACTCGTATACTAAAATATTGTGAAAGATAATACTCCTATCAAATATAGCATAATGGTATTAATAGTAGATATCATAATAAAACACATCGATGGTTGAAGTACCACATTTGACATTTTCAATGTACAAGTATGATTTTATGATAGTATAGAAATGTGAGATTATTCCTTTTTAAAATTATTGTAGGAGTGAATTACTTAGATTAATTATTTTTAGTTAAAAGAAACTAGATTTTTAACATAAAGTTTTTTTTACCAGTAAGTTAAATAAAATTTTCACCCTTTAACTTTAAATTCAAAAACACTTAACCCAATTGTCTGAAACCCAAATAGTTGAAATGCGAAATTGGAAAAAGTCCAAGTCCAGAAAAGGAGGGCGCACTGAATATTCTAATGAACCGGGGCAAATCTGACTCGACCCACCCGATTGCGAACTCTATATATCATTTTCCTTGCCACCATTTACGGTCAATGGTACTGCAGATAACACGGTTTTTGAAAAGAACGAGAATCGAGAAGGGATGGCAAAGCGCGTGGGTATGAGTCGGGATAACGGCAGAGGCAGGAAAGGGTGGACGCTGACCGCCGCCGTCACTAACATCTTCGAATTTGTCAGATTGGCCGAGTTCGAGATCCTCTTTATCCTCTTCCTCATCATCGCTTTTATCATCTTCAAAGATCTCGTAAGTTTCCTTTTTCTGGTTTTTTTTAATTCTCATTTATTGCAAAATTTTGGGTCCAAAACAAATTGCAGATTTGATGTTTAGGAAAGTTGATTATTTTTTATGGACTAATTTTCTGTCCCAAAATGGATATGATGACAAAATCAATCCGAATCCTTTCTTCATTTAAAATTATTAAAATAAAAAATTTGGACACTTGATAAAAAAAAGGGTTGAATTGGGTTGCAGACATCGCGGCCTGAATACAATCAATTGCTCGTGAAAAAACCCGGCGGTGTAGATTGGTGGCCGTACTAAGAATGGGTAGTGGATGCGATGGGAATTATGTCCTGCATAATTCCATTCCTTAGGATTACTTTGTTTCTTTTTCCTTCCCCTTCCACTTCCAGATGGTTGCTTTTTTGTTGATTGTTGCTAATGTTTATATTCTATAGAGGAACCCCCTCCTGGCTTCATGCTTGTAACCGAACTAGCTTCTTCTTTTTCTTTTAGTTGTTTACTTTGTTGTTAAGGTGTAAGGAACCCCTTCTGGTTTGAAATCGAAACAATCACTACTTTGTTGAGGACACCGAGTTTTATTGTCTTGAGGGTTGTTTATTTCTTTGAATAGTTTCTGGTAACCACTACGAGAAGAAAAGAATAAGGAATTAGGAACGCCTTCAACTCAGCTTATTCTTACTTTCTCTATTCCCTCTTGCTGGATTACCGGTGCTGACATTTCTTGCAAAAGGATTTCATCAATATATGCATATAAATAAAACCATCCAATTACACTACTATAATATTTTTTTTATTGGATTTAGTATCTGTTATTGTAAGTGTTCAAGTTTTTAGTCAATTGGGTCAACTCTAAACTATTTGATACAAAAGGTACCATTCTCAATTTAAAATTTTGTGAGCAAGATTAGTACAATTATACTATTAAATGCAATGGTGGTTTATGAAATGGACATATGAACAAAATTGTAACTTACAAAAGGTTCCACTTCCCATGAGGTGAACCAACTCCAACTTGCAAGGTATTGTTTATTTTGATTCATCGGGTCTCACATTTTATATGTTAAAGGTGGTGTGAATGCAGTACACTAGTGAGTTTGGTTTTATTTAGTCGGATTTTTTATACTATTTGAATCGTAGGATTTGGTTTTTTTTTTTTTGAACTTATTTTTGACAAAATGGCTTTTGTTCTATAGCTTTTTACTATTATTTGGTGAAGTTTCAAAGATTTTTGATAAATAGTTTCTCAAGTAAATATAAAATAATCAATAACTCTTATGTTGTATTTTTAAAAACACATGTAATCGAAATTTTAAGTTACTTTTATTATTATAAAGATAAAATATTTATTTTTACATAATAAAAAATTAAAATTAATTATAAATGTAATAAAAATATTTAACTTAGTATTTCAAAGACCATCCATGCACCACGTTGGAGTTGGTTTTTCTTAGCTCTACTCTTTTAGGACAATGACACAAAAAGAGAATACCCACATGAAGAGGTTCTTAGCTAGGTACATGGGGAAGGGTTAGCAAATTATCCATTAGTTGCTACATGAGGAATGCACTACAAAAATTTGAGGCTTCATATTGAGCCCTAGGCGTTTGGTTGGAGGAGCAATTCCTTCTCCACGGCCCTCACTTCATCTAATATGTAAACCTTTTTGAATTTGCCCAAAAATGTTGGATTTGTACGTACGATGATTAAAGGGTGCAAGGCTCCATAAACTCAATTTTACCATATCTTCCTCTTTCGTGAAAGCATACATACATACATACACACACACACTAGCACATAAGCAAATTGATTAAGGAGAAGATGGATGTTTAAACCTGAAGTAGTAAGGAAAACATGGTGCCCAATGAGCCCTCCAGGACCGGATTTCTCTCGCTCTTGTCAGTTGTCATCGAATCACCTTCTCCAATTCAAACGCCTAGGGCTGTGGAGAAGGAATTGCTCCTCCCAAACAAACGCCTAGGGCTCAATCTGAAACCTCAAATTCTTGTGGTGCATTCCTCCTATAGCAACTAACGGATAATTTGGTAATCAAGAATATTGACATTCCACCATAACAAGTCACACAATGGCAACCAATCAATGCCACCAAATACAGTCAAATCATCCGGCTGTCCTTCAGGCACCTGCTAATCTCTAATGGTAAATAAAGCAAATCTAAGGAAAATAAAACAAAGGATGATTTCTTTCTTTCTTTTCCCCTCTCTCACTTCAATCCAAACACAGGGTCAAAGAAACCCAAGTATGAAGACTCAGACATGAAGAGGAGAAACTTGATCACTTTCCATGGTAGATTGCAGGGAGGTTAGAAAATTAGTCATACCTCGAATTTTGAATCAAAAGCTAGAGAAGAAAATAAGAAAGATGCATGCATTAATTCTCAGCAGATGGCCTGAAATTAAAAGGACTGCCTAGTTTTGTTATGTTAAGCTACACATGGAAGATTAATGCCAACGAGGTATTGAATGTGGGGTGCATGTACAATTCGTGACCTTATGACTAATTTATCAATGTATCACGTACCAGGGCTGCTTAAGTTTGTATCCAGGCCTATGGGTCTTGGAAATATTTTATTAAGAAATAAGTTGGCCATTATTAATACTCATAATGGAAAATTTTTGGTAAAAAGACTTCTCCAATCTCAATTTTGAAATTGAGCAAATTAATTCCTCTAAAAAAATCATTACAATTTAATTTTTATCAATTTTGAAAGTGAGATACTAAAGACAATTAATTACGGTATTGATGTCTTTTTTCAATTATACATAATTTTGATTGGTATAATAACAAATTCAACAAATTTAGCCTCAACATTTTCACATTTACACAAATTTGCAGACTAAATTTGTTAAATTGGGACCATATTGACAAAATGTCTAAACTTTGAGAGTTAAATTTGTTATTGTATCAATCAAAATTACGTACAATTGATATAAACATTAACATTGAGACTAATTGTCCTTAGTTGCTCATTTTCTAAATTGACGGAGATTAAAATGTTTAGATTAAAATTGTAGCGTTCTTTTTTACTATTTTTTTTTATCTGAGCTGTTTTAAGGCTTGGATGCCCTTTTGTTTAACAAAAGAAAAAGAAATAATACTTCATTTTTGTATTTTTATTTTGGGTTAATTTCACTAAACACTCACCAAAATATTGTTCAGATTTTATAGTGATCCCTAAATATCAAATATTCTAATTGAATCCTCAAAATATTAGTTTTGTATCAATCAAGTCTTTTGGTTGTCTTATCTATTAATTTGTGTTAAATGTTAGTTTAAAATTGACTTGGAGTATATTTAAAAACCGTGAATTAAATTGTAAATACTTGTATATTATTTTTTTTTGAAAAGTAATAAGGCAAGAAATCAAAAGAACTACAAACATGAAGGCCGATGGGTAAGAACTCAAACCAAGCGACAACTATCAATAAGCGTGAATCTAGAAATATTTTTAAGGGGTTGAAATTTAATCATAAATTTTTAAGAGGTCAAAATATATTTTTATCATTTATTAATTTATAATTTTAACATTTTTAAAAGGCTTTTATTTTTCTATTCATTTTGGGGCCAAAGTGTACACCATATATTACTTTGTAATTTTATTACTTATGAGGGAACTAAATAAATAATTTTCATTTTTGGAGGGAACCAAAGCTCTTATCTACCCCTCAATTTACCTCGCCTATCAAGATCAATTTTCAAACACCAATAAAATAATGAAACACAAAAGATACACGGAGAGCTAGCTTATCATTAAGGTTGAAAAGTGTTTTTAAAAAATCTGAAAAGTGTAAAAAAAATGCTTTTGAGAAGACAAAATATTGAATTTGAACATGACATTGTAAAGTAGAAAACATGTATTTAAATAAGATTTAAATTAGTTAATGTTATAATATATGAAATGAATAAACTTAATTTATAATAAAAAATACTAAAAATAATAACAATATTAAAAATAATTTAATTAATATTATAATATAAATATATGGAATATATATAAACTCAAATTCATTAATATTATGATATATCAAATATATAAACTTAAATTATAATTAATTACAATAAAAATTATAATTGACTCAAGATAAAAAAAAAGTATCATTATTTTCTTCAATTATTATTAGCATGATGCCAAGTTGTTATTATTTTAGTATCAACAAATATTTAATTTAAATTATAGTATAAATATAATAAAATAATTTATGATAAGTTAGGATTAATATTGTGATATATGAAATATAAATTTTAAATACAATTTTAAAAGATAATATAAATTATTTATAAAATTTAATTTGAATATATAAATTTTCAATTTAAACTAACTTTTGGAAAGTTAAAATCTAGAATTTTTAACTTTTTGGATTTGAAAAACATGTTTAAAAGGTTAGTGTGATTTAAAGAGTTATCTATTTATTATTGCTTTCGACTTAAAAGTTAGAAAAGCATTTTTTATACTGATAAACAAAGGCTAAGAACAAACAATACGATTATCAGCAAACTAGAACAAAAGACGTCATAAACATAAACCACTCCAACTCGACAGACACCAAAACCCCTATACCCGAATAAATTGGAAACACACTCCCAAGATTGTATGCCCAACCTAATACACCCCTAAACCCCTATCCCCGAAACAACCACCGCTACACCAGAAATCCAGATAAACATTCAGGAGATTAGCCTTTCGATTAATACCAACCTTCGCAGGTCTATCTCCAACCTCGTTACAAGCTCTAGGAATATGTCTGATGCTCCAGCTTTGCTTATTACACCATATCCTATTGCCAGAAACAATAGAAGAAGTATTCAACCATTCAACCACTAGACTACAGTCGCTCTCAAGGGCTTGAGAGAACTGAACCACCTTGTTTGTGCAACTGTCATAGACTTAGATTTTCACCTCACAATTCGTGCGGCCTTAAGAGTTTTCTTCCTCCAAAAATACCTAAGTCAGTCTAACTCCTAACAATTTAAGGTCAAACAAAATTCTTCTAAGGCATAAACGAAAAACAAAGATGAACGAATTTGAAATATAAGAACAAAGCAGCAAAATATCTAAGAACACAAGAGAGAGTTTTGAGAGAATGCTCTCAAGAATTTTATTACTCAATGAATTATTTATAATAAGAGGGAGAGGCCTTTATTTATAGTTGAGCCTCCCCAAAATTAACGATACAGATTAAAGTGCATCAATGACTAGGATTAAAAGCTATCTCTAAATCATATCTCTAAGATTACATTTATTATATCTTTTAAGATTACAAGTTATCTCTAAGATTGCATATCTTTGAATTGGTCTTATTTTGTAGATGAGCCTTCAATCTCTCCAAGCAACAGCCCAATGGTTGTTCCAAATAATATCTCTTGAACATGATGGATCACATAATTTTGCCATGGTTGTGGGCTCTCATGTGCAACCCATGACATTCTCCCCCACTTGTTTAAGTGATGCCTTCATCGTGTCTTCTGCGTGAAACTGCCATAATGCCTCGGCAAGTTCCCAACTTGCTTCATTGTTAAGAAATCCCTTCCATTGCACTAAGTACTCATGCCTCGGCCTATAGTACTTTCATCTGATCACACGGTTTGCCTTGATGCTTTCAACTTCGTGATTGTAGGAGACTTTTACCCCCATTGGTGCTCGTTCTGACTTGCCTCGATTGGATCCTCTTGGTCCTTGTGAAATGGCTTAAGCATACTCACATGAAACACTGGGTGGACTTTGAGTTTTACCGGTAACTCAAGCTTGTAGGCCCTCTTCCAAACTTGAAAGGGTCCTTCATACCGCCACACAATCCCTTTGTGCAAGCCATTATGTCTCAAAATCAAATGTAGTTTAGCAAGGATTGCGTCACCAACTTGAAATTACACATCCCTTCGATTTTGATCTGCCCATTTTTTATTGTGCTTGCTTGCCTTGTGTAGACAAGTTCTATCTAAGTCATTTTTCTTTGGCCAATCCTTTGCAAATCGATAAGCTATTGGATTTGGTCCAATATAACGGGTCACAACAACATTGGGTGTGAGAGGCTGCTTTCCCGTTACTATCTCAAACAAACTTTGATTCGCAGCCCCACTTCGCTGCAAGTTGTAAGAAAATTGTGCCACATCTAACAATTTTGGCCAGTCCCTTTGTGTGACACTCACATAATGTCGAAGATACATCTCCAACAATGCATTTACTTGTTAGGTTTTTCGTCGATTTGCGGATGCATGCTAGTGGAGGAGTTCAAGTCTGAGCCCATAAACTTGAACAATTCCGTCTAAAACCGGTCCGTGAATCGCCCATTTTGATCATTGATGATAGATAGTGGCATTCCCCAATATTTCACCAAGTGTCTAAGAACAAATGAGGTACCTTCTCAACAGGGCACTCCTTGGTTGCTGGAATGAACGTTGCATACTTTGAAAACCTACCTACCACAACAAGAATACTTGTAAACCCGTCAGATTTAAGCAAACCAACAATAAAATCCATGGATAAATTATCCCACTGTCTTTCCAGAATGGGTAAGAGTTGTAGTAAACTGACCAAAACCTTCACATCAACCTTGTCTTGTTAGCATATTAGACAAGTTTTCACATAGGTTCCCACATCATCACCCATGGGAGGCCAGTAGTAACGATCCTCTAAAAGGGCCAAAGTGTAATAAATCCCTAGATGGCCAACCCATCTCGAGTCGTGACACTCTTTCATGATTTCCTTATGTAATTTCCCATAATAAGGCACATAAAGACTGTGCCTATAAGTGTATAACAACTCTCCTTTAAGCCAAAATCTCCTCGTTTTCCCCTTATTGGCAAGCTCGATCAAGTTTTTGGCTATGGGATTCTGGGACAATCCTTCTTGAATGCATTGAAATAGGGAACTATCAGGTTCGTTGATTGCCGCAAACTCCACCTTTCGGTTAAGTGTATTAGCCACAGTGTTGGCACTACCCGATTTATACTCTATAGTAAAATCAAATTTTACTAGGAAAATTTGCCAACAAGCCTGTTTGTGAGACAACTTTTTCTGAGTTAGAAAACAACTATTTGTAACATTATCAGTAAAGACCACGAACCTGGATCCCAACAATTAGTATCTCTATGTGCGCAAGCAATGCACCACAACAGTTATATCTTTCTCTTGGATTATGTATCGCCGCTCTGTCTCATTAAACTTTCGACTCTTGAAAGCAATTGGATATCCATCTTTCATCGGTACTCCCCTAATTGCATAGTTTGATGCATTCGTGTGTGCCTCATACGATTTCAAATAATCTGGTAAAACAAGTACAGGCTCCATCGTCATTACTTGTTTCACTTGGTTAAAAGCCTTCTCACATTAAGGATCACAATTTCACACCTTACCCTTCTTCAACAAGTCCATTAAGGGTGCTGTGATTTTAGAGTAGCCTTCGATGAAATGTCGATAATAGTTCACCAACCCAAGGAAATATCTTAATTCTGTCACCTTGGTTGGTGGTTCCCAATCGACAATGGCCAAAATTTTGCTTTCGCCTATCTAGATCTTGCCACCTCCTACAATATGGTCAAGGAATGGCACATCTTGTTAGGAAAATGAGCAGTTATCTTTTTTGACATATAACTCATTCTCCCGTAAAGTTTGGAATACCTCCTTCAAACACCTCATATGTTCCTCAAGAGAATTATTATACACCATAATATCATCAAGATAAACAACCACAAAATGATCTAGAAAAGGTTGAAGTACCTTATTCATAAGGGTGAAAAATGTGGCTGAAGCATTCATTAGCCCAAAAGGCATCACAAGAAACTCATACGAACCATAGCGCGTCACACAGGCTATTTTTGGTTTGTCCCCTTCAGTTATTCGAACTTGATGGTACCTCAATCTCAAGACTAACTTGGTGAACTATCTCGCACTACCAAGTTGATCAAAAAAATTTACAATAAGGGGAATTGGGTACCTGTTCTTTATAGTGATTTTGTTTAAGGCGCGATAATTGATGCACATCCTCAATGTCCCATTTTGTTTCTTTTGGAACAAAACTAGCGTACCGTATGGAGATTTAAACGATCTAATGAATCTCGCATCTAAGAGTTGCTTTAACTATTTTCGCAGTTCTTCTAATTCTGATAGGGACATACGATATAGGGCCCTCACTAGCGCTTTGAGTTGGGTACTAACTCAATTCTGTGATCCATCTCCCTCTTTGGTGGTAATTTTTTGGGTAACTTAGCAGGTATCATGTAACACCCCTAACTTACATCAGTCGTCGAAATAGGGTTTTTGAACTTTACCGATTAAACAAACATAATTTCAAGCATTTTATATCATATAATATTCAGGTCAAAACCAGTCAAACTCATACATACTGTCCTTTATTAAGCCCTCGAGGTCCAAAATACGCGTTAGAAACAAAT
This sequence comes from Gossypium hirsutum, assembly GCF_007990345.1. Classification (NCBI taxonomy): domain Eukaryota; kingdom Viridiplantae; phylum Streptophyta; class Magnoliopsida; order Malvales; family Malvaceae; genus Gossypium; species Gossypium hirsutum. The sequence goes on along the minus strand of NC_053434.1, from coordinate 23,674,238 downwards.
CAGGACTAATTTGGAAACTTAGAAAATTTTCCAAAAATATTAAAAATTTTCAAAGCTGCAGCGTTCACACGGCCATGTATCAGGCCGTGTGACTCACACAATCAGGCGATACTCCCATGTCTTAGAACGTGTAGGCATTCGAAGTAGGGATACACGGTCATGTCTCAGCCCGTGTCTATACCTGTGTAACTTTCTAACTTAGGTCATACGGCCGAGCCACACGCCTGTGTGCCAGACCGTGTGCCCTTTCGAAATGGCCTTGCATGCCCGTGTGCTAACCGTATGTCTCACACAGCCTATTCACACGCTTGTATGTTTGGCCGTGTGGACTCTAAATGTACCTTAAATAACAAGTTTACCATCCCCTGCAAGCTTGGACAATAAGCAACTCAAAAAATCATTCATCTAACCAATTCAAAACATGATCAAATACATCCAAAACATGTCAAAACGATCATCCTAGGTGTCTAACTAATGTACCCTCATTGGTACTACACTTATATCATCAAACATATCATCAAAGTATCATTCAAATCCAAGTATTTTGCCTAATTTATGAACATTAAACATTAATTTAACATATCATAATAAGGCTTCAAACACAAACACATGCTTATAAGTATATGTCAACCAGTGTTAAACTTATAATCTCATTTACATTCAATCCACAAAATAACTATTGATTAGACACCATAGGTACGTGCCGACACATTTCAAAAGGATAAACATCACCACATTTGAGTTCAAGACCTTTGTTAGATGCTGAATCAGCGATCAAAATTAAGTACCTAACCTGCATATGGAAAACAAAATCGTATGTTGAGTAAAAACTCAGTGATATTTCTATAATCCTAATATTTAAAGATAAGAAATTACAAATGTACAATTGAAATATAAACACTTATTAATATTTAAATATTACAACAATTATATCATATTTCACTTGTTTCACAATATCTCAATTCTCATATTTGCTACATAAATAGCTTTTCACAATTTATTTCACATTTCATTATACAATTGCATTATCCATTCCATATTCATTTCATGAGTATATAACTCATATATTCCATTTATTTGCAACATATTTCACATTCTATTTTCAATTCACTATTTCACTTCCATTTCTCATACCATGCTATTTCAATATCAATCATAAAAATTTATTATTCATTTACCCCTATTAACATGACTCGGACTCGAACGGATACACGGATCCAACTAAAATACACCAGTTTGGCACCCAGTGCCTCATGGATAATTCGAAGTAATAATTTGACACTCAGTGTCTCATAAGCTAAATCGAAGTAAATTGGCACCCAGTGCTTCATCGAATTAATCCAAAATAGTAAATTGACACCTAGTGTCTCATCGACTCGAAGTCGAAAAAATCCCTAAACTCTTCCAATCCTATGGAATGCCATCTATATCCGACTCAAATCGATATAGTTAATAGGGTTTAATTTCACAATTCAAAAACAATTAATATCCAATATCAATTTTTCATATAATCACATATACATGTAAATTTAATTCAATATCAAAATGTCAAATACTCACCTCAATCACTTACCACAAACATTTAATCAAAATACAACAATTAATAACTAAGTTTGGATTATAGAAATACAAACTAAAAATTTCGAGCTATTCCTTGTCGACTTTATCTTTCCCCTTTTTAGTCAAGGGATCCGGTACGACGTTAGCTACAGAATTAAAACAATTAAAATTCATCAATACAGCACAATTCAATTTCATATTGAATAATTCAATTTTTACTCAATATTTTCCTAAATTTCAATTTAGTCCCTAACCTGAGACTAATTTTATTTCTTCACAATTAATCTTATATTTTCATACAAATCCTACTTTAAACTAAATTTAACTCCCTAATTTCACTTAAATACCTAAATTTCAAAATTTTCACAATTTAGTCCCTATAACTCAAAATTTACAATTTATTCTAAAATTTAATCCTTTTTCATTTCTAACTTAAAAATCTATCACTTTAGCCCCTAATACTAAAATTCTTCAATATAGAAAACACTTAAAAACTTTATAATTTCTAAAATTTTGATATGGGTCGGATAGTATTTAACACCGAGATTCCAAAAACATAAAAAAGTTACAAGAAAAAGGGACTAAATTGACTAACCAGTTGAACTTGGAACTTTGAAACCCCTAAAGCCCTTCTTCTTTCTCCTTTCTCCCTTTTCTTTTTCTTTCTTTCATTCTTTCTTTTCTAATTCGTTTGGCTTTCTCTGTTTCTTTCTTTCTTTCCTTTTTTATTATATTATAATATATATACTTAAACATTAATATTTTTATATTATAATATATATATAATAAACTTACACATTTTTTTAATCTTATACCGCCTCATTTAATGCCAATGGCATAATTGATTATTTAATACCTTTAATTATTCTTTATCTATAATTCAACTTTCACCCTATATGCAATTTAGTCCTTATACCTAATTACTCTTAATTCATGCAAATTCACCAACCGAAACCTAATTGACCACAAAACTAACTTTGTAAATATTTCTAATAAACATTTTACGAGTCTGATTTACGAAAATAGAGTCTTAGAAATGCATTTTTTGACACCTGTGACTATTAGGTCGTTAAATATCACATCTCTTAAAGACCGCAATAACTGGCTCACTTTTTTTGGAATTTCACCAACGGGCTTAAAGACTTCCTCGGCCTTCATTGTGGCTATGTAAGAGGCTTCATCTTTATGGACTCCTTTGGAAAATTGGATCGCCTATAATGTTTTTCCTTTCATACATACTTTCTTTTTCATTTGTATCACACATTGATGGTTTGGGTCCAATATCATCATATAATTTCCAAAAGGAAAAATAATCGTGTTAATCCGATCAAGAAAGCTTAATCCAACCACAAAGTCAAAGTCATCAACTGGTATTACATTAATGGTGGCTTTACCAGTCCATTTGCCAAGTTGGATCTTAACTCCTTTGGCCACGCCTTCTATCTCAACACTTTTCGAATTGACAGACTTGATCTAACCTAATTCCTTCTCCATTTTGAGCCCAGAATCACGAGCAGTCTCTTTGGACATGAACAAATCTGACGTACCTATGTCAACAAGTACATTCAATTTTCTGCCTACCACAGTGATGTCTACAAACATTAGCCCATGACCCATTTTGTCTTCGACACCTCCCAGTATCGAATTGATATTTTTGGTTGCCTCGTCTTCCTCGTCATTTGCTTTCATGGCAGAAAGGGCGGCCTTTTTCGGACTATCCTTGATCATATGCAGACCATCACAAAGGAAACAAGTTAAAGGCCCCTTCTTCATCCTATCCCATGATCTTTGAGCCTTACTATTGCAATCTTTAGCGGACTTGTCTTTGTCTCCCCCATCATTACCCCTTGGTTTGAATTTAGGATTAGAAGACTCAGGCTTGTCTTTCCTCGAACCCAGCTCGAAAAAATATTCTGCTACAGACATGGCTATGGTGTAACACCCTACACTGGACCTGGTTGCCAAGCCCGAATACGAAATGCCACACCACCATCTCATGTCATAAACAACGAATGAAAGTCCATTCTAAAAGAAACGTCTTTCATATTATTACTCGTATAGGTTTTAAGTCACTAATATTTGTTAGTTATCAAAGTTAAATGCTAACCATTCATCACATAGTCGTATAATAATACTTAAACCTGCGTAAGGTCCATTTAACAAAATTTCCCAAACTTGTCTCTAGGTATCGATACAAACACTTGGGTATCGATATTTTCTCGTAGGTGGTATCGATAACACTTGGAAAAATGATACCAAACTTACATTCTGTTTCTCGACTAAAATATCAAAGTCTAAAAAATTATTAGTATTTGTCATGAAATATCGATATTTTAACCTTGAGTATCGATACTCAAGCAAAGGTATCAATACCAAATCTCTAATCTAACTTCTTGCATGTTTCAAAGCACAGAGGTATCGATTTTAAAATACGAATATTGATGCCCCTTCTCTAGACCTAAAAAATGTAGCATATATAAGAAAATAATCCATTCCCATTTGGTATCTAAACATCATGCATCATATACTTAGATAAATAATTATCCAACGACTAGAATTCGACAGTTCAAAACATCAAAAACATGTCCGAGCTAGAAACACTATGCCATCATCAATGTTTATAACCTAAGCATAATCATAACTTTTAAACCTTATAAACAAAAGCTATAACCAACAAAAAGTCTAGAAAATAACATGTCCATAAACAAGTCTATCACATTGCCTTTTCTCCAAAACGAAAGTAAACAAAAAACACCTACGGAATAACACAAAACCTACTTGGATCACCTTTCAGAAACCACACCGCTTGCATCAACACACAACTAATATGCAATGGGTAGAGAAGGGAGTGGGTGAGCTTAACAAGCTTAGTGAATGATTAGAATAACCACATCACAAACATATCATCATGCATCATCAAGACAACCATTTCTAAGTACAATTACAATAGTCCTATGTCTAGTGTTGTAGAGTACCTAACCATGCTTTATCTACTGGTTCTTTTACATAGTATTTACATATTCATGCAAACATATATCATGTAACACATATTTAATCAAGTATATATCACAGTTCTCTCAAATCATATATAATGATAAATTGGCAATATAGCACATACTCCATTAAGCATACAACATGTTCCATACAGTTACATATAATATGATAGATTCGCACTTGAGTTATGAAACATATAGTGAGCTCTATCATCACACATCGGATACACAGATCTCCAACACACCAAATATAGACTCATAAAGTCAACCATGTCCCAAAAGTGTAGCATAAAGCTAATACTCTCCTTATTTCTGCTCACATGTCCCGTTAAATAGAGCTTAGCTCACATTCCTTTATCCCTCCAACATATCCCAGGGCCTCAACACCCAAAATCACTGTACACATAGGTGAGTACTAACAATCTTATGGCTTGCCAACTATAACCAATGGTTTCAAAATCATAAAGCCAAAATATCCAAAATCAAACACATAACACTTACCAATTATCCATGCACTATCACTACATGTTAGTATCTTTTGCAATACACTATCACTGTCATATAACATATATATCATGTATACATTTGCATCTTTCACAACAATTACTATATCCACATATCACATATTTGAGCTTCTCATCACCATACACAATTTCATAATCATATAAGCACAAAACCACAAAGGAAATATAGATACAAGAAAACTTACACTCGAAATTTAGAGTAGGGGTTTAGACTACTACTAAATTCCCAAATGACACATGACTCGTGTCTACAAACAGTGATTCCAAACACTCACCACTATGCTTTCGCCGGGAAATCGAAAGCTCAAACTAGATCTTCCTTTAACTTGTAGAAAGCTCCAATGAATTCGAGGCTTACACACAATAACCATACAAAATTCACAATCAGATAGTAGTCAATGACTCACTTAAACCAACTAAAACATCAACCTATTCTAAGTTTTCATGTAACCAAAATTTAACATAACAAACTTAGAATGCTCAAACTCGGTCTACGCTTAACCTTTTCGCCTAAAACAAATTCCGTTCACCTAATTATTCATTTACACCTAATCCTCAACCTTTAAACCACTGAAAACTACCCAGTTCATGGTATCAATAATTTTTCGACATATTTTTTACGATTTTCAAAAAATTCATTAAAACGTAAGAAATCATTAACCAAACTTCAAGGTAAGTTTAGAAACCTTCTAATTAGGGGTGAGCAAAACTTTATTTGACTCAAAAAAATTTGAATTTCGAGTGAAATGAATTGAATAATTCGAGTCAACTCAAAATTTTTTTTTTTGAATTTTGAGTTCGAATCGAGTTGAGTTTTCGAATTTGAATAACTCGAACAAATCAAATATCAAACTATAATATTTTATATTTTTACCCCAAACTCCCAAACCTTTTTATTTTTCCTTCAAAACTTTTACTCATTCCCACTTTGCCCCCAAAACTTTTACTCCCCTCCCATCTCAACCCCCCATCTACCCAAAATCCATTTCCCAACAAAATTTTACTCCCCCATTTATTTTTTCTCAAATTTGCACTCTGTAAAACCTTCAAACCTTTTATTTTCCCCCAAAATTTTTCTTCCTTCCTACTTTCCCCCTAAAACTTTTACTCCCTTCCCATCCCATCCCACCCTCTATGTACTCCAAACCTATCCCCTCCAATTTTTTTAAATATTTTCCCTCCAAAATTTTATTCCCCCTATTTACTTTCCCTTAAACTTTTACTCCCTAAAACTTTTTAATTTTCCCCTAAACTTTTACTTCTCACCATTTACTTCCAAATAAAAAATTAAAATTATCCAAAAAAAATCCCTAAACATAAATAGTAATAATTTTATGTATATCTACTATTTATTTTATTAAATTAAATTTCACATTTTATATTATTTATATTATTGATTTTTTTAGTCATATTGAATATTTATATTAAAATTGAATTATTAATGATGCTATAAAATATTCGTGTTAAAATTTTATATTGCTATCAATTTCACATTTTATCTTTAAAATAACTTTTATTAAAGAATCACATTTTTACATTTAATATATTTTTTAATTCCAAAATATATAGTGGCAAGAATCTGAAGATAACTCGTATATAAAAGATTAATAAATAAATTATGAGGTGATAAAGGTTAATAAAAAATTTGATTACGGTGGACAAATTTTATTACGGTGGGTGACAGTGGTTACAAGGACCCAAAATTATTTTTTAAAATTTAACTTGAACAAATATATTCGATTCGATTCGATTCGATTCGATTCGATTCGATTCGAATTCCATCTCACTTGACTCGATTCGAGAAAATTACAAATCAAATTAGGATGATAAAATATGATTTGTTAACTCGATTAACTCAAAAATTTTTTCATTCGATTTGATTTTATTCGATTCGATTGAACGCTCACCCCTACTTCTAATTATGACAAAACAAGTTGAAAAACACTTTGAAACCACATTTTTACTCAAAATCTCGAAATCCACCATTAATGTCCCAATTTTCAGGTTTTATTAAAATTTTGCGATTCAATGGCTAATACTTCAATTTTAAGTACTAAGTATCATGAAAAACTCATAAGAACTCGAAACATTACCTTTCACAAAAGATTAAATGAGTTTTGACGTAAATTTGGAAAACCTACATTTGAAGAAAATGATGAAATCTATGGAGTTTTGGGTGTTTTTAAAGTGATTCTATGAGTGTTTAAGGTTTGGGTGTTGAGAGAAATCAAAAGTTTATAGTTTGGAAATCAAAAATCAAGTGATTTAATGTAGGGAGAATAAGGGATGACAACAAGAGAGGGTAGAGGATGAAACTAACATGAATCTACTATAGGGGGAATGAAATAGGCTAAAAATTTAAAATCTGGGCTAATTGCATCTTAAAATCTCACAGTTTTGCCCCTTGTACAAATAAGCCCCTAGGCCTAAATTGAAAGACTTTTAAAACTTATTTTCAAGAATTGATTTAACAACTAATATGCCATAGTCGAATATAATTCCGATTTACCATGCTATTAAATTTCTAACACTATAAAGCTAAAATTTCTAAAATACCCCTAAAACTCCTAAGCCCTACTTTGGGGTGTTACAATTGTTAAGCTCTTAAACTCCATGGTGTTACAACTCTTGCTTCGTCCATAACTTCAATCCATCCATAAAGAAAAAGAATACCTCTTTCTCACTCGTATTTGAGATTTGAAGTATACGTTCACTAAATTCTTGCACATACTCTCTCATTGTGCCTTATTGCGTAAGCCGGCGCTACTTTTCCTAAGCTTCATCCTTGGCATACACTGAATAAAATCGTGCTTTGAACTCACTCTAGACCTCCTCCTAAGTTTCAATTTAAATCCCACCACATCTCACATCTGTGGACCTATTATGCCATCACATTAAAGAATCATCAGTGAAATACATAGCAGCAATATTTGTATTAGTGGCATCATCCATGATGCCTTTGGCACAGAAGTATTACTCCACTCCCCACAAGAAATTCTCCACATCTCTTGCAAACCTTGTCCCAATGAATTCTTTGGGCTTGAGAACATCCACACTCAGCTTGGGTGCAGCAACTAACCCTTCATTGCCTAAAGCAGCCTTGTACATTGTGAGTTCACCCTTGAGCTCTGCAATATCCTCTTTTAAGGCCGTCATCATAGCCTCTAGGGTATTATCCCTATCAGTCAGCTTGTTCTAAATGGAACCGAAAGACTCTGACATATAGTCCCTGAGCTACTCCTTCATGGATTGCAACCCATCAGTGAGTCCTCCTTCAACTTCATCGAGCCTTTCTTTTGCATCCCCATAGACTTCCCGATAGTTACTACTCGATCTTCCAAACTCGACATCATGTCCCTTGATCGATTAGCTTTTCTAGCCCTCATACGAGTCTTCATTGGCTCAACACATTCGGCAACTTCTTTCGACATCTTTCACTGGTGCCTTCGAAACTTCAGCTTAGATACCAATTGTCATGGACTTAGATTTTTGCCTTCACAATTCGTGCAACCTTAAGGGTTTTCTTCCTCCAAAAACACCTAAGTCAACCTACCTCCCAACAATTTGGTTGTGCCAAATAACCTCTCTTGAACATGATGGATCACACAATTGTGCCATGGTTGTGGGCTCTTATAAGCAACCCATGACACAAGTACCCCGTCAAAATAAAAACTAAGCCAGCCCAAGGGAAGAGGGCACCACCCTCACAATTTCTTATTAAAGGCATTCTCAATGGCTAAACAAACTACGGCAAGATCAATCAAAAAAATTCAAAGACAAATTTAAATCAGACCACTTTGTTCGACACCACCAACCCAACCTCAATTCAACAATATCCCACAGTTATATAAAGTCCAAGGTTTTACCATTAAAACCATGTCATTACAAAACAACCATAAAGACCACATGACAACATAAAAAGCCATCCTCCACACCTAGGACTGATGTCCCCAAGGCATAGCCTAAAACCATGAAGAGAATAAGATCATTAGGAGCAACAAAATAAATCTTCCAAATGTTGCAACACTGCTGTCATAACAACCAAGCAACATTACAAGAAAAGAAAAAGTGGTTCAACGATTGAATCTAATGAATCTTCCAAACAAACATTATTAATAAAATTTAGGAGGGTTATTTTTTTCTTTCTCATCATATCCAGTTGTAAATCCAGTACATCAGATTTAGACCAACATTTAACATTCAAACTTAGGCTAACCAAATAATCTGATTAATATTAAATTGAAACATAAGAACTCAATTGAAATGTCTTAAGATTTTGTAGCTAATTTAATTTTTAGGGACATAATTTAAAGGCATTTGGTGCAATTAATCCTTATTATTCTTGAAACTCCTACCCATTGTAAGTCATGAAACTCAACAACCAAATAGAAAACGCCAATAGGCAACCATAACACACTTAAACATCCTATGATCCACTCTCTACCCTGATTTTTATTTTCAATTCCTTTTCATGATTCTTAATAAATCAACCAAAATCAAATATCTAATAAATAATAAAAATTATCTAAAAAATAGTTATAAAATTTAGTTATGGCATACTTAATTATGAGATGTGGTTTCTTAATCATATAATCGAAACTTCCAATCCCAAAATGAAATTCATTTTATATCTAATTGTGGAGTTATGCATTGTATTTTTTTACTTTTCTTCTTCCAGTTAAATTATAATTTTAATTTCCCACTTAAACTTCGATTAGTGTAAGTTATTTTAATATTAATTTCTCACTTAAACTCTGACTAGTGTAGGTTATTTTAATATTATTTGACCTACAAATTTAGCCTATAAATAGACTCTTTTTCCACTTTAGAAAAATAACTCATTAAACATTTAGGTATTAGCTTTTACAAGTTTTTAGAGAATTTTGTGTTTACATTTTAAGGGTTTTTATTTCAGGTTTCGGGGTTTAATTTTATCTCCATCTTTTGTGCTTTTCGTTTTTGCCTTTTTAGTGAAATTAATTTCGCCCGTGGTTTTTTATCCCCTTCGGAGGGGTTTTTCCATGTAAAATATTTGTGTTCAATCTTTTTAATTTTGTATTTATTTTACTTGTACTTGCTTAGCCAGGTTTATCCCCAACAAACTGGTATCAAGAGTTAGTTCGATTTTTGCAATCAACCCATTCAGAGATGACAATAACAATGTTTAATATTGATAAGTTTGATGGAGTCACAAATTTAAATCTGTGACAAGTTCGGATGACAACAATTTTGATTCAAAGCGATCTTGAGAAGGTCCTTGCAGAAAAGAAGCCTGGAGAGATGGATAAATTAGAATGGGATAGGTTGGATAGAAAAGCTCTATCCACGATTCAATTATGTCTAACAAATAATTTGATGTAGGAGATTTTGATGGAGAAAACAACATTCACCTTATGGAAAAGGTTAGAAACCCTCTACGCAACAAAATCTCTAGCCAACCAATTCGTGTTGAAACAACGTCCATACAAGTTCTGTATGGACAAAAGTGAGCGCCTTAGAAGTCACATCAGTCAGTTTATTACTTTTTTGAATGATTTAAAAAATGTTAATGTTAAAATTAACAATAAAGATCAGGCTATGCTATTATTGTGCTCTTTACCCCATTCATACAAGTCTTTTAGGGGGACCCTGATTTATGGCAGAGATAATCTCTCATTTGAGAATGTGAAGAGTCATCTATTGAATAAAGAAAAACTTGACAATGAGTTTGGTTCGGATAGCAAGTTAGATAGGTAAGTCTCGATTTTGGTAGCATCAAGGAAGCAAAACAAGAGATATCGCTATTGTAAAAAGTTAGGTCACGTTAAGGTAAATTGTTACAAACTGTGAAATAAAGGGGTTGCTAAGAGCAACGAGGAAGATTTAGCTTATAACAACCTGTTTTCAATTAAATCGGAACAGTGGTTTCAGGATCACAAATCCGAAGTTGGAAAAATTTATTATTATATGGTCTACAGTATGATAGAAATATCGTAGAAAAATTTTGTTAAGAAATTTTACTGTTTACATACCTAATTTAATAAAAAGGACTAAATTGCATTAAGTGCAAAAGTTGAGTTCTAATAGCTATTAGTATTAAATAGTTATAGAATTTGAAATTGGAGATCCTTATATAGTAATTAGACCATTAAAATGCTTATTGGATAAGCATGACTATTCATCATTGGAAATTTAATAAATTATTAAGGGTAATTTTGAAAAGTACTGATTAAAGTTATATTAAATAAAATAATAAAAATCTATCATCATCATCATCCACCAAAAAAAAAAGAAAAAAAACCATAGCCATGGAAGCTTGAGATATTAGCAAGCTTATTTTGCTTAATTAGGTATGTATTCTTGTACCATTTTTAATGATTTCTATGTTTCCGAGGTCGTAACAGCTTAATCTAGCTATCTCGGGGATTAATTTGCAAAATAATTAAAGTATTAGGGTTTTTCCATTGATGAGTATGCTTGAATTTTGAAGTTTTATGATAGAAAATGAAAGCTTGTAGTTAGATAAACAACTTTTGTAAAGAAAATTTTGATTAAATTATCAATTAGGGATTAAATTGAAAAAGATGATAAATTTATGGTAAAATTGTGAAAGTGTGAATTATGTGGGCTGCTATTAATATGTATAAAATTCGACTAGGCTTGAGTAAGGATTAAATTGCATGAAAGTCATTTTCCGAGCCTAGGGACTAAATTGCAATGAATTAAAAGTATAATAGGCCAATTTTGGCCTAGATTAAAAATAATAAATAAAACCAAATTATAAAGTCCAAATCTTTACAGATCTTGACCCTGTAATGACCCGAATTTTACCGTTACTGAAAAAGTGTATTTTCGGGTCTCCGTTTCTAAAAAATGGATTCGTAAATATTTATTAAAAATATTTACAAAGTAAAATGAGTGGTTAATTAGAGTTTAATTAAGTGAATTTAAATATAATTAAGAGTAATTAAGTAAAAGGACCAAATTGAATAAAGTGTGAAAGTTGAATTATAGATTAAAAGAAAATAAAAAGGACTAAAAGGGCAATTATACAAAAAGTAGAAATTGAGGCGGCTTATCGTGAAGAAAATCTAAGATTTTTTTTATGTTTAGTATATTATTATATTATTATATTATTATATAATAAAGATATTTTATGTTTTAATTATATTATATTATATTATATTATATTATATATATAAACTAAAGAAGCAAATGAAAGGAAATAGAAACAGAATGAAACCAAACAGAGAGCAGGGGAGAAAAAGAAAGAAAGAAGGGGAGAAAAAGGAAAATTCAAGGTTTGAAGCTTTAAGCTTTAATAGGTAAGTTAATCAAGCCCTTTTTACTTAATTTTGATGTTTTAGAAGTTTTAGAACAAAGTTTTGATGAAATTAAGTTGATATTTTGATAGTTATTAGATTTCTAGATATTGTACATGTTAAATAAAATGATGAATTAAGGGCTAAATTGATAGAAATTCAAGTTAAAAATGATACAAGGATTGAATTGTAAAGTGATTCATAAGTTTTATGCTTTAAGGACTAAATTGAAAGAATTTCGAAATTATGGTTTTATGATGAAAAATAGATAATTATGTCTAAGTTTGGTTAAAATTTGAGTACAAATAAAGTATGAATTAATATAGAAAAGTAAGTGAATTTAGTTAGAATTAAATTGAAATTAAAGTAAATCAACATTTTGTACTAAGACTATTTTGGACAGCAGCAGTAGTCTAAGTTTGAAAAATCACCAAAAATTGTAGAAATTGAATTAGAGGATGAATAAAATATGGAATTAAAGATTATTGAGTCTAGTTTCTTATAGAAGAAACGATATAAGCAATTGAATTGTAAATTATGAGATATAATGAATTTTGTGAGACAAGGTCAGAATGAATTTGGGTTCCCCTGTTCTGACTTTGGAAAATCACCAAAAATTGAAGAAAAATAATTAGAGGCTTAAATTTATATTTTTAGAATCCCTAATGAGTCTATTTTCATGAGAAATCAACGGGAATATTATCCGAGTTCTGTACTGTGAGATAATTAATTTTTAGTGAAGAAGGGATGAAAAGAATAGGGGTGAATTTAAAGAATAAACTGTACTTAATGGCTAAACCAAAAATTCTAAAAACTTTATTGTAAGAAGATTTGTGAGTCTAGTTTCAGGAAAAATTAGCGGATCTTAATTTAGAATTCAGTAACTCAAGATATGAATTAGTGATGTATTAATGATTATGAATTGTATTAATTTCGTAGTCAATGTGGTACTGGAAATCTCGACTAAGAAAGGACAGGACAAAGTCAACGGGAGCTAGCTCAAAAATTACGGTTTGTATTTCTATAATCCGAACTTAGTTATTATTTGTTATATTTATATACATATTGCAATTTTTAGTGTTAGAATTATGATGTTTTACAATTGGAATGGATTGATTTTGGTATGCGATGAATTTATTGAATTTATATTGATTGAAATTATTTTGATTGAATTTATATTGATTGAATTATATAATATATATGATTTATGTAGAAATTTGAATATTGAATGAATATTATATTGAAAAATATGTTGATTAGAAATATGAGGAAATTGATATGAATATATGAGATTGTGATATTTGAATATTTGATATTGAAAAGTGAATTGAATTGTATTGAATTATGAATTAATGTGAATAATTGAAATATATTGTTGAATTGAATGAAATTGTATGAATTGTGAAAATGGGTGAATATATGTGATTATCAGAATGGTATATTGATGAAAGAATTATTAAATTGAGAAAGTGAATGAAATACCCTATTAACTAGTCGGGCTGAGTCGGATATAATTGGCATGCCATAGGATCTGGAAGTGTACGGGATTTGCCGGCTTTATCGATCAGGCACTTTATGTGTCGTATTTCAGGCACCTCGTGTGTCGTATCAGACACCTCGTGTGTCGTATCAGGCGCCTTGTGTGTCGTTTTAGGCACTTTATGTTTCGTATACTGATCAGGTACTATGTACCGTTTTAGGCACAATGTGCCGTACTAGTGTGTTTGGGTTGGAATCCGTGTATCCGTCAAAGTCCGGGTTTGTTAATAGGGGTAAATAAGTGAAAGATAAATCGAATAAATTTGATTGATCAAGCTATTGAAATGAAACGAGAAATTGAATTGAGAATTGAAAATTTATATGAAATTGAAAATATGACCCAAAGGTTCATGAAATGATTGGAGTTCGAATTGATGATATATGATGCCACTTGATGAATTGAAATGTGATTTGAGATATATGAATCGTATGTATATACTGAAAGCTATCAGGGATAGTAAGTTGATATGATATAAATGAAATTGACTGTTATTGAAATGAATTAAAATGGAATATGATTGATAAGTGTATAGTTGAATATAGTTTAATGATATTGAATTGTGAATAAATTAAGGAAAGCTATACCGAATAGTAAGTGAAAGAATGGAGTAAATAATAATGGATTTAGTTAAGAATTGAACAATTATGATATTGTGTTTATTATATGATTTATATAAAATTTATATGGTAAGTAGTTGAAATTTATCTATGAATAAATAATTGAATAATTATAATTGTTATTATGATCTTAAGTAGTTGTTATATTATAAATTGTTCGGATTATAGAAATACCACTGAGTATACCATACTCAGCGTACGGTTTGTTTCCGTGCGCAGGTTAAGTAAAGATAGTACGTTGAATCAGCATCCCAGGACGATCCCGAATTCATTAAGGTAAAGTATGTTGAGTATTGATAGTGGCATGTACCCAGGATGTTTAATGAGAGTCATTTAGGTTGTAAAAGTATTGATGAAATAAGTAAATTATGGTTGGCAACGGTATGTAATATGAATTTTGAAATTTACTAAAAATTCGTAGTGATTCTAAATTAGTCCCGAATTGAAATTACTGTTCATATTGGACCGCAAGGGCCCATTAAAGGGACGACATCTTAAAACTAGGATGTGTGTGAATATTTATTTTAATTAATGACCGGAATTGGACTGTACTGACTGGTAATGTCTCGTAACCCTGTTTCGGTGACAGTATAGGGTTAGGGGATGTTACAGACCCAATTACCTAGACCTAAAACCCAAATTTAAAACCCATAGCCCAAACCTAATACAAGCCCAAACCTAGACCCAAAAATTCAAGGCCCAAATGGCCCAAAACGTGTTAGAAACAAAAAAACCCTAAGGTTTCTGCTTCTTGCGCCGCAGCCAGGCCCTAACCCACAGCGCCGTACGACCTCCTGGCACCACAGCCATGCCTGCACCTCCATATGCCAACGCACAGCCCCGTACATGCACCACGCACACCCCGTACCTTCAAGAAAATACAAAAACCACAGCACAGCAAAGAGGAAAAAAGAAGAAGAAGAAATTGTATTTTTCTTTTACATTTTTTTGTTTCGGCTATAAAGGCCATGTAGTGACCATTGTATCTTTTTTACACGTATCTGGAATTAAGAAATCACATCAATTTAGCCTGCGTTTAAGCCTTGCGTTTTGGGACCAAGATTATTTCCAACTTTAGTCCCTTGGCATTTACGTGTACTGTGTGTTAGCCCTCCGTTTAATTTCAAAATTTATAAATGATCCCTTTTCATTTTAATTTCAATTAGGTTTTTGTTTATATGATTCATTATTTTTGAGGAGATTCATTTAATATTTTTTTATGTGTCAAAACTTTTAATAATTTTTATTTTTGGTTAAATAAATCATTATTTTGTTTTACATTATGTGTAAAATTTTATTTAAATATTCATATTGAGCTTGCTATTTGAAATACTTATTATTTTAAAATTCATTTAATGTTATTATATATGTGTTTTTTTTAAAATAAATTTGCTTTGTTTTTATTTGTATGGTTATTCTGAAGTTGGTTTTTTTATATTATTTTTAGCATTTTTGATAATGTTTCGTCTAAATTTTTCCGGGTATATTTGTACATATATTATTTTAATGAGTTTTTTTAATTTAAAAATACTTATTGTTTTTAAGATTCATTTAATTATGTGTGTAAAGATATTTGAGAACTTTGTTTTTTTCTTGTGTGTGTGTTTATAAAATTATTATTTTGAGATTCTTCTTTATATCATATTATTTTAATATATTATGTTCTTTAAAATGAAGGCAATGTTCGATGTTTAGGAATTCGGGGAATAATGCCCTATCGTGCTGGGTTACAATTTCTCGTTTGTTCAAAATAATCGAATATTCCTTTAGAATTTCATTCATGTCTTCTATATTCTAAAACAAGGTAATGTTCAATGTCTAGAAATTTGAGGAATCATGCACTACTGTGCTAGGTTTCGGTTTTTCATTGGACTAAATAATTGGGCATCCTTTTGTAATTTTCAACATATAAACCTTTGGAACTCGAAATTTATCATGTTTTCGAGGGTATAAAAGATCGTGTCCTATCGTGCTGGATGTGATGCTGTATTCCTCTGAAACAAGAGAATTTTGATGACCAACTTGGGCTATTCAAATATTTATAAAAGGAACCACCTTTCAAAAATATTTTTAAATATTAGACATAAGGATAGTATTTAATCGATTTGGTACCAATTTTGGGCGTAATGAGGGTGTTAATCCTCCCTCACACGTAACCGACTCTTGAACTCTTTTTCTTATATTTACGTAGGCCAAAATTGATTTAAAGGGAATAAAAATGTTTTATTAGGTGATCCAATCACACTTAAACAAAAGGATTGGTGGCAACTCCATTATCGTTTTTTAAAGTCGATCCCATTTTCCTTAAAAAATAAAAAAATGGTTTCGACAAAAAGTATAGGGAAAAATAATAATTTTGCCAAAAATATGTGTTGGACTAAACTGAATATGAATTATAGTGAATTGAGTTAAACTCATTTGTACAGATCCGGTTAGACCTAGTATGGAGTTAGATCGAGGCAAAGGAAAAATATCGAATTAGTCGCCCTCGTATCTACGTACATTTGTCAAGGTAAGCTCGTGTAATTAAATTGTACTTTAATATGAGTTAAATTGATTTATTGTTTGTGAATTGTACAATTGTTATGTATAAATACTGATCGCATATCCAACGTCTCGTTTGAACCTTATGGAATTCATAGAATACAAGTGACATGTTATTAGGGTTACCGATTTGGTTGAGGTCCTGCATGTGTTGCGGACACACCACAGCTCTTATGAGCTTCCCGATACTCAGCTCGTATGAGCTTCCCGATACTTAGTTTGCATGAGCTCCCTGTTATTCAGCTCGCACGAGCTTTCCGTTATTTAGCTCGGAAGAGCTTCCCGTTTACAGCTCGTATAAGCATAAATGTATATAAATTAATAGATTACAATTCAGTACACTTCGTGTGTACTACCTGTGTAACACCCCTTAACCCGTATCTATTGCCAGAACAGGGTTACAGAGTATTACCGAAACTTTTAGAACATTTTTTTAGATAATTCATGTAAATTACTATTCATTAACCGAGATTATTCATATTGTCCTTTAAATGGACCCTCGAGGCCTAATATGAACATTAGAATCAAGTTGGGACTTAATCGGAAACTCTAAGAATTTTTCGTGACATTTCAAAAATTTTCTAAGTTACAAGGCTCACACGCTCGTGTGACCCTAGAACACGCCTGTGCAGCAGGCCATGTTCGAATCCGTGTAACTCTCTGACTTGTGCATACAGCCATGCCACACACTCGTGTGCTAGGCCGTGTGGTTAATTAAATTCTTTCGAAATTAGGTGCAGGTTTCACACTCCTGTGTTCTAGGCCGTGTAGCACACACGGCTGAAACACACACCCGTGTATCTGCTCGTGTGCTCAATTCTGAGCATTTTGTTTCTCAAATTTAAGGTGCATGGGACATTTGGAACCGCACACCTATGTACCAGGCCGTGTGTCACACACGGTTTAGACACACGCCCGTATGTCTGCCCGTGTGGACAAAATGAAGCCATTTCTAGCTTCATTTCTCACCCAAAATCACACCAGTGACCTGCACTTAAACTCACATTCAAATACCAACCATTTCAAGCATTCAAATTAAGCAAACTCTATCATTCAACATGGCATATCATTACATGCATACGTGTTTATAATCTTACCTTGGTATATTCCATATGTTAAGCATAATTGAATCAACCATTTAACATATATATAGCTACCATAGTATGACATTACAAGTATATCAAAAATAACCATTACTAGCCATTCCAATGGCTAGATTACAAACCACATACTCAAGCCATCTAAGGCCAAGTTAGCCTATACATGCCATTATACCAAAATGATTTTACTATATATACCCAAAATAAGCTAGTGGATAGTATGATGATGCTCCAATGATCTCAACCTTCGTGAGCTTCCGAGCACTATAAAACAAGGGAAAATAAAATAGCGTAAGCATTACATGCTTAGTAAGTTCATATAACGGAAACTAAACTTACCAATCCTGTTTATTAAATCCTAGCATGCAATATCATGCTTTCCATCAACTTGGCAAAATTGCCTAAACATATACATTCAATCAAACATGTTACTCACAAAATTTTGAATATACATCAAGTAAACATGCATGAGTTCATCATACAATTTTCCTTCAAGAAATTATTCATTTCATTCCATAATTCTCTTATCATGCCAAGAGTTGTGTCCGTTGAATCATTGATATTCCGATGAATACTCAAGTAGTACACTCAAGGTGTACAGTTCAATAACCCATCAATTCTCATCCAAGAGTACCCATTAGGACTCTTAATCAAAGAACACACTCTCGATCCACATGTCATATTATAGGATTATCAGTCCAGGCTAAGTCCTTTTTGTAACGTATGCTTAGAAGAGCTCAATTGGGATTACCTGTCCAGGCTAAATCCTAATTGTAACATATGCTCAAGAGAGATTATATCAGAATTACCCGTCCGGGCTAAATCCTATCTGTAATGAGGTCAATAGGATTACTTGTCTGAGCTAAATCCCGTCAGCAACAAATGCAGGACCTCATTTTATAAGGCAATCACATTTATCCATCGAAATTCAATATTCAAACGAGACTTTACCCTTTTCTTCTGACTTTTTCAAATATGTAATAATTTCACACATTTATATTACTCACTTGAATATAAATCATATTGCATACAATCAAAACATTCAAGTTAACATATTTACATGCTCGATTAAGTTACATGAACTTACCTCGACATTGGTTCGCATATAAAATCTACTAATCCGAATTTTTTTCTTTTCCTTAATCTAACCTCGAATTTGTGTTGTTTGGATTTATATAAATAACTTTAAGCATCAATTTCACACATTTCATATTCATTTGGACTCAATTTATGTCCTAGGAAAAATTACCATTTTGCCCTTAACTTTTCCATAAATTTCAATTTCGTCTCTAGGCTCAAAAAATAAAATTTATGCAATTTAATCCCTAATCCAAGCCTAATCAAAATTTTAATATATAATTTAGAGCACATATTTTCTATAAATTTCATAATTTTTCATCAATTTTCACAACTTTACATTTTAGTCCCTAAATCATGTTTTCATCAAAAATCACTTTGTAAAAGTTATTTACCTATCAACAACCTTTCATTTTCTACCATAAATTTCTAATTTTCAGCATATGCATCCATGACCTAATTTTCATACTTTGATAACTCTTCAAATTGAACCCCGAAATAAATAGATTATGCTATCCCGGTTTCAAAACTATCTGAATTACTAAAAACGAGACAACAAAACTTACCCAATTAAGCCATGAAAGTTTCTTCTCTCTCTCCTAGGGTTTCCATGTATTTTTGGGGAAGAAGATGAGTAAATAAGATGATATTTTCTTTTTCATCTTTTAATTAATTAAATTATTTCAAATTCCAATTTAGTCCTTGCCCTTTTTCTAAATTTCCATGGATGAGTCACCAAAATATCTACATACTTTTTTTAATGGTCTAATTACCATATAAGGATCTCAAGTTTTGAATTCCATAGCTATTTAATCCTTCTAGCTACTAAAATTCAACTTTTGCATTTTATGTGATTTAGCCCATCCCGTAATTAAGCACTTAATCGATAAAATTTTATTATTAGAATTTTCACATGAAATTTCTAACATATTACGGACCATGTAATAAAATAAAAATAAAATTTATTTTCGGATCAGATTTGTGGTCCCGAAACCATTGTTTTGATTTCACCAAAATTGGGCTGTTACAACCCGTGTATCTAACGATATTCTAAATGGTTCAACGGGCACAATCTTGTTATGAAATCATATGAGCTTGATATGAACTATTACCGGTATATACATGAAAAACATGAAATGTGATTATTTGATGAATTCAACTATGTGTGTTGGATCTTATATGTGATTTTCATGGCTAATATGTTGATGATTATGTGTTTAGGCTTTTGGTCAAATTGGTTGAGATATGCTATGTTCAATTACCTATTTTATGGAAATAAGGTAAGTTAAATTCTCTATTATACAAACTTACTAAGCTTAAATGCTTACTCTGTGTTATTTTCGATGTTTTATAGTAATTCGGAAGCTCGTTCGGGTTGGAAGCTGGTCAGACCTATTTCACACTATGTAACACCCCTTACCCGTATCCAACACCGGGATAGGACTCGAGGCATTACCAGAACTTTACACTTTCAGTATACTAACTTGAGTCACAATATTTCACTTGAAATTAAAACTTTTCAATCATGAATATCTCGTCCTTTGTATAGGCCTTCGAGACCTATAACTTACCTAAAGGCAATGCGGGGTAAATTCGAGCACGTTTGATGAATCTTAGTCTTCTCAGAAAATTTACCTTAACATAAAGGGTCAAACGCCCGTGTAGATGGGCCGTGCGGACTCACACGCCCATGCTCTTCAACCATGGGCAACACTGACTTATTAACACGGCCAGGACGCACACCCGTGCTGCCTGCCTGTGGACGACACTGTCATTTGAACACGGCCATGGCACACGCCCGTGTGGCCTACCCGTGTACAACTTTAAGCTAAAATTTTAAGTGCAGGGGACACACAGCCATAGCACACGCCAATGGGAGGGAACCGTGTGTCTAACCATGTGGACTCTAATAGGCTATTTTCCAAGCCTTTAGTCACCCCTTTCTACTACTTGTGCTTAGTGGTTACCAAATTCAAAGTAAAACACAATTATACATTTGTAAATAATCTTGATTAAACTAGATGTATGGAAACCTCATATCATTGGTTTCATAAATGATAGGTTATTTCCTATTTAGTGATTATGGGTTTCCATGTCACTTTAATTCGTTCGAAATTGGCTCGTGCATGTGACTCATTGCCAATTGGTAACGACCCATCACTTATAAATAAAACCATGCATAAATTCGTAGGTCATAGCCTACTTCAATTAAGGCTATTTTCGTGGCTATATACAAAGAGATAAACATATTTTTACATGCCTTCATTTGGAAAATCAAATGACACATATAAAAAAATACTCAAAAATACTATACGTACCATTGAACAAAACAAACAAAGTCTTTATACCAAAGCTTGTCTAGTTGATAGTGTGTTGACTCTCCAATTGTCTTCCAATCCTTTTGAGTCTTCGAGCTCTAAGAGACATGGAAAAAGAGAGGGATAAGCATTTTCATGCTTAGTAAGCTCGAATAATCAGAAAGTAAACTTATCGAGCAATTAGCATACGTCCATATTTAAATCATGAAATCATCAATTATGAAATGATTCCCTATCACATGCACTCAATCAATGAGTTAGTCACATAACAAAGCATCATGTAATTTATGTAGATGAGCTCATCATTCATCATATTATTGATATACATCATATTAATCTCGTTGAGTTTCTAGGAAATCTCGATGGAATACCCATTATCCGTCAATTCTTACGAATGATCATTTCACATATATGCACTCTCGCGAACCCCACATCTCATGGCAAGATTACCAGTCCAGGCTAAATCCCTTATAGCGACAAACACCCATTTCGGATCTGAATTACCAGTCCAGGCTAAATTCAGACCCTAATAGGATTACCCGTCTGGGCTAAATCCTCAATGCACATATATTCTTCGGGAGGCTCGATCATTCGAGAAACACCCGTCCGGGCTAGATCTTTTCCATACTCGAGATCACGGATTACCCGTCAGGCTAAATCCTTATTGCAACATATGCAGGATCTCTTTACACATATCAATGAGGGTTTATCCATCGAATTCCCTTTGTCAATCTTATCCGAGACATTTTTCACATGTTACCGTCAAACATACATTTCTATGATATTTCATGCTAATAATAAATGCAATCATCATGCATTCATAAATCATTCAATTATGCATATTAGGGGTTTACTTTAAGTTATCCGAACTTACCTGGTATTCTTTTCGGAGTTGTGTTTCGGTTATTCCGAAACCTTGCGTTTACTTTGATCGACCTCCGGAATTTGTTCCTCGGGGTCTATAACAACAAAATTATGTCATTAATTCCCTACATTATGCATTTCAAGTTTAATATCTACCCCAGGTCCAAATGACCATTTTACCCCTAACCTTTCACATTTTTATGATTTAGTCCCTAAGCTCGTATAATGAAACACATGCACTTTTTATCTTACCCAAGCCTAGCTGAACACTTTTCCTTCTTATGGTAGCCCAAATTTCCCATTGTTTTTCTCATTTCTACCATAAATTTTACAACATTTGCAAAATGGTCCCTATAAGGGTTTTTCATGAAAATCAACTAGGAAAAGATGTTTAACACATATTCATCTTTCATATTCCTCCATAATCCATCAAAATACAAATAACTCATGCATGGGTAAATTTTTAAACATGAACCCTAGCATGAAATATGGGTAGAAATGGAGAGAGCAAGCTACCGGGATTTCAAAAATACAAAGAGCATGAAAAACGGGGCTTGAGAGCACTTACTATTGAGCTTGGAAAGCTTGAAAACCCTAGCTATGGTGTCCCTTCAATTTTCAGCAGCCATGAAGAAGAAAATGGTTGATTTTTGCCTTTCTTTTTCCCATTTTATTTCATTAAAATACTAAATGACCAAAATGCCCTCATGCCCTTTCTTTAAAATTTTAACCGTGCAAGCCCATTTTTGTCCAAAAACTTAGAATTTGGGCAAATTGCTCTCCAAAGCCTTCCAATTCATAACCCGAAGCAATTTTATACAACTTGCTTCTAGAAATCAAATTTTGTAATTTATTCAATTTAGTCTCTAATTTCCAATTGAACACCTTACTCAAAGAATTTCTTCATGAAACTTTAACACATGCATATAATCATATTCTAGGCCTCATAATAATCATAAAATAAATATTTTGATGTCAGATTTGTGGTCCCGAAACTACTATTCTAACTAGGCCCTATTTCGGGATGTTACACATTATCCATCGGCTCTTTTGGTACTTTTAGTAAATTAATCTCGGTTATAATGGCATGTATAGGTTATTTTGACCAATGTTGGCATATAAATGTTTATTTGAGACTAGCCGTTTGAATGGCTTGTGTTTGGTATATTTTTTTACGTTTATATATAAGGCAATATCATATTTAATGTGGTTTGAATATGCATATATGAATTTCGTCAAATAGGTAAGTTGAGATACTTGATTGACATGTCATTCAATTGTCATTTAAGGTGCCTAAGGGCACATTGGTTGTATGTGGTTACACTTCATGTTTAATACTTGTTTTTAGCTTGATTTGAATGCCCCGATATGGCTTGTGGATGTGCTAATTGTTGTGTTTAGGTTGGTACCAAATTGGGTAAGAAATGTTGCTTGGAAATGACCTATTTTTGTCTACACGGGCGTGTCCCCTGTATCTTTGATATTGTGTAAGTCAGTATGCTCAACATGGCCTAGCACATGGGTGTGTGACCCAAGTCAGAGAGTTACACGGGCATGGACATGGGCTGAAACACGACATTGTGTCCCTATTTCGAATACCCACATGGCCTGAGACACGGGCGTGTCTCCTGACCGTGTAAGTCACACAGCCATGTGTCCTCTGCAACTTTGAAAAATTTCAATGTTTTCTGAAAAATTTTGATTGGTTTCTGACATTAATGTTATATAATATGAAATGTTTGTTTATTGGATCTGTAATCTCCGGTAATGCTCCGTAACCTTGTTTCGGTATGGATTCAGGTTAGGGGTGTTACATAGCTAGTGCCAATTTGGCCAATGACAAGGGTGATGATTTCTTGTTGGTGTCAACAAGTGAAAACTCCGAGCTTACATTCGAGTGGATTCTGGATTTGGGGTGATCTTACCACTTGTGTCCCAACAGGGATTGGTTCTTCACATACAATTAAGTTGAAGGTGGAGTTGTACGCACGAGGAATGATTCACCTAGTAAGGTAATCGGTATTTGTACTATTCAAATCAGGACGCACGACGAGACAATTAGGACATTGTTAAAAGTTAGGCATGTGCCTAACTTAAAGAAAAATCTCGTCTCCTCGAAAATTTTGGACTTAAAGGGTTGTATAATTAACATCAAATCAAGCAATATTAAAGTACCTCATGGGTCTCTCGTTTTGATGAAAGGTAAAAATATTGACAATCTTTATGTTTTGGAAGGATCAACGGTGACCGGTGAAACGAGATGTCTCTCGTCTATTACGGAGTTGAAGTCGACACGTTTGAAGCGAAGACAACTTGATCATATGAGAGAAAAAGGTATGACTGTTTCGTATAAGAGGGGTTCTCTTTTGGATGTTGGTTTTGAAAAGATAGGGCACTGTATTCGTGGAAATTATACCCGGGTCAATTTTGATTTGGCAGTGCCAAGTTAAAGACTAGAAGACTTCCAACTTCTGAGTACAACTTCGACTTAGTTAATATCCTGGGTAGTTTGAGATAAACCCGCGGTGGGTTTTGACAAAGAAGACATTATGGAAATATAAGTCAATGTGAATATTTGTGGAGTTATGCCTCGTATTTTTCTGCTTTTCTTCTCTCAATTAAACTCTGTTTTTAGTTTCCCACTGAAACTCTGATTAGTGTAGGTTATTTTAATATTAATGTCTCATTTAAATTCTGATTAGTGTATATTATTTTAATATTATTTAACCTACAAATTTAGCCTAAAATAGTCCCTTTTTACATATTAGAAAAATATCTCATTACATATTTAGGTATTAGTTTATACAAACTTTAAGAGAATTTTGTGTTTACGTTTTGATGTTTTTATTTCGGGTTTTGAGGTTTAGTTTTATCTTCATTTTTTGTACTTTTTATTTTTGTTGTTTTAATGAAATTATTTTTGTCCGTAATTTTTATCCTCTCCAAATAGATTTTTATACATAAAATATTTATATTTGATCTTTTTAAATTCTTCGATATTTCACTTATTCGTTGCTTAAGTTTTTTCCAACACTAATTATTACTTATTTAGACATACAATTGGAATCCTGCTTTTCATTTTTGCATCAGCAACCAGTCGCATTCAACGGTGCTTGTTTTTTCTGATAAGTGCATATATTACATCAAATACATAGATAGACAAATTAGCAATCTGTATTTTTTTTTCTTCGACCTCACTCTCTCTCCCAGTTTCTTTTAAAAATCATTAAAACTCTAAACTCTAAATCATGATTTATTTTTAAAAATCACTAAAATATTTAACCCTAAATTATTTTAACAAAATCTTAAAAAAAAATTTAAAAACATAAATTGATACGAACCGAATGGAGGAGTGAGAGAAAAATAAACAAAGTGTGTCGCCTATGAGATAAGCACCACTAATGCCTCCTATCAGATAAGGGTGCCACCTATTTGACACTCTCTATCTATCTAAATGTACTATTTTAACACTTAATCTTAACAACATATTATTTTAATATTTTATTTTATTTTTATATTATTAGGGTAAAAAACTCCAATTTTTCTTTTCTTTTCTTTTTGGAATAAAAGCACACTGTAGTTTGAAATAAAACTATGGGGGTCAGAGTCTTATCTCTTTCAGTGTTGGTGTTATCAAATAAAAAAGAAAAACATAAGAAACAAAGCAATCAGCTTTTTGGTTTTGTGGGTGTAATCATCAAAGCAAAATGTCGATAATAAATGAATTGAAAGAAAATAAGTAAGATTTTTCATAAAATAGGAACGATAAATCGAAATTATATTACTGATTGGCAGCGATATCGCAATTCCAACAGAAATGGGTACACCGATGCCACACCCCTATCACTGTGCGTAAAAACAAACTTTTTAATTACTTTTTTATGATGACATCCATCAAATCCATCAAATCATTCTATTTATTTTTATTAAAATTTTTAAAAATTAAATAAGAGTTATTCAAACTATTTTTAGTCAATTTATCTAGGCTTTTACCTAATTCAATTAATACATATTAATTCTTGATTTAATTGGTTCAAAATCATATTTTAAATTGATACTCAACTTATTTTTAATCCAAACAATTCATCAATCGATCCGATTCAAACGTTCTTGTTTTTAACTTATAGTAAAATAATTTTTTTATTATATTTTAAGAAGTTTAAAATTTATCTTAATTTTATATAATTTTCCTAAGTACATATTTTTTCTTAATCTTAATTAAATATTATACTAAAAATATATTACTTACCTGTTCATCAAAATAATTTAGATAATACTCTATTTTTATTTTTTAAAATTCTATTATTAATAGAAATAGTGCATAATAAAAATATAAAAACATAATGTATAGCACAAACGATAAATAAAATAATACAAAATGCAAACTGATGCAAAAATGTATGTCTACAGAATAATCCCTTTAAGAAAAGGGAGGGGGAATATATACAGACAATAATCACAATGCTAGAAGAATTCACAAATAAGCTATAAATGTATCCCTTGATGAAACCACAAAAAATTACATTTTAGAATTGCCATCATCAGACCAACTTGATAATAAATTACAATAAATCAAGAAATTGTTGCCTAGAGCCTTAAGAGACTCACCGCATTAGTGATGCACAAAATGCTAAGTTTTAGATAGTCTATCCTTCTGCTCATCATCATCTTGAATTCTAATTTTACGAACTCCGACTTTGTGCTCTATCAAGATAAGGTCTTCTGAGATAGATTATAATAGATTTGACGGTACTTTTACCTTTACAAATCTTATATATACGTTAGAACATAATTATAAACTAAAAAATTTTAAAAAAAAACTAAAACTAAAATCACTATTAATTTTTGAGAAAACAAAGCATAAAAAAAATAAAAATAAAAATCATGATAATATAAACTAAAATTTAAAACAGAAACCGCGCTTGCAAACTAATCCCGTAATTGAAAGTAAATATTTGGTTCAAAGAATTGGAGTGGGTGGAGTTTTTTCGCAAATTTTGTAATTTAAATAACAATTAAATGTTATATATACACATATAAGTTGCCAAATTATAGAACCTAAAGTATTTACTATTTTAGGTGTGATTTAGGTTCGAGTCATACTATTTGTATTTATTGTTTAAATTTTATTTTATTATTGTAATTCACTCAAAAATAATATGCAAGAAAGTAATTTCCTCTTTACAAATTGGATATCCAAAAAGAGAAAACAAAATCAAGAAGTAGTAATTTTTTATAAAAATAATTATATTCTAGATAAAAAATAAATTAAATTAAAAAATATAGAAGTAGTTTTTATTTAAAGTAAATGATTTTTAAAGTAAAAAAATCTGTTTATCTTTTACGGATTTATTAAAGTAATTAGATATTTGTTTTTTTTTAACCACCTATTTTTTCTAATTATTTTATTTTAGGTTCCGATTATATTTGTTTTTTTTGGCATAATGAGTAGAACGACTCATAACCCCTCTCCAACCCATAAATAAGAGGATAATGCAATTCAGCGTACTCAAACTCACGTCTTTTTGTATTGGCAATAATGCATATGCCAATTGAGCTAAAACTCAATCGACACGTTTGATTTTTTTAATATTTTCAATTTATTTAATTTTTTACATATATTTGATAATCCAAAATAAAAACCACTTAATAGATTGTTTTTCTATAAAAAGTGTGAAAATAATAAGTAGAAAATAGTTACATATCACTTAATGGAGAATATGTTCAATTGATTCAATTTTATATTATTTATTTTAATATTATATTATCATATAAAAATTTTACGTTTAAAATTTGATTTTTATTTAGAATAAAGTGAAATATTTAAAAAAATTAAAATAAAATATAGAATATAATTTCTATAATTTAATATATATATATCAAACAATCTAATTATATTTTGCAATCAATCTTAAGTAATATATCAAATAAATTTTAATAACTTAAATTTTTATTTTTTGTTTTTAGCACTTAATTTTTTAATTTATCAAATATCACCTAAATTAATATATGATTAATTTAAAATATTAATTTAATAAGAAATTTTAATAATAGTGTAGATATGTGTAAAGCACATATTAACCCATAAATATAAAATATGCCAATAAATAAGGGTAGAGGGTCAAGCTCTACAAGTGATGATATACACTATATTTGCATTTCTTTTAGTTTTAGTTTGAGATTTAGAGTTTATTTGTTTCAGGTAAAAAAAATTTATAAAAAAAAGAATTTCTAAAAAATATATTGACTTTTTTTGAAAAAAATTTGATATTTTTAATGATGAAATGAATTTGTATAAAATATTTTTTACTATTTAAATTTTCATGAAATCATTTTTTAAAAGTTTTTTCCAATAAAACAAAAATAATATTAATAAGATATTTTTTCACAATTTATCTAGACAACAAAGTTTGATTATTAATTAATTAAATTAATAAGTTTGAAATGATATTTTCTATAATAATAAAAAAACTAAAATTTAAGTAATATGTATAAAATTTGTGGCATGACTGGAAAAGTAACCAAAAGTATATATTGAGCAAACATACTACAGTCATATGGTTCATACAAGTATAATCCAATAATAATGTCCAATTGCATAATTAGAGCTATATCGGAATTGACCACTTATTCACAATATTAAAACAACCGAGATACTCTTGCGTAAAATTTTGATGCCAAATTATATAATTAAAAAATTTGAATTTACAGAAAATCTCAATTCATTTATAAATTAAAATTTTGATTTATTTTGCAACTTTTCTTTTTTCAAATTCGATTACCAAATTTAATCAAAAGGTTATTTGTTGTTTTTTTTTAATTTATTTACAAAAATAGGGAGAAGACTTAACAAAATAATATCCAGGTTTTTAAAAATCCGGAGAGGTATTTTGTAAAATGTTTTACAAATATCTTAAAAAAGAGTATTCTTTTTCTTATTCTAAAATCTCATATGGGTTAGCTAATAGGTTATAAAGGGTTAAAAATGACTTTTGAAATATATATTTTAAATTTTTAGAATTAAGACTAAATTGATAGATTTTCTAAATGTTGAGGGTCAAATTTATTAAATTTTTATAATTAGAATTAAAATGACAACTTTTGTAAACATTGAAAGCTAAATTTATTATATTTAGAATCAAACTGATAGAATGTGTAAATATTAGAAGGCTAATTTTGAGTAAAAGCCCAACAAAAAATAGCCCTACATCAGCATAAAGTGACTAAAAATATTTAATTTTGAAAAGTTTAATGATTAAATTGAAAAAATTAATAGTTGAGTAACTAAAATAGAACGAAAGACATAATTGGGTGATATTTTTATAATTTACTCATAAAAAATAATTTTCAGCATGAGTTTAACATTCCAAATCATCAATTAGCTGATAAAATTTAATAGATAAACTAATTTTAACATCTCAAAATGTACTTTTTTTTTCTAATAAAAAGACCAAAATACAATATGGAGAGATTTCGTGATACTTGTACTCATTTTTTCACACTTGTTAGAGTTTTCCTTTCCTCTAATTTTTATGTCCCCAATATTTTTTTCTCCTCTCCACTTCTTTTAGCATTAGTATCAATTAAGGTGAGTTTGGTTGAGTGGTGCGTTTACTTGCGGTAGTGTAAAAACAGCAGTGGCGATGAGATTAGATACTATAGCGATACTATAGCGTGAGATAAAAGGTAAGCTAAACACACTGTACTGCACCGTATCGCTGTCCCAAACCCACCCTTAGTATGTTTTACTTCTTCTTTAATCTTTTTCAAATTATATAAATTTAAAAATTTTATGAACTAATGTTTTCAGCTTTCTTTTTTTCGTTTCCAAATATATTATTCCTATGAATTTTTATATTTCAAATAATTACATTTATAATTATTTTTTAGAATTTTTATAAATCTTCTGTAAAGCAAATTTATTTATTTATTTTAAATTAAATTTATCACATTGGCATATAAAAAGTACTATTTCAGCATATGATAAACACAATATTTTTGGTAAATATATAATTTTTTATATATGTATTTTTTCCTTAAAAAAAATTCATAAAGTAGTACTTATGTTACGACTATTTGAATATTGAATATTGTTGTACTAAATAAGTTTTTCGTTATATTATTATGCTAATCCATGAATAATTGTTTAATCTTCTTTTATATAAATTACTAACAAACGCAACTTTCATTTTTATAAATTGTTTAGAAATAACCTTAATTCAAATTAATTAATTTTAAAATTTTTTAATATTAAAAAAAAGTTTATACAAACATCTTAATTTATTATTACCCAAATATACATGTGATACAACTTGCACCCTAATCTCTTAAATTTAAAAAGAATATATAAAGTCTCTTTATCACCCTTCGCAAGATTGATAGCAACAATTTTTGACTCCACCATATATAATTTTTCTTTCTACAATTTGACTATATAAAATATTTTTCTTACTTATCACACCCATAATATTTTAATTATATCAATAGTTGAATCGAGAGGTAAGTATTGAATTGAATAATTCTTTTTAATTTATTTTCTTTCATATGAGTGTAGGTGTAATATTACGATTCTTAGTCTTTGTTTTTTATATTATTCATAATCATTTCTCAACGCTTAAAATAATAGAACAATGCACTTCAACATATTTAAATTTACGTTGTTTTACACGGACAACAATGGAAATGTCAACTGAACTAAAACTCGATAAACTTGAATTAACTAATTTTAATTAATAGATAAAATATTTCATTGTTAATACTAACTCGTTTTAAAAATAATTTCTTACCATGTCTCCTTTCAATATTTGAATTAGGAATTTTATAATATAAATTAGTATAAAATATTTTGAAAATTAATATTTAATTAAATTTTGAAAATTAATATTTAATTAAATAAACAAAATTATCTTCTAGGTTGTAAATGTCACAACCTAGTTATACTCGGAGAAATGTTACAACCTAGTTATCTTCTAATATGAGAGTTATCTTCCTAGCAAATTATATTTTTAGTTTTAATTTTTAGTATTTTTAGTTAAATTTAAATTTTATCGAGAGGAAAAAGTTAAAAATAAAGAGGAAAAAGTTAAAAATCAGAAGTAAAAATTTAATTTATTATTATTTTTATTGAGAAAGAATTAAAAACAGATAAAAATGATGAAAATGATAGTTTCATAGAATCTATCCTCGTTAAACTCTGATAGAGTTTTGGATCTCATATTTTTTCGTTTTAACTTATCCAGAAAGCAGCATCATCTTCACTATCTTGTTTACAATAACTAAGCATGAATAATTCCCCGATCACAAAGCATCAACAAACAACAAATCGTACGGAAAAAAATAAGGGTTTCTACATGTACAACCGTAGTTTATTCCATCTTCTTAATAATTTTGAGATTCAAAGACGGGATAAAGCAAGAACTTGGTCTTCATGGTGTTGAGGCACTTCCTTTGTGCCTGTAATCTGGAAAGCTTTGGCCAAAGCTCTTAGTTGAAACTTTTGGATTTTGCCGGTTGAAGTTTTGGACAATTCAGGTAAAAATTCCACCTTCTTTGGAACCATGAAATGGGGAAGGTTTTTACGGTAGAAAGCAATGATATCAGCTTCCTTCACATCGTCTTTTCTCCCAACTTCGTTCTCCCTCACCGCTAGAAAAGCACAAGGGCTCTCCCCCCACCGTGGGTGAGACATTGCAACTACTGCTGCCTCTAGAACTCTTGGATGCCTGTAGAGAACCGACTCCAATTCAACGCTGCTGATGTTTTCGCCTCCGGAAATGATGATATCCTTTGATCTATCCTTAATTTCCAGGTATCCATCAGGATGTATGACGCCCACGTCACCCGTGATGAACCACCCGTTCTTGAAGGCCTTGGATGTAGTCTCTGGATCCTTTAAGTACCCTTTCATGATGCTGCTTCCGCGCAGCACAATCTCCCCCATTGTTTTACCGTCGTGCGGTACGCTTGTCATGGTTTTCATATTCTTCACATCTACATCCGCCAGTGTCAATACGCTGATCCCTTGCCGTGCCTTGAGCTTCGCCTGACTATCCCGTGGAAGATTGTTCCACTTGGCTTGCCACTCGCACACCAAAGCCGGGCCAGTGGCCTCCGTCAGACCATAGCCATGGGTGACGTGGAACCGGAGGAGTTCCATTTTCTCGAGTAGTGATGCCGGAGGTGGTGCACCGCCGGTGAGTACTTGCACGGTAGACGTAAATTCGCGACGTTCATGAGGTTTGGCCTCGATGAGGATGTTGAAGACGATGGGTGCGCAACACATGTGGGTGACTTTGTGAGAAGCGATGTTTCGATATATGTCGTAGGCGGTGGTGTTGCGTAGGCAGACATTGGTCCCACCGCGTGCTGCGACTCCCCAAGTGAAGGTCCA
This sequence comes from Gossypium hirsutum, assembly GCF_007990345.1. Lineage (NCBI taxonomy): Eukaryota > Viridiplantae > Streptophyta > Magnoliopsida > Malvales > Malvaceae > Gossypium > Gossypium hirsutum. Next base: position 23,641,410 of record NC_053434.1, on the reverse strand, counting down.
ACCGTTGCAGTGAAACATGGGAAGGGACCATAGATAGACAGGCTCGCTTCCCATTTCCCATCCCAAAATCAGACTTAAGGTACTGAGATATGCGCCTCTGTGACTGTAAACAACTCCTTTGGGTTCGGATGTAGTTCCGGATGTGTAGTTGAGGGAAATAGGATTCCACTCATCTTGGATTTCAGTGGGGACGAATCTTGGATTGCCCATGTGTATTAATTGCTCATATTCCAACTCACCTAGTCGGACACCTTTAGGGGAGTCTACGTCATCTATGACAATCACCAATGGAATAAAAGACTCGGGTGCTGCAGATGGTGACTGTGAGGTCTGATTTTGTTGTGAGTCAACCATCAGCAAGCGGAGAGCCTCGCGTGCCAGCGGCACATATTGGTAGTCTACGAAAAACACCTTGGCCTCGGAGTGGCGGAGAATGGTGGCGACGTTCTTGGCATCTAGCCTGGTATTGATGGTGTTGAGTACGGCTCCAGCCATGGGAACAGCAAAATGCATCTCGTACATGGCTGGAACGTTGGGAGCCAGCACGGATATCTGCAAATGGGTGTTAGCTTCGTAATATTAAACACAATGAAAAGAAATGTGATAGTGACTGAAAGTATAAGAAAGAAACATACAACATCGTTTTTGAGGATGTTGAGGGAGAGGAGAGAGGATGCAAGACGGCAGCAACGTTCGTAGGTTTGGCGCCAGGTGAAACGAGTATTCTCGTAGATGATTTGATGTGCGGTTAGCATAAACAGAGCTGGCCCTTTTTAGGAATGTCAAGGGAGTGAGTGCCACATAATTTGCTTCGCACTTCCCAAGTTGATCCATGCTCTTTGCTAGATTTTGATCAGCAATTAAATGGATTTTTCTTTTGAAAGAGAGATGAGAGTATGGAAGGATTGGATTGCGGAAGAATTAAGATTGATAGTGATTTATATAGAGTGAAGGTGGTAATAAATAAATAAATAATAGAAGTGTGTTTCAAAGGGGAAGTTGATGGGGAAATTGCTTGCTCAGACTTTTTTCCTTTTCCTTTAAAGAAATTGCTGAGTTAATGCAACCCAATACAATATTATTAGTTAATTTGGGTTTGGAATTTGTAAAAAGGATTATGGTTTGATCCACCCGAACTACCCTTTGCACGTTCACACATTACCTTGCACCAGCACTAGCACTCTTCCATGGATCCTTTCTAGTTTGTTGTTTTCCATGTGGGGGCTGCTTGACTTCATCACCAATGAATTGCCTTTTCTTTGTTTTGTTTTTTATTCCCTCAATCAAGCAATACAATACCGTTAAATTAAAACGAAACAAAATTTCGTACAAAAAAATCTTCTTAACCACGCATTACCAAAAAAATAAAATAAAAATATGATCTATCAGCCCCCATTTTAGCTTGGGGAATGAACAAAGAAATTTGCATCTTCGGATTCAGAACAAAATCAACTCTTTTAATGGCCTTAAAATACTATAATCGATATCATTAAACACGTGATCTTGCTTACAGACCCAAGATATTGCGGTCTTTTTTTGGAATAAGATTCACAATTACAGGTTAGCCATGGAGAAAACCACCACATTTTTTGCAAGCTTAACTTTATGGCCATTAACTCAGCTTTGCACCCAAACGACCGAAATATAGATCACGTATAACGCCTCAGGAATCTCTGAGAACGCCCCCACAACTCGCACTGCCACGATTCATCCACATGAAGCTCATTCTATTTCCTTTCCTTCTTTTTTTGTTTCTTTAATTGACTCATAACCAATTATTTGTTAAGCAGTGGGTTATAAGGCTTAGGTTATTTATATAATTACACTCATCCTCTAAATTAACACCAATTTTTAAATTTTGCAGGTCCATCAACCGTAGTGTTGTTGCCTCTGTGAATTAGGACAATTAGGCAACCGTTCATAGCATATTCGCTTTTAACAGAGTATAAGAGACAAAATTTACGCTGGAGAATAATACTTTCACTTATTGTGAGATTGACCGGCTATCTAACGGATGACAATTTGAATATTTCTCCCCAAAGAGTTGACTCTACTCATTGTTAGAAAAATAAATAAGAAAATTTGAAGTAGAAAAAAAAAATAATGTTAGTAAAATATGCATTGAGAAATTTACATTACTTTTCTTAACGTTTTAATATGCCTACAAGAAATAATAAAGCCCTCAACACTTTAAGTAGAATAGTGAAAATGACTAATAGAAATGTGTTTTATATAGATATCTAGTGATGGAGTCGGGAGGGTTAGCAGGGCCTGACTCCCCTAAAATGAAAAAAATTCTATTTAGACCACTTTATAATTTATAAAATTTTAAATTAGTAATAATCAGATTGCACTTTGCCCCCCCAAAATGATAAAAATTTACTTTAATCCTTAAAAACTTATAAATATATAAACTATTAAAAAGGCGAAATTGCTTTTTTACTATCACACAAAAATATACAATTTAATTCCAACCCCTAAAAAAAGTTTTTTAGCTTTGCCCCTGTAGATATCCAATACATATATATCTTCATAAGATACCCTTTCATAAGGATGTATCTTTTAATGAGATACTCTTTCGTAAGCTTGTACTATTTTACAAAACTACTTTATTATATCTTTATAAAGATAAATTTATATACAAAATTAGTTTTACAAAGTTGTCTCACATTATTTGACAAAAAAAAATCCTAAGTATTTCTTTGCTCAAGAAAGCTTATTTTCTCTCGGACTGGAATTATTAATTTTTGTTCCCTTAATGGTCGAATCTTGATCATGTATTTATGATCAATTACCACATATTGTGTGAATGACCGAATGACATTAATGGAGTTCCAATGATGGACTGATCACATCCTGCTACTTTTCTTTTACCCGTGATTAAGTTTGTATTTTTAATCTTTTAATGTCCGAATGACAATTATAACTTCCATCATATACTTTGTAAAATGTGTGGATATATATTAATCATTTAAATTCCATTAATTTTACATTGGAAGACAATGAAACATCCAAATACAAGTTAATTTGCTTCCAAAAATCAAAATGAGAACATAGTCTCCTTGAAAGAGGATTCCCAAAAGCCAGAATCAAATACACACAATCAACAAATTTCAAAGAGCATTTAAAACAACAGTTGATGTTGTTATTAAAAGAAAATTTATCCATTTTAAATTTATAAATAACATGAAATGAAGTAAGATTTATGCAACAAAATGAAATATTCAATTCACTTGCAATAAAAATAGGTGGTCAGACAAGCAATTTATAATTTTGGCTTCAAATTCCATCTTAAAACAATCATTTTAGTGATAAACTATTATTTTTCTCTTGCCCACCATTACAACTTCAAATTTAAATTTCATATGAAAACCATATATTACAGCCTTAAAATTGTTAGAAAAAGGAATAAGAAAATTTCACACTCGAAGAAAAAATAACGTTTATAAAATATCATCGCTTGTAAAATTGTAACGACCTGATTTTTAGTGGTGTCAAAAATTGTAAATTTGAAATCTTATTTCCATACACTGAATCCATAAATATTAAATAAAAGTAATTATAGACTTATTACATAGGTGAATTGAATTTTGGATACGTAATTTAGTTCAATTAGCGATTAATTAAGATTCAAAGACTAAATTGTAAAATTTAATTTCTATAGATTTTTAATTAGAAAATAAATAAAGTTCTAAAATAACAATTAGATCATGTCAAGGTGGGTGTTAGTGTTTGGTGATGTTAACAGTGAATTAACTAGATAAATTAAATTTAACCAAGTTGTAACAACTTGTTTTTCAGTGGTATTAGAAACAGTGGTTTTAAAACTCCACTTTCAATAATCGAGCCTGTAAATATTATTATTTAACATTTCTGAGGTTAATATAAATTTTAACTAAGGTTTGATTCTTTAATTTTGTTGATTGGATAGTTAATTAAGATATAAGAACTAAATTGTAAAAGTGATAAAAGTTAGTTACCATGGGTTTTTAATTAGGTGAAGGATCAAATGAGCAAACCATTTTAGATTGGTCAAACGGTGGTGGATGAATTATAATCCATTAGCTTTTGTTTAAATTAGATTAAAACCTTATTAATTAAAGTTTAGTTAAATAAATTATAATTAATTAATTCTAATTAAAGTTTATATATTAAATGGAAAGAAAAATAAAGTGATTGTTATCATCTTCTCCATATTCACGAAACAAAAAGGAGAAAGAAGGTTTCAACTTTCGATCATTAGTTCTTCATTTGGTAGGTGATTTTAATTTCGTTTTTTTTAAACTTTTATGGTTTTAAAATCTTGAAAGCTTAATTTAGTTAGTTCGTATATCAATTTGTAAAACTCTTAAAATTTTTAAAAGTTTCCGTTGATTTCTTGAAATTCTTGGTACTAAATTGTTAGATTTTAAGCTTAGAAGTGAAAAATGATTAGATTATAAAGTTAAATTACTAATTTTTGAACATAGGGACTAAAGTGCTTAAATTTTGAAATTGGTGTAATATTTATGTAATTATAGATAATAGAGGGCTATAGAAGTATGTAATTGGGATCGTTTTTAAAATAAAAGCTCAAATTTAAAAGATATGACTATATCAATTTTAGGAACTAAATTGAATAATTTGTAAAATGTGTATGATTTTGTATTTGAATGATTTGGATAAAATTTGATATTAAAATATTACTGAATTATTATTCATAGCTAAAAAGGACACATGATCGTTGAAAGGGAAATGAAAGGCGAAAGTCGACAACAAGTGACGCGAGCTTCCAGTTTGTATTTCTATGACCTAAAACCAATTTAGTTACTGCATATCCATGATATACTGTATTATATAATATTGACGTAAGATAATAAAAGTTATTAAGTGAAATGTTATGGTTGGAATTGAATATCGAGATAGAGACTAAATTGAATAGAATAGAAATTTACTTGATTTAATTGATACAAGAAATTTGTATGAAATTGAGATGAAATATGTTATATTACATGATGAATTGATGTTGAATTTGTTGGAAAAAGTTTGGTTTGAAAACGATTTTCTTGCACATGGAAAATTAAAATTTTGAAAATTGACCCGGTTTGTGATATTTATAGCAATAAATATTACAAAATCATACCTGTGTTTTCGGATAAGCGGATTCTTGACATTTTTCGGCTTTCAACCAAACGATATTCTCCGCTACTCTCATACCAGAAACTCCTTCGAATGTGGGCTTGAATCAATTGAATCAAAACACAGAACTATAAAAAATTTCCTCTCTTTTATTTAGGGTGAAAATATAAATTCTCTATTATTTAATAGAAACCAGTAGAATTGTTATTTTGGAAAAATATATTTGATAGTTGAGAATAAATTTTCTCTTTTTTTGGGCAAAGTAACAATCTTTTAAAGTTCTGTAACTAGCTCTACAGGTGTCATCTATTTATATAGAGAGAAGGTAACCCTTGTTGAATTGTAGAGATTTATTTCAAATAGAAAAACAACTTTCTAGTTCAATTAAGAGCACTTCCTTGGCCTTTTAACCAGTACTCTATAATGTGATCCAACTCTATTCGGTTTTTCTATTTCCCAAAATAAACTTTAATATTCTATATTAAACAAATTTCTCGTCCCTATTTTATCCCTAGTAAAATTTTGACGATTTTACCCTGGTAAATTTTAACGATTTTACCCTCGATAAAATTTTGACGATTTTACCCTTAATAAAATTTTGAGAAAATATGTTTAATATTTCACAACTCAACATGTTCACTGTGACTAAATGGTTTGTTTTCATTTTCGGGATTCAAAATAGCTCAAAAACATAAACTCATTCTTCTTATCATTTTTAAGTAATCCATATAGAATTGCAAATAAATCATTTCCATTTCCATTTTGGAAACCTACATTCATTTTCAAATGATTCTATTTTTTCCATTTCAGAAAAAAAACTATAAACATTCTTGAATGTTTTTCCATTTCTCTCTTCCTATTCATTCTATTCATTTCTATTCAAACTTGGAATTCATTTCTGATTTCAACGAGCTAGCGAAGGGACCGATTGAACATATGTAATTAAGGTTCAAATGATTTATAATTAAGTTCTGTCTTTTCATCTATTAATTATAAACTCATTTAGTCACGAACTCATTCCACTATAGTATCATGACTAAGCTCTCCCTAACGACACACTATTATGAAAGCAACTACTCAGTGCTCGTCCAATACCTTGTCATAAGTGTGTTACCCTCATAAGATATCCTTGATCTCTTTGGGATAATATCCGTTCTCCCAATATGATCCTATTTTATCTCATGATAACCATTACAACTTCCTTTATGAAAAGTCAATTACTATCAAATAATAATCAAGTCATTCATCAATAAGACGAACAACTCATGGCCACGTTTATTTTTCATCAACCATGTAATGCCAGTGAGAGGATATCATTTACCCATATATTGGGCTATGAATTCCAATATTGTGAATGACACTACATACTGCAAAAGTTGTACACCCAATGCACTAGCTTTCGATTCCTTATCTATTCTAACTCCGACTTTTACTTACATCAAAGTGTACGAGTAACACATACATAGTCCATCATCCATTCAGGATTTAGGTATGTCACACTATGAATGTCACAAGTGAATAAATCCATAAACGGATTCAGAATCTATTCTGCTTGGGTCTTGTCCGATATACTGTTAGTCTAGTCAGTCATATCTATGCCTCTATCTTTTGGGAAGTATTCGCTTTGATGCCCAAGACAAAGCATCTCCCCAATTGGACTTGATAGGAAACATATTAGTCTTTCAATTGGTTTGCCTATTTCTAATTAGACTAAAGACATGTTTAGGTTCGTCTGCTAATACAAGCTGTCTTTCTGTATTACGATTCGACCACGTAATACTGCTTAGTATTAGTTAAACATTAGACAACCAGTGAGCAACATTTGCTTCCATTTTGCTTTGCGTGCAAAAACCATTTGAGGACAATAATACAAAGTATTAATATAATTCATGAATAATTTTATGAACCAATCTATTCGAAAAATTACAAAGGTTTTTAGAAGAATATACTACACTTAGGGCACTAACAGAATTAAGAATGATAAGATGTGAATTGAACTATGTGATGATATTGCAAACTGGTTACTTTATTAACTATACAGTTCTATATTTTGGGATAGATGAAGATACATTACGATATTAGTTGAGAGGCAGATTGACTAATTCAAGTATCCGTCTTGAAAATCTGAGTCAGGTTAATAGGATTATATCAATGTGTTTTGTGATTAAAATGCAATCGAATTATTGTAATCATACTGTCAAAACCATTTTTGTGAAAACGGGAATTGACTTTGTTTAAAAATAAAAATTAAAACAGGAGTCACCACCGATCTTTATTAGGTGTGATCGGATCACCTGTATTTTAATAAACATTTTAGTTTACTAAAACGGTGTTTTTGGCTTACAAAACTTGGGAGAACGGGTTCGGGAGTCAGTTACGTGCGAGGAAGGATTAGCACCCTCGACACGCCCAAAAATTGGTACCAAGTTAATTAGTCAATGTCTCAATGTCGAAAGTTAAAAACCGGGAATGGATTTGAAATATGATCCTTTTTTATTAACATTGATCTTAAAAATGCTTGAATTAGACCAAAACAATTGCTAAAGATTTCCTCGTCTCGAGATAGTGAAGTATCACATCCCATAAGTTAGGAAACAATACCATGAACTCCCGGGCGCAAGTTTATCTTTAATTTTGATTGGAATTCCGTACATTTTAAAACGCTAAATGATATTTGGCTATTTAGAATCAACGAGAAAATCAAAACCCCCGTAAGTTAGGGCACAATTCCTTGATGTTCCAAAACGCGAAACATTTTCTTATTTCGAAATTTTTTTCTTTGAATGATATAATATTTAAATGACATATTTTATTTGTTTGGATTAAAACGGTCTATGTTTAGACAAATACATTTAAGGTTAATGCGCGATATGATTTAAACGAAATGAACTAAAAGAGAGTATAGAGCATGATATAATAATACATGAATAACATCATACCAATATACGTCAATAATATCAAAAATACAAGTGAACGAATGAAGGTATTCAATGACAATAATCACCCAACATACATTATTTAAATGCTAACATTAGTAATCAAGGAACGATGAAAATAAATAAATAAATAACATATATAATAATAAAAAAGTATAAAACAAGTCAAAATGAATAAAATATAAAAAAACTATTTAAAAAGATAATAAACAATTTTAAAAATAAATAAAGTAAAAAATGATTTTTTTAAATCAATAATGTAAAACAATTTAAGAAAAGATGATATATATATATATTAGAACAAATAATATATATATGTACATAAATGTAAAACATGGGTAATATAAAAATCTTACAATGAATAATAAATAGAATATTTTAAAAAAATAAATACAATTTTGAAATTATATAAAACAATTTAAAATAATGGAATAGTTTTAAATAAATGATACACAAGACGATTTTAAAATAGAACATAGTATTTTAAAGTAAAAATGCAACAATTTATAATAATTAATATGGATAATGTTGTTATCATAAAATAAAGTAATATAAAGTATTCAAAATAGATAAAAAAAATTTTAAACATCATGTGAAAGGCTTAAAATAACATGTGAAATGAAGAAATATGAAATGAACAAACAATTTACAAGTGAGAAAATAAAATAAATAATAATATGTATCTACTTAAAATAATTGATATGTGAAAAAAATCTCGGGATAAACAAAAACAAAATAGCTTAAAAATAAACAATATGACAAGTTTACAAATGACATATAAATATTAAAACTAAATAAAATATAACATCTAAATAGATAGTAAATAAACATATAATAAAATATGATAAAACAAATTGAAACAAAAGGGGCAATGCCCAAATTTAAATTAAAATAAACAAAAGGGTAAAAATCACAAATAATAGAAAGCTGCTAAGGACTAGAATGAAACGCGCGTGAAAGAGCAGGGGTTCTCCGGGCAATTACCCTCGACCCTCTATGCGCATCGTTTCAATGCAGGAGCTAAATGCAGCGAAGACAAATTATACGGGGAAAAAAAAGGAACAGGGCTGAATTAAACACGTTGAAAACGCAGAGGGACTTGTCGCATAAATAGGCCCAAGGCTACAAAACGCGTGGATCCCCTTCTACTCGGGTCGGGTCGCGCGGTTTCCCCCCTTAAACGGCACCGTTTTGAGGCGTGGGTGGTTGCAAAACGGTGACGTTTTGCTAGGCTATTTAAGCCAAAATTTTTTGTTCCTTCTTCATTTCGGCCTCTATTTTAGAAAAAAAAAAGAAAGCAGAGGGCCCTTGCTCTCTCTCCCTCTTTGTCCCTTCGTCAATCGAGTTTCCCACTGCCCCCCGGACCACCACCGTGCTCGGTGGCTGGCGACGCCCTAAATGGGTATTTCAAACCCGTTTCGAAACCTTTTTGAAGGCCAAACCCTCGGTGTCCTATGAAAACGAAGGAAGAGAATCCTCAGCCCCCTTTCGAAACTGACCACCACGACGGAGAAGGTTCTCCGACGGCGCATCCGCTGGGATTCAGGTGAGGTTCCTTTACTTCCTTTTTTTTATTTTTATTTTTGAATGCAAAAAAAATAATAAAAAGAAAATAATCAATGCAAAAGGGACAAAACAAAAACTTAAAGTGAAAAATCACCTAGAAATCATTCTTCTTCTTTTTGATTAATAGTGTGCGTAAAAAAATACAAACTATTTTTTGGGGCTTTATAGCCGAAAGGTAATACATATTAGTTATTTTATTTGATTTTCCTTACGTGCTGCTTTGGTTCTGGTTACTTTCTCCTCTTTTGCATGTTTGCAAGTCCGTGGAGAGTCAACGGATGAGGGAGTTTCCACTTCCGTGCAAGGAGAGTCGACCCTCGGGCGGAGTGCGCGTTGGGGCATGTGGGTGGTGGCTGCGGCGTGAAGGATGCTCAGAAACCCTAAGGTTTATGAGTTGGCTTAAGGTTTTGGGCCTATTGGGCCGACAGAAGCTGGGTTAGGAATTTTGGTTAAGTTTGGGCCATCTGTAAATTGGGCCTGCTTGATTGTAGTTGGGTAGTTTAGTGGGTTTGGTGAAATTTGGGTTATTTGGGTTTTTAATGTTATAAATGGACTTAAGTAATTTTGGATTTTATTTTATATTTTTATTGTTTATTGGTTTGGGCTCGGGTCGGGAAAAATAGGCCTAGTTTCTCTCAGAGAAGGAGCAAAGCAGTCCCAATGCCCACAGATCTGCATTATTATACTTAGTTCTATCGGGATAACTAGGTAGAAGGACTATCATCCAGCTACCCTTCTTTGCTTATTGTCGTGCAATAGGAATAGAGCAAAGACTATAAGGGGGCCAATTTTGCCTGGACCTGTTGAGTTCCGACTTCTTTTGGCGTTTCTTTTTAGAGTACCTTCAATATGCGCCACTCCAATCCACTCTACTGCAACTTCAGGGAGATAAGGCTTGTAATTTTAACCTGCTCCACTGCAACTTCGGGAAGATGAGGTTTGTAATTTCGACCAGCTCCACTGCAACTTTAGAGAGATAAGATCTGTGATTCATAGCTTCAATCTGTTCTACTGCAACTTCAGGAAAATAAGATTTGCTATCTTCAGCCCGCTCCACTGCAACTTCAGGGAGATAAGGCTTGTTTTGACCTGTTCTACTGCAACTTCAGAGAGACAGGATCTGTAATTTTCAGTCTGCTCTACTGCAACTTCAGGGAGATAAGGCTTGTAACTTCAACCTATTCCACTACAACTTCAGGGAGATAAGGTTAGTGGTTGCGATGTGCTCCACTACAACTCCAGGGAGATAATATTCGCTATTTTTGATTTATTCCACTGCAACTTCAGGGAGATAAGATCTACAATCTCAACCTGCTCTGCTGCAACCTCAGAGAGATAAGATTGATGACTTTAATCTACTTCACTGCAACTTCAGGAAGATAAGATTCACCATAATTCGTAGCTTCAATCGATCTTGCTACACTGTCCTCTAAGGGACATGACTCGTAAAATTGATTTCTTGAGCCTATGCTTATGCCCAAATGATTAGGATGTCGTGAATGAATCAAATTTTCCTAACTAGATGTGTATGGGTAATGTTTGCATGAATGCCAAATGTTTATTATTTTTTTTAATGCTTAATTCGATATTACTTGTTGTTCATCAAGGTTTTGTCAACGACGTATTATTCAGTCCTTCTCTTCAGTTGGTATTTCTTGAAGAATAATCACAATTTGGGCTATACTTTTCCAATGTCTCTTTGAATTTGGGTAATTCAAACTAATTAGTTCCATTTCAGGTCCTTGTTTCATTTAAAATCATTTCAAAGTAATATGCAAAACTCCTTTTGGACGTCATTAGTCCATTAATCGTTATTTCAATGAAAAGTGCTTGAAAAAGATCATCGCAATGGACAAGACAAAATTTTATTGAGAAAAGGCTTGAAATGAATAAGATAATCAAGATAGCAAATTTGCTAATATACAAAATGAATAAAAAATAAAAAATAGGTGCCTAGATATCGTAGCCTGAGCTTCTCTACCCAAAACTTCTTGAGGGCCCTTTGAACTTGATATGTGTTTAGAAGACCAAGGGTACATTGTTGATGCCCCAAGATGTAGCATCCCTCCTTCTTGTTAATTCAGAGAAGAAAAAGTTACTGTATGTCCCATTTTCGATCAAAATTTGAATTGCCCATTCCTGGGTTCTCAACTCAAAACCCTTTTGGTCTCAAAGCGCCCTTTTGTGGGTTTTCGCCTTAGCCTCTCCTCTTTTTTTTTTAGGTAAAGTACCTCTTGACCGAATCTGAATTCACGGGGTTAGGCAAGCTTTTGCCATCCATCTCAGTCAAGATCAGAGCTCCTTCAGATAAAGCTTTCTTCATCACATAAGTTCCCTCCCAATTTGGCATCCATTTTCCTCTGAAGTCCTTTTGTATGGGAAGAATCTTTTTCAAAACAAGATCTCCTTCATAGAAATCTCTAGGGAAAACCTTCTTGTTATAAGCCCGCATCATTCGCTTTTGGTACATTTGACCATGGCGAATAGCTTTCTGCCTATTTTCTTCAATTAAGTTCAACTGGTCGTACTGTGACTGGATCCATTCTACTTCGTCTAACTTTAGTTCTAACAACACTTGTAGAGAAGGGATTTCAACCTCAATAGGCAAGACCGCCTCCATTCCATAAACCAAAGAGAAAGGCGTTGTCCCGGTAGAGGTTCTGACTGATGTTCGATAGGCGTAGAGGGTGAATGGTAATTTCTCATGCCAATCTTTGTAAGTCTCAGTCATTTTCCCCACAATCTTCTTGATGTTCTTATTTGCTGCTTCTACCGCACCATTCATCTTTGGGCGATACGGTTATGGTGTTTGATTTTCAATTGGCTACAGACCTCTGTTATCGTGCTGTTGTTCAAGTTCAGTGCATTGTCGGATGTGATCCTCTCAGGCATCCCATATCGACATATAATCTCATTTTTTAAGAACTTGCTAACTGCCGATTTCGTGACGTTGGCATAAGAAGTGGCCTCTACCCACTTTTGGTGAAGTAATCGATGACTACAAAGATGAACCGATGTCCATTAGACGCTTTCGGCGAGATTGGCCCGATGACGTCCATGTCCCACATGGAGAAAAGCCAGGAAAAGTCATGACATGAAGAGGTGAAGGAGGTACATGAATCTTATCTCCGTAGATTTGGTACTTATGGCACTTTTTTTTGCATAGTTGATACAATCCCCTTCCATTGTGGACCAATAATATCCAAATCTCATGATTTGTCTGGCTATTGTGAAACCGTTAGCGTGTGTTCCACAGACACCCTCATGGACCTCTTCCAGTATCTGCTTAGCCTCAACAGTGTCCACACATCTTAAGAGCACCTGATCCTTCCTTCTTTTATATAGGATCTCTCCATCTAGGACATACTCACTGGCTAACCTTCTCAGTGTTCTTTTATCATTCTCAGTCGTCTGGTCTGGGTATTCACGATTCCTCACATATTATAGTATATCTTGATACCAAGGGTGATCATCTTTTTCTTCTTCTTCGTCAATGTTGTAGCAATGAGCCGAAGCCTCATAGATACTCATCTGGACGCGCTTCATATCCTCATGCTTGTTTACTTTGAGCATAGAAGCTAAGTTGCCAAGGCATCAGCCATTTAGTTTCATCTCGCAAGAGGTAGCAGAAAGTGATATCGTCAAACTCTTAAATTAGCTTCAGAACCAGACTTCAGTAAATTGATCAACTTAGGGTCTCTTGTCCCCCATTCACCTTTGAGTTGATAGATCACTAATGCAGAATCCCCATATACTTCTAACATCTTGATTTTGCGTTCAATGGCTGCGCGGATACCCATGATGCATGCTTCGTATTCTGCCATATTAATTGTACAATCAAAATCCAATTTACTAGTAAAGGGATAATGATCTCCATCAGGGTATACCAGAACTGCCCCGATTCCATTACCCACAGCATTTGAGGCTCCGTCAAAATTCTGTAATATCCCGAATTAGGGCCTAATCAAAATAGTAGCTTCGTGACCACAAATTTGAGATAGAAATAATTATTTTATGATTATTTTGAGGTCTATGATATGATTGCATGATTGTGTGAAAATTTCGTGAAGAAATTCTATGCGTAAAGTGCTTAATTTGAAGTTAGGGACTAAATTGAATAAGTTGCAAAACTTGCATTCTAGAAGTTTCTAGTATGAAATTGCTTTGAAATATTAATTAGGAGGTCTTAAATAGCAATTTGACCAATTTCAAAGTTTATGGACAAATATTGGACATGAATAGAATTTTTGGAAGGTTTAGTAGTAAGGGCATTTTGGTCATTTAGGGGTAAAATGAATTAAAATACAAAATTAAAAGCCAATTTTGCTCATCTTCTTCACCATGGACGTGTATACCAAGGGAGACTCCATGGCTAGGATTTCCAAGCTTCCAAGCTCGATTATGAAGGAAATCGAGATTCAGGCTTAAATCGGGAAAATACAAGGTTATGGACCAAAATGGTAAATTGCTGTTTCTGGATCGAGGTAAGTTCGTATGATAATAATAATGCAATGTTATGTTTGAATTATATTTCTTACTATTATTGCATATATTTTATGGTTTAATATATTGGAAAAGTTGATGGAATGGTGTTTATGATGTGGAAATATGACATGAAAGAATGTTACATGAAATGCAAGAAAATAAAGATACATGACAAGTGATATATGAAATATGTGATATATGTTATGTAAATTCTTAAAAGCTGATTTGATATTTGAGTTGTGTCTTATTATACTATGAATGGACAATTGGTACTATGGATAGTGAGATTGACACTTCAAGTAAATTCGTACATAAATAATCTATCGATTCTTTTTATGTTATTATATTTTGATATCATATGAAATGTGGCTGCCTATCAAATGGTTATTTGATGTAAATTATGAATTTAAATTGATTATGGACAATTTAGTAAAATGTTGAAAAGTGAGGAATTTCCCGATTGAACCTTCGGAATAAAAACGATACGAATGATCTATTGTGAGGTCGCATGTGTAGTACTAAGTGCAGGCTACTATGCGTACCCGAAAACTGTGATCACGTGTGTAGTACTAAGTGTAGGCTACTACGTGTATTAGATGGTGAGGTCACGTGTGTAGTACTAAGTGTAGGCTACTACGTGTACTAGACTATTGGTCGCATGTGTAGTACTAAGTGCAGGCTACTATGCGTACCAGATAGCTTCGGCTACAAGTGTGGAAATGGGAAAATGTGCAGGCAATTGTGTATCTGTTATTATTCCGATGAGTTCAACGGGAAATCGATTAAATGAAAATACATGTGAAAGTGATTATGTGATGAACAAGTGCAAGTATATGTTTATTTGAATTTATGAGCAATATGCTCAATATTTGAGCGAACCTCGGTAAAATGGAATGGATTAAGTGAAATTGTGTAAAAGTGAACTTTAGTAGTAAAATAGTATTAGACAGCAGCAGTGCATGACTTTGAAAATTCACAAAAAATTGTGTAAGTTGAATTAAATTTAAAAAAAATTATGGAAATAAATATTAATGAGTCTATTTTAACATGAAAGAAACAGGGGAAGCAAAAAAATTCTATATTGTGTGATATTTGAATTCTTGTGAAACAGAGTCTGAATGAATTCGAGATCCCCTTTTCTGACTTTATAAATTCACCATAAATTGTAAAAAAATTATTGAGAGTCATACCTTACATGCATGGATTCCTTATTGAATCTAATTTTAAGGGAAACAAACGGCATGGTTGTTGGAATTCTGTACAGGGAGAAATTCAGTTCGTAGTGCACAGGGGTCAGAGTAGTCATACCCTGAAACAGGGGAGACTCTAACTAATAAACTGTACTAAATGGCCCAAAAAAATTCTAGAAAAAAGTTAGTAAGTAGACATATGAGTCTAGTTTCATAGAAAATTTACAGAATTGGATTTCGAGTTTTGTAAATTGAGATATGATGTTTTTTAACACCGGGACTCCAGAAAACAGTCTGTCCTGAATATGTGTAATTGTACAATTATAGTGTTTTATCTTGAAAAGCATGGTAATAATTGCTTATTATTTTCATATGAACTTACTAAGCGTAAAGCTTACCTATCCTCTCCATTTCTTTAGTATTGGCAGGTCGGCTCGGGGTTGGAGATCGTCGGAGGCAAAATCACACTATCAAACTATCATTTTTAGGAAAATTAATTCAAATATTAGAAATATCAAGTGAGTGGTATGTACAGGAAGTTGGTTTGTAATATGTATTTTTATTATGATTTTGACCATACGTCTCAGTCTGCATTGAGTTATCGTATAAAATCATGAGATGTGGTCCTTATCCATTATGGTTTATAAGTTCAATTAATCGTGCCATGTCCTATGTTTTGATGTGATGATATAGTTAGCTTTGTTTGTTATGCATGTGTTCGAAAAGTTTTGAATTAAATGAAATTTTATGGCCCGATTTTCGTCTATGTGTATTGTTAAGTCTGGTAATGCCTCGTACTCTGTTCTAGCCTTGGATACGGGTAAGGGGTGTTACAAATTCAGTCTTCAGGGATGATCTTCTTGAGAGTCTTCTTTAGTGGTTGCAACATACATTAGATCTTCGTTTGGGAAATCGAAGCTCAAAGGTTCATAATCTTCTAGAGCTCTATTGGCCAGAAAATATGCTATCGCACTCCCTTTTATGGCCTTCCGGTTTACGTAGACTATGTCAAACTCAAAAAGAAAAATTTGCCAACGAGTCATTCTTTCGTTCAAAGCATTTGACTCCATCATGTACTTCAGAGGGTCTAGTTAAAAAGATGAGCCAAATTGTGTGGTATAACATATATTGTCTTAGTCTCCGGGTTGTCCAAATCAAAGCACAACACAATTTTTCGATTGGCGAATATCTTGTCTCACATTTGATGAATTTCTTACTAAGATAATATATCGCTTTCTCTTTTCTTCCCGACTCATCATGTTGGCCTAACACGCATCCTATGGAGTTTTCGAACACTGCCAAATACAATATCAGTGGTTTATCTGGGCAAGGTGACATTAGCACTGGGGCATTGGACAGGTAATGCTTGACCTTATCAAAAGTTCTTTGGCACTCCTCATCTCATACACTTGGGTTATGTTTCCTAAGGAGACGAAATATTAGGTCACACTTCTCCTTTAGTTATGAAATGAACCGGGCGATGTAGTTTAGCCTTTCTAGGAAACCTCGAACTTCTTTTTGAGTGCGTGGCAGAGGTAATTCTTGTATGGCTTTGACTTTATCTGGGTCGATCTCGATCCCCTTTTCACTGACTACGGATCTTAATAGCTTTCCTGACCTAGCGCCAAAGGAACATTTCGTAGGATTAAGCTTTAGCTGGAACTTTCTTAATCTTAAAAATAGTTTCCTCAAGACTTGTACGTGCTCTTTTTCTGTTCTGGATTTCGCAATCATATCATCGACATAAACTTTGATCTCCGTATGCATCATGTCATGGAACAGAGTTACCGTGACTCTCTGATATGTTACTCCTGCGTTCTTCAGTCCAAATGACATCACCTTATAACAGAACATTCCCCACATGGTCACGAATGTGGTCTTTTCCATGTCTGCAGAATGTATCTTTATCTGGTTGTATCCCGAGAATCTATCCATTAAGGAGAAAAGTGAGTAACCTGCCGTTTATCCACTAATGTATCAATGAGAGGCAACGGGAAATTATCTTTTGGGCTGGCTTTGTTCAAATCTCGATAGTCCACACACATCCGTACCTTTCCATCTTTTTTAGGGACGGGGACTATATTGGCTACCCATTTTGAATACTTAACCACTTGTAAGAAGTCGACCTCGAATTGCTTCTTAACCTCCTCTTTTATTTTCAACAGAACATCAGGTCTCATCCTTCAGAGCTTCTGTTGAACTGGCTTGCACTCTTCCTTTATAGGGAGTCGGTTTACCACGATATCAGTATTCAACTCAGGCATGTCTTGATATGACCATGCGAAAACATCCTTGAATTCTTGTTGTAACTCAATGAGGTCTCGCCTTGTTTCTGCAGCGATACAAATTCCAATCTTCACCTCTTTTCCCTCTCCTAAGCTCACGATTTCCACTGACTCCTTGTGAGGTAGGATTTGTTTCTTATCTTGTTCTACCATTCTTAACAATTCCGGAGATAGATTACAGTTTCGGTCATCTTCAAAATCCTAAGAATCCTCCGTACACATATCTTGCTCAAAAGGAGACTCTGAGTCAGTGGTAGCGTTACTCATTTCATTGATATCTGGATACCTGTTATAGAGATAAAGAAAAGTCCAAAGAACAAAAGAATCTAAGAATATTTATTGGTGGTATGATTATGAATGGAAAGAATAAAAGAATATTTGCTCAAGATGATACGCAAAGATGCATTTTTATTGAAATAACGATATTGGATAAGAGCCTATTTCACAAAACAATTCTTATTGCCCCTAGGCTTAGAACAATAAGCTTGTTTTGGACATTACTCTGAATTAATTTTAAAAGTTACATGGATCTCCTTCGCGGTCCAATTGTTTAAAACGCTCCCAGGCATGTATGGGTAAATGCCTATTAGATTCTCTTCTTTCGTCTCTTCCTCGGATATGGCGTTAATGCTCAAAGCAGCCTCTTTCCTTGTCGATTTTCCTTCTGAGTAAATGTCCCTCCCGATACGAATGTTCTAGATATATGAGGAAAGGTCATTGGCTCCCATTTGACCTCTTCCCCTCTTAAACATGCTCTTCTCCTCTCTTGCTTCTTCTCTATCTCCTTTTTCTTCTGTCTCGCATCTAGCTTGTACCCTAAGCCAAAATGGTCTCGTTCATGGTGCCTCGATTCTTCCTTGTAGGCTTCTCGCAAGCCCCTTTCCGGGCAAAGCTCTCTTCCCAACTATCAGTTATAAGCCCATCCTTGTAGTTTTGGAGATTTTGGGCATTGGGACGATGAAAGTCGCGTTCACAAATTCTAATGATCAGAAAGAGCATTCTATTGCTTCAGCATCTGTCCCCACATAAGGTGCGTCGCTGGTAACGGACGCAATGATATCCTTTTCTGCGTTTATGGTCACCAATCACCCTTCCGTTATAAATTTGAGCTTTCGATGCAGCGATGACGGCACTACCCCTACTGAGTGAATCCAAAGCCTTCCCAATAAGCAATTGTAAGAGGGCTTAATGTCCATTACCAAGAAATCTACCTCGTACGTACTTGGACCAATTAAAAGGGGTATTTCAATCATCCCCATTACTTTTCTTTCGGTGTCATCAAACGCCCTCACCACATTTTGGCATGTCTTCATATGGGAACTATCCACCGGTAACCTATTCAGTGTAGATAGGGGTAGGACGTTTAGTGCAGACCCATTGTCAATCAATACTCCCGGTAGTGTATATCCTTTACAGCGGGTGGTGATGTGGAGCGCTTTTGTTGACCCCATTCCCTCCGGTGGTATTTCATCGTCATAGAAAAATATGAAATTATCGGCGCTTATATTATTGACGAAACGGTCCAGCTTGTTGACAAAGATATCATCCGCGACGTAAGTTTTATTTAGAACCTTCATTAACGTGCTCCGATGTGTCTCCAAACTCAAGAGCAAAGCTACCACTGAGATACGAGCCGGTTGCTTGTGTAACTGTTCAACTACGCTGTACTCACTATGCTTTAAGAATTTTAGGAATTCTCTAGCTTCATTCTCAGTTACTAGCTCATTAATTAACGATTCGATCTTTTCTTTCCTTTACTCGACTATTGGGGTCTTTCCTTTAACAGTTTCAGTTCTTGTACCCGTAGGATCATAACGTCTCCCGCTGCGTGTATATAAACCTACATCTTGGTTCTCTCTTGAAGCGCTAGCCGAGTTCTCCCCATCCGGGATCGTCATGTTGCAGTCGTAATTCCAGAGAACCCTTTTACTATCCTTGAAAGGGAAGGATACCGGCTTCTGGATTATGACTCTCGATTTCATTTGTACTCTTGCTTCATTGTTCTTTGGTCACGAAATTATCACCACAGGATGATTAACTCTTTGGACCCCTTCTGTTGTTACTTCTTCTGAGGCGTAAAACTCACCTTCTTCTGATCCTCTGATTTCTTCGTAAAATTCTATCTCCTTATTATCCATCAAATTTTTCACTATGGACCTGAACTTATTGCACTCTTGGATGTTATGGCCTTCATCGTCACGAAATTCGCAGTATCTTCCCGCTTCTCTGGACCTTTTCCTTGAATCTTGTGTGACTAAACCTCTTTCCACCATCCTCTTCCAAACCTATTTCAACGGGGTTTTTACCTCTGATACATTCATCTTGGTTCTCTTTCTTCCATTTTCAATTATCGCGTTTACCCCTTGGTCTGAATGACTAGGTAGCGGATTCCCCGCCACATTAGGTCCTGTGGGCTCATCGAACTTCACAACGCCCATGCTTATGAGCCTTTCAACTATCTTTTTTAAGGTAGTGCAGTTCTCAATTGTGTGTCCCGAGATTCCTGCATGGTATTCGCATTGAGCGTTTGCGTCATACCACTTAGGGAATGGGGGTTGCAGGGGTTTCAAGTAGTAAGGTGACACCACATGGGCGTCGAATAAACTCTGATACAACTCTCTCTATGACATTAGGATAGGCGTACTGGACTCTTTCTGTCTTAGGCCTCGGATTTAAATCTTGTCTTGCAGAGCCTTGATGGCTGGTAGTCACTGTCTTTGGTTGGCTCACAGTGACTGGCTTGGAAAAACTCTTATTGTATACGCCTGAGTTGTTCACCTCATTTTCTTTCCTTCTCGGAGCTGATTTCTTGGCATTTTCCCCTGTTTTGATCTTTCCGCATCTTATCGCGTTCTCTATCATCTCTCATGACATTATTATGTCTGAGAAGCTCTTAGTAGTGCTTCCCAACATATGGTTGATAAATGGGGCTTTCAGAGTGTTGATAAAGAGCATAGTCGTTTCTTTCTCCAAAAGAGGTGGTTGGACTTGCGTCGCCACCTCTTTCCATCTTTGGGCATACTGCCTGAAGCTCTCATTTTGTTTCTTCTTTATGTTTTGTAACGTGATTCGATCGGGTGCTATGTCTGTCACGTGGCCGTATTCCTTCATGAAAGCTTGTGCTAAGTCTTTCCATGAATGGATTTGCGTGCGACTTAGTTGGTTGTACCATTTGGCCGCAGACCCGACCAAACTGTCTAGGAAGTAGTGGATCAATAATTGATCATTGTGAACGTGTCCTGCTATTCTTCGACAAAACATGGCGATGTGAGCCTCTGGACAGCTAGTTCCATTGTATTTTTCAAAGTCTGGGATTTTGAACTTAGGAGGGAGGACTAGGTCTAGGACCAAGCTCAAATATTTAGCGTCGATCCCATAATGATAGTCAACACTTTCCATCACTCTAAACTTTTCCTCTAACCACTTGCATCGGTCTTCTAATTCTTTCGAGAGCCCCGTTCTCACTCTCTCTTCTTCTGCCATGTTATCTAGATCAGAGATTATAGGATTAATAGGGTTATTCTCGGGATTAGAGCCTAAGCCCGTTTGATAGTTGATTGGTATCGAGGTATCGGCCAGAAATTGTTGAGGCCTAATTGTAACAGACGGCCTTCGTATGTGTAGCTCAGGTTGAGTTTGCGTCGGGGTGAAACCAGGGGGATAGAGGGGATCTTCAGTAATGGATGGCCTCTGCGTGTGTGTCTCATGTTGCGTTTGAGCGCTTGCCTTGGTAAAACCAGTGGAGTAAAGGGAATCTCCATTGTTATTTCCCATATTGGCCATAGGGCCCTTTCCTTTGTCTAGCCTACTAGTCAGTAGTTGGGTTAGCTCTTCCATCATATTTCTTTGGAATTCCAGCATCTGGTCCCTCATTTCTTATTGGATTTTAGCTAACTGTTCTTGCACTTGTGCTTGCATCTGTGCTTGCATCTGCTCCTGTATCTCTTTCTGTATTTGCTCCGGTCTTTCTAGTTTTTTATCCATTGCTTTAGTTTTTTTTCTTGTACCGTAAGGATGTGTATTTGGGAGATTTTCGTAGGTTTCCAGATTACTAAAACATTTTTAATTAATTAGAATCCTTTTATGGCCTTTAATGCATATCATGTAATGTAATGCAAATGCATGAATACAAAAGAATGGATGAATGCAAAAAGAGGCGTTGATTCTGATTCAATTTCATTAGAACAACTTTGCTAGAAGAAAAAATTCTTTACATAGAACGGATAATTATATATACGACTTTGCCCTAACGCCCAAAGCCTTAACTTTCCTAAGAAGCCAAGCTAAGTCTCGGCCTCAATCCGATTCTGACTCGTATTTTAGGCTCAATACATCAGCCTGAACTATCAAGGTTTGCAAATGATCGGCTATCTCTCTAACTTGAGCCACGGCTTCACCCATGATATAATCTCTATTTCTGATCTAATCTTGAGAGTGGTAAAGTTGTGTTTTGTAATGTTCATTGTTTGCCTCGAGGAATTTCACTCGACTTTTGCTATCTTGTAGTGTCGTCTCGAGTTCCTCTATTTTCCCTTTCAACTTATCGATCTTGCTCAGGCTGGCCTTCAACTCAGTTACAGAGTTACGGCTACGATGTAGATGTAGCGATTTTTCCAATTCGGCTATTCGAGCTTTTAACCTCTCTTTTTCGCTTTGGCTTTTCGACAAACTCTTTTTCAAAACATCTTTCCGTACTTGAACATCTTGAGACTTCTTCTCTCAATGATCGGCTCTAGCCTTTTTTTTTCAATTTCTTGACTCCACTGATCTGACGTTTTACCTAAACCGACAGTTCTTATTGACATACGCAGTTCTTGTAATCAGTTTTCAAACTATCCAAATCTTCCTCGGCCTTGTTTTTTCCTTTCCTTAACTTCTGGGCCTCTAGTATGTGGATATCGATGTCTAAGACTAACTTCATCTTCTCTTCCTCTAATTGCTCTATCTTCTCTCCCAATTCCAAGCTCTTTTTCTCAAAGTCTCGCTTGATGATCTCTAACTCAGACGGGATAACTCGTAAATGCTCCTCTATCGGTTGGGTGTTCCCTTGATTCGGCATAGGGATATTGTAGTTGACTCTCTTACCCCACCACCAATCATACTCGGGGGTCGTCATCGAGCCCGTAGTGAATCCTTTCATTCTTCGTGTTTGGTTCCAAGCATCTGATATCTCACGAACCTTCTTCTTATAATTGTTGTCTTTATAGGAGAACTCACATTGTGCCAACCCTTGGGTCGCCGGTATAAACTGCCTTGATTGATATTGCCTTAACATGAGTAATGGAGTGTATCCAACGGCTCTTCATATTCCAGCTAGAGGGACCCAATCAAAATCACCGCACCGATATAAAGTCTCGTCAGGGATCAACCACGGAGCCCTCCATTCAATATCTTCGACTCGTAAATTCTGGAGAATAATTATCCATTTCTCTTCTGAGATGTCGTCTCGTCTCGACGTAGCCACTAATTCTCTTAATGGGGAATAGTCCTTGGAGAAAACCCGATAGGAAACCTTTTCTACCTTCCAAAAATGGCTATGGAACCAAGCCAACAGAAGCTGTGCACAATCAGTAAATCTTCCTTCGCCCGTTCTTCGACATGCGTTCAGGGATCTAAAAGTTTCAGCTAGGATTGGCGAGACAGGTGTGGTCCCTTTATCAAGTCGATTGAATAAATCTGAGACGACTTCATCTACATGTCCTAATGCCTTAGGAAAGATGATCAAACCGTAGAGGCTTAAGGCGAAAACATCAACGTTTTTCTTCATATACGGGTGTGCTAGGATTAAGTCTCGCAAATTCTTCCAAGGAATACACTTACTATCCTCTTTCTGCTTGATACGGGCTGCAACCCATTGCTCGCTCATCCCCGTGGTACTCATTAATTTCTTCAAAAAATTTGGGATGTTAATAGGTCTTGAATAGGCCCTGTTGGCATGAATCTTCGGGCAATTAACTAAAGCCATGTATTCCTCCACAGTAGGTACCAAATTGACTCCTCCGAAGGTAAAGCAACTGTAAGCGGGATTCCAGAACTGCGCGAGGGCTCGGAACAAGTACTTGTCTACCTTTACATTGAGCAGATAGGGTAGGTCACCGTAATTACGGTAAGGGAGTTGCTTGATCTCATCGTTCCAACTATTCCATATCTCCTTTAATTCTTGCAGGTCATTCTGAGTCACATTGATGCAAGTGAAATCCCACAACTCCGATTCATACCCCTCGGTCAAACTATCTCATTTCTCTTGTTACGTTCTCTTGGGCCACACTCGGACGGCCGCATTATCCTCTACTCTATCAAGAAATCCTTTTTCCATGCTAAGCTTTTCTATCTAGTAACCAAACGTGAATCAACACATTTTTATGATGAGATGCCATGCAATAACAGCAAAAAACAACAAGTCAGTATTAAAAACAAAGAATAGAACTCAAAGCAAACAGGAAATAATCAAGCACCTATTCGGGTAACCACTAGGGTTTGGGTGTGGTTCTACCTAGGGTAGGCTCTTAGGGTTCATTACATGCGGTTCGGTTCTAAAATAAAGGTACTTGAACCAGCAGATTCCTCGATCCTCACCTTTTATAGGCTCATAAGGACCGAGTTCAGTTCAGGGGAATACATTTCCCTACGGCTATACGGAGATGAAAATCTCACGAAGACGCAGGTACGGATGTATCCCGAAAGCAATCCACTATCCTATACGGAGGTGAAGACCTCATGAAGGAGTAGTTTCTCACTTCCACTTAGAGGGGTAAAGTTGACCAATTATGCAATATGATGCGCAAAAGTATACATAAAAGACTCGAACCAAAAAGCCAATCATATAAGAGACAAAGACCACAAATATGAAGTGCAATGAAATAATCGTAAGTTTAAAACGAATTTTCAAATTTCGACAAAGGACAAAAATCAATCAACTTATGACTCTACTCTCAAAGTCCCCAGCGGAGTCGCCAAGCTGTCGAAACCATTTTTTTGAAAACGGGAATCGACTTTTTTTAAAAATGAAAATTAAAACAGGAGTCACCATCGATCTTTATTAGGTGTGATCGGATCACCTTTATTTAAAAAAAAACATTTTAGTTTACTAAAACGGTGTTTTTGGTTTACGAAACTCGAGAGAACGGGTTCAGGAGTCGGTTACGTTCGAGGAAGGATTAGCACCCTCGACACGCCCAAAAATTGGTACCAAGTTAATTAGTCGGTGTCTCAATGTCGAAAGTTAAAAACCGGGAATGGATTTGAAATTTGATCCTTTTTTATTAACATTGATCTTAAAAATGCTTGAATTAGACCAAAACAATTGCTAAAGATTTCCTCGTCTCGAGATAGCGAAGTATCACGTCCCGTAAGTTAGGACACGATACCATGAACTTCCGGGTGCAAGTTTATCTTTAATTTTGATTGGAATTCCGTACAGTTTAAAACGCTAAAGGATATTTGGCTATTTAGAATCAACGAGAAAATCGAAACCCCGTAAGTTAGGGCACAATTCCTCGATGTTCCAAAACGCAAAACATTGCCTTATTTCGAAATTTTTGTCTTTGAATGAGTATAATATTTAAATGACATATGTTATTTGTTTGGATTAAAATGGTCTATGTTTAGACAAATACATTTGAAGTTAATGCGCGATATGATTTAAACGAAATGAACTAAAAGAGAGTATAGAGCATGAAATAATAATACATGAATAACATCATACCAATATACGTCAATAATATCAAAAATACAAGTGAACGAATTAGGGTATACAATGACAATAATCACCCAACATACATTATTTAAATGCTAACATTAGTAAACAAGGAACGATGAAAATAAATAAATAAATAACATATATAATAATAAAAAGTATAAAACAAGTCAAAATGAATAAAATATAAAAAAACTATTTAAGAAGATAATAAACAAGTTTAAAAATAAATAAAGTAAAAAATGAATTTTTTTTAAAATCAATAATGTAAAACAATTTAAGAAAAGATAATATATATATATATATAAATTTTAGAACAAATAATATACATATGTACATAAAAGTAAAACATGGGTAATGTAAAAATCTTACAATGAATAATAAATAGAATATTTTAAAATAAATAAATAGAATTTTGAAAGGTATATAAAACAATTTAAATTAACGGAATAGTTTTAAATAAATGATACACAAGACGATTTTAAAATAGAAAATAGTATTTTAAAGTAAAAATGCAACAATTTATAATAATTAATATGGATAATGTTGTTATCATAAAATAAAGTAATATAAAGTATTCAAAATAGATAAAAAAAATTATAAACATCATGTGAAAGGCTTAAAATAAACATGTGAAATGAAGAAATATGAAAGGAACAAACAATTTACAAGTGAGAAAATAAAATAAATAATAATATGTATCTACTTGAAATAACTGATATGTGAAAAAAATCTCGGGATAAACAAAAACAAAATAGCTTAAAAATAAACAATATGACAAGTTTACAAATGACATATAAAGATTAAAACTAAATAAAATATAACATCTAAATAGATAGTAAATAAACATATAACAAAATATGATAAAATAAATTGAAACAAAAGGGGTAATGACCAAATTTAAATTAAAATAAACAAAAGGGTAAAAATAACAAATAATAGAAAGCTGCTAAGGAATAGAATGAAACGCGCGTGAAAGAGCAGGGGTTTACCGAGCAATTACCCTTGACCCTCTATGCGCATCATTTCAATGTAGGACCTAAATGGGTATTTCAAACCCGTTTCGAAAGCTTTTTGAAGGCCAAACCCTCGGTGTCTTATGAAAACGAAGGAAGAGAATCCTCAGCCTCCTTTCGAAACCGACCACTACGACGGAGAAGGTTCTCCGACAGCGCGTCCGAGGGGATTCAGGTGAGGTTCCTTTACTTCCTTGTTTTATTTTTATTTTTGAATGCAAAACAAAATAATAAAAAGAAAATAATCAATGCAATAGGGACAAAACAGAAACTTAAAGCGAAAAATCACCTAGAAATCGTTCTTCTTCTTTTTGATTAATAGTGTGCGTAAAAAATACAATCTACTTTTTGGGGCTTTATAGCCGAAAGGTAATACATATTAGTAATTTTTTTTATTTTCCTTGCGTGCTGCTTTGGTTCTGGTTTCTTTCTCCTCTTTTGTATGTTTGCTAGTCCATGGAGAGTCAACGGATGAGGGAGTTTCCACTTCCGTGTAAGGAGAGTCGACCTTCGGGCGGAGTACGCGCTGGGGCACGTGGGTGGTGGCTGCGGCATGCAGGAGGCTCAGAAACCCTAGGGTTTCTGAGTTGGCTTAAGGTTTTAGGCCTATTGGGCCGACAGAAGCTGGGTTAGGAATTTTGGTTAAGTTTGGGCCATCTGTAAATTGGGCCTGCTTGGTTGTAGTTGGGTAGAGTAGTGGGTTTAGTGAAATTTGGGTTATTTGGGTTTTTAATGTTGTAAATGGACTTTAGTAATTTTGGATTTTATTTTATATTTTTATTGTTTACTGGTTTGGGCTCAGGCCGGGCAAAATAGGCCTCTTACACATACGATATCATATGTAAATCAAATGAAACTAAGCCTTGGGGTTCAAAATGAATTCAAACGAGTCAGAAGACTCCAGTTATGAATGAAACAATTGATATTAGAAGTGGTAAATCGGAAATAGAACTGATAAGGGAATGTTTTGATATTTATAAGTTTAAAATGTTGTTATTATAAGCATAATGAAATGTCTATATAGATTGTATTGAAATGGGATGAATTGGTGTCAGTTTTGTACACTTAACATGTTTATATTGAAGATGTAAAGCTTGATAACTACAAGTTTTAAGTATATAGTAGATATGTACACATAGTTATAAATATTTACTTGGGTTAGAATTCTTAATGATAATATTACATACTTAATTATAAGAAATATCACTAAGCGAGTTGTTCAGCGTATGATTTGTTTTTCTCGCATAAGTTAGGTACGATTCGAGTTTCAAAAACATCAACCTTAGCATCCAAGAAACACTCTCGAACTTAACAAAGTTTGTTTGTTTCCGACTTTTGTTTACATTTGGCGTGTACCTATAGGTTATGTAATGCCCCAAACTTGATCCTTAAGGAGGACCCACGATTGGTGTGTCATTGCCTTAAAATCTTTTCCTTTAAACTTGAATAGGCATGGTCTTCATAAAAATAAAGTTCAAATAAATATGAATTGTAAATACTTTATGAAATTGAAGATAAATAATGTTATACATTTCTAAGGAAAATGAAAAACATATAAGCTCCACTGGAAGCCCTTAAAACCATATTTGGCATAACCTATATTTAATTATAGCGTCATGTACATATACATATAATTAGACAAACATTAATCATTTAAAGTAAATAATTCGATACTTTACAAAAACATAATCACTTCATTGAGGTTTCCTTGAATCAACGGTTTCAAAAGAATAACTTTAAAATTAAAAATTCATTATTCAAAATGACACCGTCTTGACACCACCCCCATGCCATACATGATACAAAATACTTAAAAAACTCACAGAACAGATGTCATTTGGCATAGTCTTCGAAAAGTCTCTTATTTCGTCAGCGATGCTAAGGAGGAAAGGTAACTAAAAAAGTTCAAAGAACTTAGTTAGTTCCAAAGCAAACATATCAATAGCTATATATAATACCAATAAACCTTTCCAACTCAGTAAGTCATACAGTTCGCCCATTGGCGAATTCTATACACAAACAGATTTTACTACAAACACTATTCTTTTGGTGCATACACTACAACCGTACAACCATGTAGACAACCTTATTCATGCTAGCCATAACGAAGTCCATGACCAAGCTTTAGCATTCATTTTATTAACAGTACGACAAAGTCTCAACAGTGACCACTAGTTTGCGAACTGGTTTAATTAACGTTTTTATTTAAATTCTGGCTTATTTTAAGAGTTTTGTAATTTATGGACTCTCTAAACTATTGGTTTTAATTCGAGATTTTGAAATTGTTTAGATTGTTATTATTTTGCGACTTTTAACAAAACGATTTACGAAAACAATGGTTTTTATGCAAACAAATAATTTATCGAAAACACAAGCTCGGATTTTAAATATAACGATTTCTAACTTCTGCTACAAGATAAGCTTTATTATAGTAGTAGACTATCGACGTTTTCCTTAATAAATGGATAGAATTAACCTGTTTTATAAAATGTGGACTCTCTTTTAGTAACAAATTATTCGAGAAATTTCAACACGGTAAAATTGGTTTCAAAACCCTTTTTCATAATATTCTCAGATTCGGCCATAATATCTAGGGCGGGTTTAGGGTGTTACACATCTTTTCTTATTTAATTTTCTTTTTAATTACTGAATTACTAAATTAACCTTTTAAAATCATTAAAATTTCATTAAAACCTTGTCAATAACTATCCACTAACTCATTAAATGGTATATTTACCATTCAACTGCTTTAATTTAAGATTTTAAAGCTATTAGATCCTTTTAACTAATAGAACTCACCTTTTACCCTTTTTCGATTTAGTCCTTTTCACCTAATTAACCATTTAAACATCAAAATTTCTTAATGAAATTTTAATACGACCTTAATATAATTATGTAAACATTAAAATAATAAAATAATAATTTACAAGTATAATTATGTAAACATTAAAATAATAATAAAATAATAATTTACTCGTCAGAATTGTGGTCCTGAAACCACTGTTTCCGACACCTCTAAAAATGAGTTGTTACATCTACCACATATATATAGCATTATCTCATTTACTGTAATTCGACAAGTTTCACTTGAATCAGAGTTTGTCCTACTTTATGGTCTACAGATTCTGAGAGAAATATATGTAACGACCCAAATTTTACGGGCATCGAAAACGTGAGTTTTCGGGTCTTCATTTTAGTAAAACGGATTCGTAAATATTTATTAAAAATATTTACGAAGTTAGTTTTGAGTTTAATTAGGTTTTGGTTAGGTAAATTAGCTTAAAATAAGAGTAACTAGGAAAAAGGACTTAATTGCAATAGAGGTGAAAGTTTAATTATAGATTAAAGAAAGTTAAAAAGACCAAATAGGAAATAATGCCATTTTCAAATGATGAGGCGGTTTAAGATAGAAATATCAAAGATATTTTTTTATTAAAATATAATATATTATATTATAATAACTTAATAAATAAGTAATATATATTAATTTATATTATTATATTATATTATTATATTATTATATATAATAAACAAAAGAAAGAAAAGAAACATAAACAGAATAGCAAACGAAAACAGAGAAGAATAGGGAGAAAAAGAAACGAGAAAAAAAGGGAAATTAGGGTTCCAAGCTAATTTGGTAAGTCAATTTAATTCTTTTTTTTGTGATTTTTTAGTTTTTATGATCCTAGAACAAAATAATATTAGGTATATGTTGAAATTTTGAAAGTTAGTAGATTTTTGGATGTAGTTTATGTTGAATTAATTGATGAATTAGGGATTTAATTTATAGAAATTTCAAATTAGAATTGGGAAAATGATTAAATTGTGGAATAAGTTATAAGTTGTGTGTAATAGGGACTAAATTGTACGAAATTTAAATTTAGGGTTTTATGATGACAATTTGAGGGTTAAGTTAAGTTATAAGTAGAAATTAAGTGATAATAAGGTATAGATTGTGATAGAATTGAAAATCATTTTTGGTTAGGGATTAAATTGAAATTAAGGTAAAATTTGAATAGAAAATTTAAATATTTGATGTGAATTGATGTTGTATTGATAATTTTAACTTATTTAATATTTGTAGCTAACATCGTGCCGAGACATCGACCAAGAAAGGAAAGGAAAAGTCGACGAGGAGTGATTTGAAATTACGGTTTGTATTATTATAATTCGAATTTAGTTATTATTTATTTTTGAACTTTAATTGATGTGTGTGGTAAGTGGAATTGAGGTAAGAAATGATATTGAATTGTGAATTATGTAAATATTTGAATGTATATTGATTGGAAATTGAAAGTGATTTGAATTGAATTAAATAAGTTATTGTGATATTGAATTGGAAATATGAGAATTTGTGACTGGTATGAATTTGATTGAAATTGAATTAAGAAAGTGAATTGGAAACCCTATTAACTACTCGGGCTAAGTCGGATATAGTTGGCATGTCATAGGATTGGAAGTGTTTAGGGATACTTCGACCTCGAGTCGATAAGGTACTATATGTGTCGTAATATTGCTTCGGATAATTTCGATGAGCACTATGTGTCGTATTATTGCTTCGGATTAAATCCGATGAGGTACTAAATACCAATTCACTTCGGCAAGGCCGATGAGGCACAAGGTGCCATACTGGTGTGCTTGGTTGGATACGTGTATCCATCAAAGTCCAAGTCAAGTTAATAGGGGTAAATGAACGAATTGGAAATTAAAATTGGTATTAAATGAATTGATAAACCGTATGATTTTGTATATGAATTGGAATGAGATATTGAATAGAGATATGAAAAGAAAATGTTTAAACCATGGGTTCATGGAATGGATTTTTGATATGGTGAAATAATGTGTGAATCAAAATGGAGAAAAGTTATTTGAAATATCTATTGTTAAGAAATGAAAGTTTAGTGCATATTTATTTATTTATTTTGCTATTAAAGTTTGAATTATAGTAATACCATTGAGTGTATATACTCAGCGTACGGTTATTTCCATGCGCAGGTAAGTTGAAGTCAAAAGTTCCGGATCAGCATCCAAGCCAATCCCGAACTCAGCAAAGTGGTGATATATATTCTCTTTTGTAAAATGGCATGTACCTAAGTTGATTGTATAGGTCATTTTGGAATATGTTTGTGAATGGTATTATAAATTAACCTTGGATGGTTATATACAATATAAATTAAATGTTAAGATTATGAAATGGTATGTTTGGGTTATTTTGGTATGGTATTTGAATTGGATTAAATGAAATCAATTGAATTGATTTGAATAATACACATGATATATTTATGAAATGTATATAAATTATTTGCTTAAATTTCGTATTTGATTTGATATGTCAGGTAACACCTCATAACCCTGTTCTGGTGACGATTTAGGGTTAAGGGGTGTTACAATATAAATAAAAATCCAATATAATAATTATCTAACTAGACTATCTATTTGATTTCTAACCATATTGCTTAACAACTTAACTAACACAATACTCAAACAAACAGGACGCGATATACCTTTGGCATTAACTCAAATCATAATTACCCTTTTTATTTTCTAAAATCTTCCTCTTCTCATAGCAAAGCAATCTGAAATAAATCTTTACTAATAATCCAAACGATTTCTATACACCCAATCTATACGTTAGAAGAGAAATTTTGGACAGATAACACTTCGCTGAACAAATTATTTTACAATTATCCACCAAAACCTCGACCTTGCCAAAACTGGGGTGTTACATTAGATATCTCAGAGGGACCATTAATATGAGGTTATTTTATTCAAATGATTTAAAATCTCTATTAGTTGGCTATCTTAATGCTGGGTATTTATCGGATCCACATAAAGTGTAACACCCTAAACCTGACCTGCACGTTATGGCCGAATCTAGCGATGTCACATGAGAGTGTTTTTGTAAACACATTGATCTTAAAACCGTTCCAGTTATTATCTTTTACCTAGTTCAAGAAAAACCTGGACTAATTGATTTGTATTTAAAACATTTCTTTTACGCGAAAGCTTGTGAACTTTTATTTTTAAAAGGAAAACTATTCGTTTCTAGGAAACTTTAATTTCTAGAAAACGTCGTGCTTTTATAGTGATAAAACCTGTAATGGCCATTATTACATCAAAATTTTCCCAAAATAAAAATTAAAACAATGATAAGAAGAAACCGTAAATTTGTCATGTAGCAGTAGCAGTGGTCACTAGCGAGTCCTTCACTGCTCCGATCCGTCTAATGCTGGGGATTACCTGAACAGATCAAACAGAAAGGGGTGAGTTTTTGCAAACTCTGTGTGTAATTCCCACAGAATACGTGCACAAAGCATAATATCAGAAAATCAATCATGTATATACAGTTTGGACCAGAGCCCATTACAGAATCAGTATGGGCCTTAGCCCACTCAGATACAGAATGCAGATCAGAATATCAGAATCCTACCCACCAGCCTCTACACACCATCTTCATCCAGCCCTACACACTATGTGGGGATATAATCAACTCACCTATCCCTACACACCATATTGTACCAAAATGCAACACATAAACAGGATAATATAGCTGAGCTGCCAGATATCAGGCTTAGGAGTCTTTCAGATACTTCCTCCAAATAATAACAACCCAGCCCGATGCAAGGCAAACATACAATATGACATGCTATAATGCAACTTAACAGATCATACAATCGATCAAATACACATGCTAAGAGTAACATGCTTACTACGTACATCACATAACCAGATCACAAAATCAGGGGTCTAAGTAATGCTTACCTACCCCAGGTAGGTCACAGTCGACTCAGGCGACCCATGTGACCTTATAGATTATTTCAGAAAAATGGGCTTACACGCCCATGTGGCCCACATGGCCCAAATTGGATCCACACGGCCTGGCCCAAAATCCCACACACCCGTGTGAGCTCATACGCCCGTGTGTCCTACACGGCCGTATAGGTCAAGCCCGTGTTTCGCACATGACCTCACCGGTCATTACACGACCGTGTCATGTGCCCGTGTCTGTAGCGCACGGCCTTACTCATCGATCACATGCCCGTGTACTGCCACACGGCCTACCTCATGGGAAACCACACCCCCATGTGGCGTCGACAGAATTATTTTTTAGCTTTCGTCGATTCTCGTTTTCTATGTTTTCGAGTACACATTTGTGTTGATATTGATACCTAAACAGTCCCAAGCACTCCAGTACCTAAAATCGACAATCCAAAGCCCAATTTCAGTTACTTAAATCGTCTTTCAAACAAAAACATAACGATACTGACCATAGATACTCTATCAAAACCTCACCTTTGATCAAGACGAAGAACTTCGCACTCTTAATACTGTAATGGCTGGTCTCTAGCCCCTCAACCACCACCTAAAAACCAACCAAAACCCCTCTTAATCAATATTCAGAGAAAGAGCAATTTAAGGCTAAATGAAGACCAAAACTTACCGAATGCGTGACTACGCTGTGCAACCAATACGAGTTGGAAACGAAATTGAGAATAGAAAAGAAAGAGAAAGGCAAATTTCGGCAAAAAGGGGAAAAAATTTTGGTAGAGTTGGGGGAAAACGAAATGTCAGAAGATGAATTTAACCTCCAATCCACTACCCCCACAATGTCCTCTCAACAACTGCCCATTATCCGAATTTCACCTCCCTTCAAACTCTTTCACACACATAGTACATCCAGAAGCAAAAAGATATTACACTCATCGTTTCCACTGAGATTTGAACACCAGACCTCCATCACTCCAACACTCCACTTAACCACCAAACTAGCAGGTCCATTCTGATATGTTTTCGCAAACAATAAATATAAGCCTATTAACTAGGGATTGGGCTTTAGTCTTAAAAATATAAAATTTTCCCAAGCTAAGGATTGAACTTGGGACCTCACACACACACACCCAGAACACTTAACCACTGAAGTAGATACACACTTGTGTCATATTTAATCAAAACATAAATTAAAACTTGGGGCGTTACATAAAGGTCGATCTCAAACGAGATATTTATTTATATGTGGAGGTACTGCCATATCATGGTGTTCAACAAAGCATAAATTAGTTGCTACCTCCTTAAATCATGTAGAAATAATTGCAATGCATGAGGCAAGTCGAGAGTGTGTTTGGGAGAGTGTGTTTGACTAAGGTTATTGACCCAATATATCCAGAAGATATGTAAATTTTCTTTACAAGAAAAGATGCTAACTATCTTATATGAAGACAATGCAACATATATAGCTCAATTGAAGGATGGTTACATCACAGGTAATAGAACGAAACATATTTCACCAAAATTATTCTTCACTCATGATATTGAGAAAAAATAGTGATATAGAATTTCAACAAAGTTGTTCTAGTGATAATTTAATAGATCTTTTTACCAAGGCATTGTCAACTTTAACGTTTGAAAGTCTATTACACAAGATTGGAATGCGTCGACTCAAAGATTTAATGTGATGTTGCCATTAGTGGGGAGTATAACCGCCTCTAAACGTGCAAACGTTTAAAGTAAAAATCATGTAAATAAAATATATATAATTAAGTGTGGTATTTGCAAGTGAATAAGGCAATTTGTAATATTTTTTAGCTTTTTTTATTAAATAAAAAATTTTAAAATGTAATAAATCAAATACATTTAAAAACATAAAAATAAATATTAAAACAAGAAACAAATAAAAAATGATACTAAAACAATTCTTAAAACAGTACACAAATTGAAAACATAATAAAAGACAAATAAAGAGCATATAAACCATGCTGTGAAAATGAGAGATGCATCATCATAAGTAGTAAACATAAATCTTTTGAAAATACACGTGTTTTCATCAGTTTGATCACTGAGGTTTGTAGAATAATGACTCAAACTAAAATTTCTTGAAATTTTTAAAAGCTGACATGTTAACTTGAGAGTTGAGACGAGATAAATCCCACTGCCAAATTCAATTGCTTTGTTTAATGATAAATTTATATGCAATTTTAAGATTTATCATAAAAAAGAAAATAATAAAAATATGCTCAAATCAGGTATGATTTTTGTCTTCGAATTTAGTAAAAAAAGAACCTTATAATGATTTTTGTCTTTGAATTTAGTAAAAAAATAACCTTATAATGACAATTAAATTAAATAATTTTATATTGGTGCTTACTTTTTGGAATTAAGTCTAAATTTAATTTTCAGGCCCTAATTAAATATGGAATCCAACTTTATTAATTAAGATTAATGAAAAAGTTGACTTTAGAAACTATAGAACATGAAGCATTCAAACATAGGCCACTATTTCTCGGGTCCAAATTTAACTTAAATATCCATTTATTCAACTTTGATTAAAAAAAGTGTCAAATTTTTTACCGATTTAATTTTTTTGAAATTATTTATTGGATGAATTACGAGAGCTAGAGACAGCAATAGCAGAAAAACCAGAATAAGAAGACCTACAAAAACTATAAACACAATAGCGGAAAAACCCAATAGAAGAAAAACCAGAATAAGAAAAACCACAAAAACTATAAACACAATAGCAGAAAAACCAGAATAAGAAAAAACACAAAAACTATAAACACAATAGCAGAAAAACCAGAATAAGAAAAACCACAAAACCTATAAACAAAATAGCAGAAAAACCAAAATCAGAATAAGGTAAAAATAAAGCTACAGACCGCAAATGAAGAAGAATAAGAAAAAAAAGTTAAACTACAGCCTACAAGTAATATTCAAGTTGTGGTAAATGAAGAAGAAGCTTACAGTTACAACTGGTGGGGAGCTCCGAGACCGCAAATGAAGAAGCTAGAGCCGAGAGAAATGAGAGAGAGCTTCGATTTTGGTCTAAGCTGAGCTGAGCTTCGACATCAAGCTCGGAAGCGACTTAACAAATGAAAATTTTCTTCCATTTTGGCCTGAGCTGAGCTAACTAGGGAGTAGGGATCGGTGGAGGTGGTGCTGTGAGTTAGGGATTTTTTGGAAATGGCTTATTCGGAGGAAAAGAAAGGCAGGAAAGCTGAGAAAAATAAAGGGTAAAGGTAAAGTTAAAAAGTTAAATTGATAAAAAATAAAATAAAACATTTAATATATAATTCAGGCCAGGCCGGGCTGGGCCGGGCTTGGGCCAAAAAAATTTTACCTAAGGCCCGACCCATTTTTAAACGGGCCTCGTTTTTTGTCCAAACCTATTTTTCGGGCCTATATTTTTACCCGAACAGTCCCATTTTTTGGGCGGGCCCCCGGCCCGGCCCATGCTCAGCTCTAGTCTGGAGTAATCTCGGTTCGTAATCGTCTTCACATCAAAATAGAAAAGATTCCAACTATAGGAACATAAAAAGAAAACTAAAATTGAAAACGAAATAAAATTGTTTTATCACGTCCAACCTCTCTTATGAGGTTATAAAGTTGTTTAAATAGGCAAACATTAGGTGTAACAATTCAATTTCAATGAAATCGAAACAGTGGTTTCGGGACCACAAATCCGAGCCAGAAAGAAATTTTATGTTAATATTATTGCATGGTCTACATTATGATAGGAATGTTATATGAAAATTCTGATAAGAAAATTTTACCGATTATGTGTTTAATTATGGAAAGGATCAAATTGCATAAAATGAAAAAGTTGAATTCTAGTAGCTAGAAGGATCAAATAGCTATGGATAGTAGCTAGAAGGATCAAATAGCTATGGAATTCAAAAATTGAGGTCCTTATATGGTAATTAGACTATTAAAGAAAAGTTAGTAGATATTTTTGGTGATTCATCCATGGAAAAATTAGAAAAGGTTAAGGACTAAATTGGAAATCAAAATAATTAAAAGATGATAATAGAAAATATCATCTTATTTTTCATCATCTTCCCCAAAATTTGCACGAAAACCCTAGGAAAGAGAAAGGAAACTAATCAAGCTTGATTAGGTATGTTTTCTTGTTCTTAGTAATTTTTAAATTTTTGAGATCGAGATAATCTAATCAATCTATTTTGGGGATTAATTTGAAAAGTTATCATAGTATATTTTGGGGATTAATTTGAAAAGTTATCATAGTAAAAAAGTTTTTCAATGGATGAATATTTTGAAAATTTGAATTTTATGGTAGAAAACGAAAGGTTTTTGATAGATAAACAACTTTTACGAAGAGAATTTTGATGAAATTATGACTTAGGGACTAAATTGCAAAGAAGTAAAAGTTGTGAAAAATTATAAATTTTGTGAAATACATGTGCTGTAAATGTTATATGAAAATTCTGATTTGGCTTGGAATAAGGATTAAATTGCATGAATTTCATTTTCTGAGCTTAGGGACGAAATTAGAATTTATAAAAAGTTTAGGGGCAAAATGGTAATTTTTCCTAGTGTGTAAATTGAATCCAATTGAATACGAAATGTGATAAATTGATGATTAAATTCATTTATATAAATCCAGACAACTCAAATTCGAAGCTAAATCAAAGAAAAGAAAAAGTTTCAGATTAGTAGATTTTCATACACAAACAAGTGTCGAGGTAAGTTCGTGTAACTAAATTATGAATTTATATGTGTTAATTTGAATTGCATGTGTCAAAACCATTTTTTCTTATGTTTGAAAAACAGTAAATGGGAGTCGCCACCAATCCTTTTTATGAGGTATGATCGGGTCACCTTATGATTGATCCTTTAATAAAATATTTTAATTTACTAAAACAACAGTTTTGGTCTACAAAATTCAAGAAAACGAATTCGAGAGCCGGTTGCATACGAGGAAGGATTAACACCCTCGTAACGCCCAAAATTGGTACCTAATTGATTAATTAATGTCTTAACATTGAAAGTTGAAAACCCGAAAAGAATTAAAAAATACGATCCTCTCCTTTTTAATGTTGATTTTTTATCGAAGAATTTGCTTGAATAAATCGAAATAGTCACTAATGATCTTCTTGTCCCAAAGTAATGAAATGCTACATCTAGTACGTTACGACGCAACATTTTAAACCCTCGAGAATAAACTTGGCTTTTGATTTTCAAAATTCGTGCATTTTAATTTTAAAAGGATATTCGGTCATTTGGATCAAATGAGAAAAGATCGAAACCCAGTACGTTAAGGCACGATCTCTCGAATTTCTAAAATACGAAATATTACCTTATTTTGAAAATTTTTTCTTTTTTGAACAATAGCAAATATATCATTTAACGATGTACATTTATTTTATTGAGTAGAATAAAGCGACCTATATTGGATAAACATTAAAGCTTAATATGCGATGCGATTTGCTCGAAATAACATAAAAAGCAATGTGGAGCGCAGAGTAATAATACACGAGCTAGATGTTAATAGATGTCAATAAATGGAGGATGTTAATGAATAAACTCTAGAGCATGTAATGGCAATATTCAAACAATGTATATTATTTCAATATTAATAACCAAAGAAAACGAAATAGATAATATGTAAAAAAAATTTAAAATAACCAACATAAATACAGTTTAAAATAATAACATATATAGCAACTTAAAGCAAATAATGTATAAAACAATTTAAAAAAGGTATATAACAAAATAATTTAAAATAAATACTCTATAAAATGGTTTAAGATAAAACAATATGAAATTTTAAAATAATAATATATGAAAGAAAATTTAAAACAAGTAACAATAAAAATAAATAATATATGTGAAGATAAAAAGGATTGGAATTTTTCTAAATAAATAGTAGAAAGAAAAATAGGTGAATAAATAAGAATAAATAAAAAAACAAATAAAGCAGCTTAAAAAGAATTTGAAAATAAGTAAATAAAAGAATAAGGAAGTGTTAAATAAAATAGTTTAAAAAAAGATAATAATA
Organism: Gossypium hirsutum; assembly: GCF_007990345.1. NCBI lineage: Eukaryota > Viridiplantae > Streptophyta > Magnoliopsida > Malvales > Malvaceae > Gossypium > Gossypium hirsutum. Next base: position 23,602,325 of record NC_053434.1, on the reverse strand, counting down.
ATAATAATAATAATAATAATAATAATAATAATAATAAGTGCCGATCAAAAGAAATAATAGACAAATGAATAAATAGAACTAATAAAAGTTTTAATTAGAAATAAACAAATAAAATAAAAAAATAGAACATTAAATAAAACATTCTTTAGAAACAAGAAAATGAAAATGAAAATAAATCAATTAAAAGGACTAAGGACGAAATTGAATTTGAAAGGAAATTCAAGGTACATATTGCAAAATAATAAAAAAGGGGTTAATAAGGATTTGAATCAAATGCGCTAAAACTAGCGAGGGCTAAATGCCCAAGACATGTGTCATTTCCTCTACGGATCCACGAATTAGGGACTAAATTGAAGCATGAAAATAATCAGCGGCCGAAATTAAAAACATAAAAAAACAAAAAAGGATTAAACTAAAAGAAATTAAAAATGCGGAAGTGCCAGGAGCGCAAATATCCCATTTGTTAAAAACAAGCGGATCATTGGGAGCGGGTCGAGTTCAGGCGTGGGTCAAAGCTTTAAACGGCTTTGTTTTGGCCATTGGAATTAGGGCCCAAGATGGCGTCGTTTCAATACTTTATAAAAGCCAAAATTTTCTTAAAATTTCATTCTATACTTGGTTTTTTTTTAAAAAAAATTAAAGAGTTCTCTCTACTCTCTCCCTCCCTTCTCCTCCGTCATCGACACCAGCGAGCATGCGCGGTGGCTCCTTTTTTAAAAACCCTTCTTTTTTAAAGAAAAAGTTTTGCTTTAAGATCAAAAGAAGATATTACACGAGAAAGAAAAAAAACTAGGCCTCCATCATCTTTTGAATCCTCAGTAGAACCCTAAGAGGTTTCAAGGTATTCAAACGTCGGCAGTGACCTCCGACGACGATGGAAGATCAATCGATGGGTAAGTTGATTTATTTTTATTTTATGCCTCTTTTCAAAAAAATAAAGATAGAAAATAAAGAATAAAAAAGGGTAGAGCAAAGAACAGAAAAAAGAACCACCTTTAGAAAAAAAACTTTGTTCTCTTTTGATTGCTGTATTTTTGTATATTGATTTCTTTCTGTATGGTCCGTATCCATTACATTTTTTTCATTGCTCTTTTATAACTGAAAAGGAAAAAAGAAATACAATATTTTTCTTGCTTTTCTTTGCTTTGCTGTTTTGTTGCTGTTTTCGCAGGCACTAAAGTACAAAGATTGACGTGGAGGTGCGGAGGCCGTACGAAGGCAGTGCATGGGCTGTTGCGGCACCTAGCTGAAGCCCTAGGGTTTCCTGAACATGTTTTGGTTTTGGGTCCTTTCGGGCTAGGTTTATTGTTGGGCCATTGGGTTTATTTGTGATTGGACTGAGATGTTTAATTCATTTAGGAATTGGGTTTGGGTCTTGTATTTGGGGTTTAATTCGCTGTAAATGGACATTGTATTTTAGGCTTAATTGTTTATTAATTTGGTTATTGCATGTGTATGGGCCCCGACAAATTTGGGCCTGTACAGCATGTATGTGATTATTATTGTCATGTATATGAAAGTATTCACATATCTGATAATACCTGTTAAACTTTAAGTCCCATTTGAATAAATGAAATTCGATGGATACAAGATTTCCCTACAGGTTGTAGTCCTGCATATGTTGCGGACAGAATATAGCTTGGATGAGCAATCTTGTCATAGCCCTCTCAAGCATCCTGTTATATAGTTCCCGCATGCATCTTGATCGGTAGTGATTTTACATGTGTTGCACATTACCGCAACTCTTTGTGAGCGTCCTATTACATGATTTGATCGGTTGTGATACAGCATATATTGTGGACACAAACACAGCTCTACATGAGTGTCCTGATATAAGCTCTTATGGGCTTCTTGACACGGCTCGCTTGAACTTCCTGTTACCTTATCCGGTGCTCTCTGATATTAACTCTTCGTAGTTATTTGTTAAGCTCTATGAGCTCCTTGAATAAAACTCTTATGAGTTTTATGTTTAGCCCGGATAAGTGTCCTGTTACATGGCCCATCTGAGCATCTTGATATGTGGCTTGAGAGTGTGCTCCCTGATTAAGTGCCCTAATGGGTACCCCTGATTAACAGTTGACGGTTTATAGTTTCGTACACCTTGTGTGTACTACCTGAGCATTCATCGAAATTTCAATTATTCAATGGAAAAATTCCTAAAATGAGAAACTATGAGATTAAATGAATTATATCTCGAATGTTCCCAAAATACTTGAAAGTTTGTAACATGATGAGCTCATCTATGCTTACTTAATGTATATGTGAATTATGTGACTAACTTATTTATTTGAGTATATGCGATTAGGCAAATTTGTTAATTTGTTTGGAAGCATGATATTGTTATGCTTATTTAAATGAGTATGATTGGTAAGTTTAATTCCTATTATACGAACTTACTAAGCATTAAATTCTTACTAAGTTTTATTTTCTCTGTTTTATAGTGCTCATGTAACAGTCCGATTTAGACCCTAATCGGAATGGTGGTTTCGGGACCACAAATTCGAGTTAGAAAAATATTTAAATATTATTTTTCGTGTTTATTATATGTGAATTTGCATGTGTGAAAATTTCGTATGAAAATTTGATTGTTTGTATGCTTAATTAAATAAAAAGGGCTTAATCGCATAAAATGTAAAATTTGTATGCTAATTGTTAAAGTGTCTAATTGCTTTGTTCTTTTAATGTGGGGTACTTATAATGCAATTATACCATTGAAATTGGCATGGACACATTCGGTCACTAGTTAGTGGGTGGAAATAATATTAAAATAATTAAAGTTATATTATAAGTAATAATATGTATATATTATAACATAAAATAAAAACAACCATGCATGTACTTTGTTATTAATGAAATTAAAGAAAATTAGAAAGAAAAGAAAGCTTTAAGGGTTTGGCAACTTATTAAGCTCAATTAAGGTATGTAATTAACTCGGTTTTTGATAATTTTTACGTTTTTAAGATCGTTGCTTCGAATACTATTCGACCCATGTTTGAATTTTTGATTTCGATGAATATTTTGTGTTATACCATTGATGAATATTTGTATTTGTGATGTTTGATGATGAAATATCAAAAATATGTTTTAGATTAACATGTTTTGTATTGGAGTTTTTGATGATTTTGGGTTATTAGGACTAAAATTCAAAAAATAATAAATTGAATGATTAAAATGTGAAATAGATGAAATATATGGACTGTTATGGTTATATGGAAAATTCGGCCCAACTATATTGTTGTGAGATTTTGTGTATTTTGTGTTTTGTGCAATTAGGACTAATTTGTAAAAGTATGAAATATTAGGGGTAAAATGGCAATTTACTCATTTATATGTTGTTAGATTAAATTGAATAAAATTTTGTTTAAATAAGGTTAATTTGAAATTATATAGATCAAGAACGAAGGAAACCGGACTTGGATCGGGGAAAAACAAAAATAATCGAATAGCCGTTTTGTAACATCCGTCGATATCCGAGGTAAGTCTTTAAGCAATTAAACATGGTTTATTTTAAACATAGAATGCTTTACTATCATGTTACAAATTTTATAGTCTATTATTATGTTAGCTGAATGTGATATATCAATGATTTACTGTGGTTGAGTTTTATTCGACTGATTTAAAATCCCTGGAAGTGTGTATGTGTTACATGGAATATTGGACTATTCGATATATGAAATGTTGTGGAATGATTCTATAATTGGGATATTCAGGCTTTAAGCCTAGCTAGATTTGTGTTGGTGACATTGATCGGGCTTCGTGCCTAGCAGGCTTATTACCGGTGAATAAATATCAGACCTTGGGACTAGCAGGCCTTGTGCCGGTGTGTGATTCAGGCTTATGCCTAGCAGGTTTTATACCGGTGATTTGTTTACAAGTCTGTGATTATAAGATTTCCAATTATTGTGGATATCGAGCAAGTGAAATTGAGATAAATTACCTTGTATATGTTCGGCCACATAGGTAAGTACATGTAAGCTTATATTGAACTTGTATATTCGGCTGCATGTGAGGTTGGATTGAATTTTAGTATTCGATTACATGTGAACTTCTATTGAAATTGTATAATCAGATATATGTGGAGTTATCTTAAATATGCATATTCGGCCATATGTGATGTTCTTTTGAATTTGAACTATAAGTTACATGTGATATTTTATTTAACTTTTATATATTCGGCCACATGTGATAATATAATAAATTTTGTGTATTCGGCCCTATATGTAAGTGTCTATGTGATGATATAATTGATCTTGTATAATCGACTATATAGGAAACATTTATGTGCTGTTATATAATTGATTTTTTTTGAACATTCGGCCAAGGTATCTTAATATGTTAAAATATAACATTATTTATATAATTTGGTTAGTTTGAATGTTTTGATTATTCAGTGAGATGTTATTTTGCTTAAGGCTTACTAAGCTAAGTTAGCTTACTCTGTGTGTTTTTGCTACTCTGTTTTATAGATTTTGGTTGTAAGTTACGAGCTCAGGGATCGTTATCGAAGTCATCTACACTATTGTCAACTTTTGATACTTTTAAAAGTCTATTTTCAAACTTATTGCATGTATAGGCTAATATGTATTTTGTTCAAGTTTGGGTATGTATAATTTGAGCCATGCGAAAATGGCTGTACTTCTAAGTTTAGTTTCGATCATCTTTGGTTACGGATTAAACTGTTTTGTTATAACACTATGATATATGTGCTGGAAATGGTTTGATAATGATATAAATTTGTGCATTGAAGTTGATTAATGATTAGGTTATGGTGTGAAGAAATTGGTCATAAACATATTGGTTTGTTATGGTTATATTCGGTATTTGAAATTGAGAATGGATAAATATGCTGCGTATATGGATTAAATACTAAGTTTGAATTTAGCTATACTTGGTTGTGGTGCGGATTTGTTTTAGTTAACATGTTAAGTACTATGAATGAATGATTATTTGAATTTTTTTTATTATAGAATATAGTCAAGATATTATATATGATTTGACTTTAAAGGTTATTAGATTATGTCCGAACATCATATAACTTTGCCTTGATATGTCCACAATATAGTATAAAAAAATGCATGTTTTGATTATATAATTATTCAGAATTGTGTTTTTAGTTAACTAATGCCTCGTAACCTAGTTCGGCGACGGATACGGGCTAGGGGTGTTAAATTTTATTGGTATCAGAGCTATGGTTTAGTCGATTCTAGGACTAACGTAGCGTGTGTGAGTTTAGCCATACATGCTATATTTTATACTACGATAGTGTGATGACTTCTGACATTTGAAAATGTGCTTTCATATAGTAAATGGATCCCGATAGAGCTGTAGTTGATGATGTCAAGAGCGTAGCGCCTACTCCTGCTCTTGGGACTGCACCAGTTGAATCTCGACCTATCTCGAGTAGCCATGAGGGGGAGGCTAAGCAAGCCTTTTATCAAATGATGAACGAATGGTGTACTCAGTATATCCGGACTAATCCGGCTGTACAACAACCTCCACCCTCGAATAATCCATCTCCGATACCTGTGGTACCTTCGATGATTGACCCAATGAGATTTAACAGGCCTCCTGTAGATAAAATCAGAAAACATCGGGATGAAGAGTTTAAAGCTAATGATGATGATGATGCTGAATGGGCCGAGTTGTGGCTCGATGATACTATCCGTTTGTTCGGCGAGTTATCATGTACTCCGGATGAATGTTTAAAGTGTGCCATATCTTTATTACGAGACACTACATATCACTGGTGGAATACACTAGTATCAGTAGCTTCGAAAGAGATAGTGACTTGGGAATTCTTTCAAGCGGAGTTTTGTAAGAAATACATCAGCCAAAGATTTATTGACCAGAAACGTAAAGAATTTCTGAAATTGAAACAGGGTCGTATGACTATAACCGAGTACGAGCGGAAATTTGTGAGACTTAGTCGATATGCTCGTGAATGTGTTTCAACCGAAGCTATCATGTGTAAAATATTCGAACACGGTTTAAATGAAGACATTAAATTGATGGTTAGTATACTTGAAATTAAAGAGTTCGTGGTACTTGTTGAGCAAGCTTGTAAAGCTGAAGAGGTAGGGAAAGAGAAAAGAAAAGCTAATTCTGAAGCCAGAGATTCCTGTAAAAGATCATTGAGCAAGACTTTTCAATCAGCATCGAAAAAGTTCTGAGATGATTCTAGTTGTTGAAAAGTCTTTTCATCGAAGAGCTAGGGATCTAAACTCATGCTATTTACTTCAGTAAAACATTAATTTTACAACTGAACTAAACTTTATTTTAATATAATATTTTCTATTTAATTGTATTGTGCATATTTTATAACCTCCATCAATTATATATTTATACTATTATTTAAGACCCTAACTGAGTTGGTGTCACGAGTCAACCTGACACTAACTTGGTTAAAAAAATTACGGAAATGTTCTTTTGTCATTAAAATAAATTATATTATTTAAGGATACTTTAGTCTTTTTTATTTTAGAAAAAATCAATAAAAATATGTATATGGTGGACCCACACCAATTAAATTAGTAAAACTTTAAATTTATCACTCAACCAAAGTTTCATTTTAATGTTTTTCATACATTTTCAATATGCACAATTTATTACCTTTATCAGTTGTATATATTAATTAGTTTCAAATCATATGTTTCATTATTTATTATATGTTATTTTCAAACACACATCTGTAGTTTCCATACATATAAGCGTTTGATAGAATTTCTAGTATTAATAATATTGTCTATTGAGCTAGTGTCACAAGTCAAATTGACACTAACTCAAGATTAATGACAACACCATGATAAATAATTATAGTAAATTTTATATTCTTAATATAATGTATTTACACATTTAAGTTTTATTTCAATCACAAGTTAATATATTTTTCATTTTAATATTGTACACATTTTATGTGTTATTATTAGTTAGTTTCAAATCATATGTTTCATTATTTTGTATGTTATTTTAAAACTAACATCTATGTTCTATGTACATAGTTTCCACGCACATACACATCTAATAGAATTTTTAGTATTAATAATGTTGATTGAGTTAGTGTCACAAATTGTATATATTAACACCATGGTAAACAATTGTGTTTATTTAATATCTTAATCTGAATTTAATCTAATTTTTATATTAATATCACACATATTTTATATGTTATTATTAATTAGTTTTGAATCATACGTTCTATTAGTTATTATATATTATTTTAAATAATCTCTTATATTTTAAATAGGTAATTTCTAGTATTAATAAAACTTATATTTTAAATAATAATAATAAAGTTATATAAAATATTTTGATTACGAAGTAACGAGGATAGTACAAGAAAAGCTTTTGTGGATTGCGTGGCTAATTAACAAATAAATCCATTTAGTAAATAATGATTCAAAATTGTAGAAGCTTAGTTACATTGATGCTTCCTATAGTGAAAGTAGTTGATGGGTGGAGATAAATTATTTGGGGGTGGGAGTTGTTATGAAGCTTTTGCTGGGACTTACAAATTATCGTGCTTTCAAAATGTTGCTTTAGCCTCTGTCCATGGTGGCCGACCAAGATTTCGCACATCACTAGGAAAATGCAAAGCAAATTGTCCCTCCCTCTTTTTACAAAGAAATTGAAGCTTGGAAAGACATTGAAAGTGACAGTGAACAGTGTAGCTTTCAATATTGAAGAAAGAATTAGTTTATTTCTGGATTCCTCCTCTACTTTAGTGAATTTTTTTTTTTTAGATTAGATAGTCTCTTTATTTTAATTTAATACGAAAGCGGAGAATCCAGTTTAATTGGATGATATTGTTAATCTTGTCATCATAAACCAACGATTTATATATACAAAATTAACATTTCAATTTTGTAAACTGTGAAAAATCAAATTTTAATAAAATTAAAATATATATATATATATAAATATAAAACAGCTTTAACAAATAGAGCATTTAGAAAAGGACAAAAGAATATGTGTAGCTGTTGGAAGTTTAAAGCGATAAGGTGGCCTCTTCCACTGCATGTATTAGATATGCTGAAAGATACTGTTAGCTCATTCTCTCTTTAGAATTCATAAAGTAATAAAATGAAGAGTTATGTTTTGCCCCACCACGAGTTACAAACTTTGGACTATAACCACACTTACAAACTTTTTCTACAGGACCGACTGACTCATTCAACACTTCTAGTCATCAGACCCATTCAATTACAGTGCAACCCCTTACAATATGAAGTGGTTATTTGAATTCCACAACACTTTGACTCCCTGACCTCAGATCTTTCTTTTTACTTTTTTGGTTAATATATACAGTAATACCTAAAATTTCTTTTATTACTTAATTATACCTAAATTTAAAAACCGTAAATTAATTTAGTACCTTTTTTTTAAGTGCATGGCTAACACTGTTAAAATATGTTGACATAGTGCTAACGTGGTACCATTGACCAATAGTATAATAACACGTGGTATGTTCACATTTTTGTCATATGTCAGTATACTATTGATCATCAATACTAAATCAACATATTTTAAACGGTGTTAGTCATACATTTAAAAAGAGTATCATATTAATTTACAATTTTTAAATTTAAGTATAAACTAAACCCAAAAAATTTAAATACCAAATAAATATAAATTATCAAATTTAAATACATCCACATATATTTACTTTTCTCATACAAAAACAGTAAAATTATCAATCTTTCAAGTTCGCAGCCATTTGGATCACTCTTTAAATCCAAGTTCCTAAAAATCTAAGTCAACAGTATATTTACATATTATTAATATAAAAATAACAATAAAAGTAAAATTAAATCATGTAACACTATTATAATAAAAAATAAAAATAAACTAATCACATTCAACCATATTATCTATCCAAACTCATCCTAAAATTTATTGATTGTAATTGGTGTGAAATTTCCCTATCTGCATCATCACGGCATTTAAGCTCTCCACTACACCTATGGACGGGAACGCAGGACCCATCTTATCTTTCTCTATCCAAATTCATTTTATAAACTTCTGTACCAATTTGTCTTATTAATTATTAAAATCATGTTACTTTCTCCAGCAATTATTTTTTTCCCCTCTTTTCTGGGACAGAACAGAGGTTTCAGGGAAAAAGAATTGTTTTTTTCATTCACCAATAGATTATTTTTAATTTTAATAAAAAAAAACACGAAATTGCGGAAATATTTATAAACATCATTTTACACGAAATCTTAGAGTTTATTCACAAATTTTTAGAACTGTTGAGACCCGATCAGTGCTATAGTAGTGATAACTCCAAGTTGGAGTTTTATTTGAAATTTAAAGTTTGATATTTCACTCAAATTCAATCAAGTATATTTTTTAATCTCAAATTTTATTTGAGATATAAGTTTATTACTTAAATAAAATTTGGTCAGTTAAGTATTATATTTAGCGATGGTAAAATAAAATTTGAATATGAGAGTTTTAATCATTAGAGTAGGTCATGTAAATGAAATTAAAAATAATAATTAAGTCACATCGAATCATATTTAAGATAAATTTTTCTCACTTCATCTTGAAATATTTATAAAAATACTCCTAAAATATATTACTTTTAATAAATAAATAAATAAATAAATTAAAATCTAAATCTAAATCTAAATTAAAAAAATTAACTTTATTTGCTTCAAAATAGAAAATGAAATAATTAAATTAAAATTCTGGTTGGTCAAGTCAAATCAGAGTCGGGTCTCCTATTAAATTTCTGATTTAGATTTAGAGCATTTTTTTAAAGAGTTGGGATGGACAAAAACTAACCTGCTACCATCTCTAATCATATTCAAGCTTAAGCCAAATTAAGTTTTAATATATACAATTTTTATATTAATAAAAAAACAATAGAAACCTTGCATAAAATAGTTAAATGCTTGCTAGGTGAACCATTAAAATAAAAAAAAAACCCAAATAAAATATGAAATCTAAACACTAGTAAGAAGTTGAATAGAAAAAAAAAGTGAGGAGAGAGAAAGTGTAAAAAAATTGAAAAGATTTCATTTAATTAAATTTTATTTTTTAGAATTTAATTTTTTTAATTTAATTTTAATTTAAAAGTGACATGTCACTAAATGATTAGTTAAAATAATTTTCTAATGGCTAGGATAATTTAGATAACAGAATATAATTTAGGTACTAACCTAAAAAAATATATAATTTAAATGTCATTTTGTGATTTAAGCCATAATTATTGGTCAATGAAAAATATTTTCCCCTCACATGCTCTCCCCCCCCAAAAAAAAAGGAAAAAGTAATTATTAGAGAAGAATAAAAGAGATGAATATATAAGATGTTTTTTTAATATCTAACATTTTTTTGAAATTTTTTAGTTAAAAATTTATCATATCTCATAAAATAATTGGTTAAGAGAATTTTTTTTTTTTATGATAGGAATAATTTAGGTGATGGAGTATAGTTTAAGTGAAAAACAATATAATTTAAATACCATGGTTTAAGCAATAAATTAATTTTAATTTACAATTCGCTTTTTAATTAAACAAACACCCAAAAAAAATGAAAAAGTAAATTCTAAAAATCAATTTACCTGAAATCTCACAGTTTGTTATGAAATCCTAAAATTCCATTATCATCTTATTTTTAGAATCCAATTAATGGTATATTCGGGCCGAAGTCCAACCATGATATTTCTGGGTTAAGTATCATTTTTTATGCTCAAATTCTATTTGAGGTAATAGCGATTTACTTCAGCAAAGCTCCATTACTTGACTCTCCTATTCCACCTTAAATTCCAATTAAGCTTTTATATTAATAAAAAACAATGACAATTTTTAGAATATGAAACAATAATAAAACTAAAATACCTTACCCAACAGTATATAATAAAATTAAATACTTCTAAATACAAAAAAAAAAAATCTTAAATACTTAACATATTTAAGTATACATATCAAGGATTAAAAATTCTATATAAAATAAAATAATGAAAATATATTAGATTATGCACATCCACAATTAAAGGTGTTCGTGGGTAGGATATATGTTAGGTTTAAGTATTATATTAACATTCTTTATATTTGCCCAAGCTTAGCTTAAAATATGAATCTAAAATTTTGCCTACACCCATCAATATTATTTTTAATTTAATATTTAATAATTTAATATTTTTCATTTATTAAAATTTTTTAATATTTACATTATAATATTATATATTATAGCTTTATTTTTTTATGTATTATAAATTATAATATATAACATAATATAATATATAATAAACATAGAAAACGGATTGGGTTTGACCATTGAATATTTAAGCTTGAGCCTAGCTCATAGTTTAAATGAATTGTAACACCCCGAATTCTGGGCTGAAAGTTTTAAGGGTTGTGGTTATGGCCAATGAGTAGGTTGTGCTATTGTATTTGTTGCGTGCTTAAGTGATAGAATGAGCCTTCTGGTCTGGTGGTTGAATGAGTGTTAGTGTACATCAAGATTTTGGGTTTGAGTTCTTGTGTGAGTGTTTTGGAAAAGTATTTTAGATTTGTTTTGTTTCGTTAAACAATAGTTTTGTTTAAGTTAAAATATATATATCCATTAATTTATATTTTATTAGGAAGATTATTATTATTATTATTATTTTCTCTCTTCTTTGTTATTTTCCTCTGTCTTGGATTTCTTTCTTTTTGCCCTTGCTTCATTTTTATTGAAAACGGTTTTGCTGGTGAATTTCGAAGAATTTCGCTCCTTTAGCATTGAATCAGGTGTGGGTTCTAAACTTTTCTTTTTATTTTTGACTACTGAATTGATTTTGGGCAATTCGACATAATGAGTGTGTTCTATGCCGTATAATTTGATACCAAGTCGCTTTGAAATTCGACAACTATTTTTGTGTGATTTGGTAGTGAGCAATTGAGGTTTGTATTGGCTTTATATGGCATAGAATCGACTTAGTATGGTGTGATTCATAAATACTAGATTAGGGGTCATTTTACTGATCAAAGAATGAGACTTCCAGTCAATTTTCGGAGTGGTTTCATGACCAAACGGGCGTGTGCCCCCCACACGAACGTGTGCTTTTGGGATTTAGGGTTTTCGGGCAAACTTGGAGATTTTTGTCAATTTTCACACGGCCGTGTTGTAACACCCCTAACCCACATCCGTCACTGGAACATGGTTACAAGATGTTACAGAAGTTTACGGAATAATTACACAAAAATTCCATTATTTACTTATATTCACATCAAAGCTGTCCACTCGAGTTATAGTCACTAAATTATTAATATCTTGAGCTACGGAACTCCAAATTAAGATCTACTAATTTTTCCTGAAACTAGACTCACATATCTTCCTACCATAAAATTTTCAGAATTTTTGGTCTAGCCAATAAGTACAGTTTATTCTTTAAATTCTCCCATATTTTGCTGTCCGACAGTTCTGACCCCTCTTCACTAAAAATTAATTATCTCCTCATACAAGATTCGGATGATGGTCACGTTTTTTATTTTAAAAATAGACTCATTAAATATTTTAAGAATATAAATTATAACCCATAATTATTCTTTTACATTTTTTAATGATTTTCCAAAGTCAGAATAGGGAAGCTCGAAATCACTTTGATCTTATCTCACAAAAATTCAAGCATCTCCTAATATGAAAGTCTTTTGCTTACACTATTTCTTCTATGTGAAACTAGATTCAATAGGACTCAATTCCATATCTTACTCAACCTCTAATTCGATTTCCATAATTTATAGTGAATTTTCAAATTCAAACTACTGCTACTAGCTAAAAACTGTTTTAGTACAAAATATTGTTAACTAGTTTATAACATCTTTACTTCATTTCATTTAAACTCCATACATGCGATATAAATCTTTAAACATAAAACAAAAGCTGTCGGAATTGATCTGGATAGTGTGCCTTGTTGTGTTGATCCGATCTACCAACTTCACTTCAATTCAATCTACATAAAAATATCAAACATACACAAGTAAGCTTATTGAAGCTTAGTAAATTCATAGGTTCAAAAGTAATGCTTACCAAACATAATATTTCCAAACAATAAAAAAATATTTACTAAAGTTTCCTGCCATTCACAACCACTGTTATAATACTTCATATAGTTGAGCTCAACATTAACAACTACTCAATCTGTTTTATTTGGTTCACTCCTCTTGTATTACTTTTTATCAAATTAGGAAACAACTTACGAAATTGAGTACGTCATTGCTCAATGCAACGATTCACAACTCAGTATGGTTTTCCTCATTGAAATACCACACCTACATTTTACAACTCGGTATGGGAAATGCCATACCTACGTTTCTTAACTCAGTATGGATAATACCATACCTACGTTTCAAAACTCAGTATGGATGATACCATACCTGCGTTTCACAAATTTGCCATAGATCAACCATGGTCTTATCCGTCAATTCATCACATGTCACGATAGGAATGTACTCAATCCTGCGTTTTTCCTAATTTGAATTTTCACCTTTATTCTTTTATTTTAACATAATTTTCACAATCCCACAACAAATTCATATTTAATAACACATTCTATCATCCAATCATTCACAAATAAACATGTAAATTCAACCATATGAACTTACCCGGCTGATTTGTAGAAGATTTCGAAATCTAGGAACTATTCCACAACTTTTTCTTTTCCTCGTTTGTCTTTGGATTCTTGATCTTAATATAAAATATTTCCACTCATTAGCATTTATTTCATTTCTATTTCACTTCACAATTATGCTATTCAATTTTCAAAATTTCACTTTTACCCCAAAATTTACAGTTTTTACAATTTAGTCCCTGTTCAATTCACCCATCAATTGAACTAATTTTTCTCAATTAACACTTTATTTTATCATTATAAACTATTTCAAAACCTTTGATATTCTTAATTTCAACATCAACCTCTAATTCACAACTTTTTCACAATTAGGTCCTAAATACCATTTTCTATCAAAATTACTTAATAAAACCACTTTAATATGAAATTAGAACTTCAATTTCATAATAATTCATCATAAACTTCCCTGAATCATCCAGGGTAACTTCCAATTTCACCCATCAAATCAAAAACTAATGAATTCTATAAGTGGTCCTAATTGTAAAAGTCATAAAAACATAAAAATTATAAAGGAAAAGCAAGAATTAAACTCACATGATGTAAAAATATAAAAAACCAGTTTTCTCCATATCTCTTACGGCGTTTTGGCTGAGAAAAATATGAAGAGATCTCTAGATTTTTCAGTTTTGTCCTTATTTTATATGTTAAAATTATAAAATTTCCAATTTTGCCCTTATTTCCCTTACTTTTCTACTGATTTTCTTTCCCTTTTCGTCCAACCTATTCACTTTTAGGCTTAATTTCACTTTAAATCCTCTTTATTTTAACATTTGAGCTATTTAATCCTTCTAGCAAATTTTACATTTGTTACAAATTAGTCTTTTTTGTTTAATTGATTACCCAAATGTTAAAATTTCTCAACCAAACTTTAATACTAGCTTAGTGACACTCCATAAATATTTCTAAAAATATTTATGGCTCGGTTTTCAAATTTGAGGTCTCGATACCTCGTTTTGACCCATTTGACCTAATAAATTCTTTTAATTCACCAATTCACAAATTCTTCTAAATTCTTACTTGACTCATAAATATTAAATTACTATCTTGTTCAATCTTACTTGTCGAGTTTAGTGATCTCAAATCACTATTTTCGACACCACTGAAAATTAGGTCATTACAACTCTCCCCCCTTTAAAAATTTCTTCCTCGAAATTTGTTACCTGAAAAATGATTTGGATACTGTGATCTAATTGACTCTTCTGTTTCCCAGGTTGCCTCCTCCATACCATGTTGATGCCATAATACTTTAACCAATGGTACTCTTTCGTTCCGTAATTCTTTAACTTCACGACCCAAAATCTTCACTGGTTCTTCTCAATAAGTCATATATGGTTGAAGCTCAATTTCAGTATGAGGAATTATGTGTGAAGGATCTGACCTATATCGTCTTAGCATAGACACATGAAACACATTGTGAATCTTCTCAAGTTCCGGAGGTAAAGCCAACCGATAAGCTACAGGACCAACCCTTTCCACAATTTCATATGGCCCTATAAATCTCGGACTTAATTTTCCTTTTCTACCAAACCGTAACACTTTCTTCCACGGTGAAACTTTTTAAAAATACTCGATCACCCACTACATATTATATGTCTCTTTGTTTTAAATCTGCATTTGACTTTTGACGGTCTGAAGCAGCTTTTAGACTATCTCGAATAATCCAGAATTTCTCTTCGGTTTCCCGAATCAAATCAACCCTAACTATTTTTTATTCACTCAACTCAGACCAACACAATGGAGTCTTGCATTTCCTACCATAAAGAGCCTCAAATTGTGCCATTTTTATACTAGACTGATAGCTATTGTTGTAAGCAAACTCAGCCAACGGTAAATACCTTTCCCAACTGTCACCAAACTCGAGTATACAACATCTTAACATATCTTCTAGAATTTGAATCATTCGCTCTGACTGTCCAGCTGTTTGAGGATGAAACGCTATACTAAAATTCAATCTGGTACCTAAAGCTTCTTGCAATTTATTCCAAAATCTTGAAGTAAACCTCGGATCCTGGTCTGAAATGATAGATACTGGAACTCCAAGTAGTCTCACAATCTCTGACACATACAATTTTGCTAACTTCTTAAGTGAAAAATCTGTTCTGACTGGAATAAAGTGTGCTGACTTTGTTAATCTATCAACAATCACCCATATCGAATTTTTCTTTCTTGGAGTCATAGGCAGTCCTGACAAAAAATCTATTGTAACATGCTCCCACTTCCATTCAGGAATCATAATGGGTTGTAATAAACCCGTTGGCACTTGATGCTCTACTTTAACTTGCTGGCAAATCAAACATTTTGCAATAAATTCTGAAATTTCTCTTTTCATACCAGGCCACCAATATGTCTGTTTTAGATCATCATACATTTTTGTACTACTCAGATGAATAGAATACATACTATTATGTGCTTCAGAAAGAATATCATTCTTCAAATCAGAATTATTTGGAACATAAATCCTATTATGATAACGTAACATACCTTCATCATCAATACTGAACTTTGAATCTAAATTATCCCGAACCATTTGCCGTTTCAGCACCAATTTTGGATCTTCATTCTGCATCTTCTGAATTTGTTGAAGGAACATTGGTTTTACTTTCAATTCTACTAATACAACACCTTCTTCATTAAAAGCCAAATGAACATTCATTTCCCGAAGTGCAAACAAGGATGACTTTTGACTAAGTGCATCAGCAACTACATTAGCTTTCCCTGGATGATAGTATAACCAAATCATAGTCTTTCAGCAACTCTAACCACCATCTCTGTCTTAAGTTTAGTTCCTTTTGAGTCATTAAGTATTTCAAACTTTTGTGATCCGTATAAATATAACACTTCTCACAATATAAATAGTGTCTCAAAATTTTTAAAGCAAAAATAATTGCAGATAACTTAAGATCATGCATAGGGTAATTCTTTTCATGTGATTTTAATTGCCGTGAAGCATAAGCCACCACCTTTCCCGATTGTATTAACATACAAACCAAACCATTTAAAGATGCATCACTGTACACAACATACGGTATACTTGATTCTACTTGAATCAAGACTGGAGCTTCTGTTAACATTTTCTTTAACTGATCAAAGCTTTGCTGACATTCATCAGACCACACAAACTCAACATTCTTCTGTAATAAGCAAGTCATTGGTGAAGCAATCATGGAAAAATTCTTTACAAAACGACGATAGTATCCTGCTAATCCTAGAAAACTTCGCACTTCAGTTACATTCTTTGGTGTTTTCCAATTCACCATTGCTGAAACTTTACTTGGATCTACACGAATTCCTTCAGCTGATACAATATGACCCAGAAATCCAACCTCATGAAGCCAAAACTCACATTTATTAAATTTTGCATACAGCTGCTTTTCTCTCAAAGTCTGTAGTACAATTCTCAAGTGTTGTGCATGTTTGGATTCTGTCTTTGAATAGATCAATATGTCATCAATAAATACTACCACAAATCTATCCAAATAAGGCTAAGAAATTCGATTTATTAAATCCATAAATGCAGCAGGGGCATTTGTTAAACCAAAAGGCATTACTAAAAATTCGTAGTGACCATACCAAGTTCGAAAAGCAGTCTTTGGCACATCACACTATTTAACCTTCAACTGATAATACCCAGATCTAAGGTCTATCTTTGAGAACACTGCAGCACCTTTCAGTTGATCAAACAAATCATCAATACGAGGTAATGGATATTTATTTTTAATTGTTACCTTGTTCAACTATCTGTAATCAATACACAATCGCAACGAGCCATTTTTCTTTTTCACAAATAAGACAGGTGCGCCCCAAGGTGATGTACTCGGTCTGATGAACCCTTTATCCAATAACTCTTGCAACTATGTCTTCAACTCTTTTAACTCAGCCAGTGCCATTCTATACGGTGTTATTGATATCGGAGCTATACCTGGAATTACATCAATTATGAATTCAACCAGGTAATTCCTCAGGAAACACATCAGTAAACTCATTAACAACTGGCAATTGTTCCATCTTCAACTTAGAACCCCGAGTATCAAGAATATAAGCTAAAAATGCTTCATTACCCTTCTGAATCAATTTCTGAGCTACAAAGGCTGAAAAAATTCTGACATCATTCTTTTTATCTCCAAACTCAGTTGAAACTATTTCCCTTGTCTGACATTTTAAATCAATCCATTTTTCTCTACAATTCACTATGGCATTGTGTTTAATCAACCAATTCATTCCAAGAATAACATCAAATTCTTGAAAAGGTAACAATATTAAATCAGCAGAGAATTCACAGTCTTTTATTTTCAGTGGACAATTCCGGCATATTAAATTAACTAACACACTTTGCCCGAGTGGATTAGTGACTTGTACATCAAGGTAGTGGACTCAACAGTAATTTTCTTTTCTAACACTAATGCAGTGCAAATATATGAATACGTAGATCCAGGATCAATTAAAGCATACACAGGATCATTAAAAAGCTAGAAATTACCAGTTATCACATCTGGAGCAGAAGCTTCTTCCCTTGCCCGAATAGCATATATACGTGCAGGTGCTCTTGTTTCTGATCGGGCTGTAGTATCTCTCGTTCCCGAACGAGCAATCCCAGTAGCACTGGTTTGACCTGAACGTTTACTTTTTTGAGGAGTATTTGCTTACTTCTCACCTTGTTCTCTATCTTCTTTTAACAATTGAGGACAGTCCCGAATAAAATGATCAGTTCCACCACATCTATAACAAGCTCCGGTTTTTCCCCAACATTCACCAATACGAAATCTACCATAATTTTTGCATCTAGGTCTCGAAATATTTTCCATACTACTAGTACTAGCTGCTGGTTTATTAGTTACTCCGACATCTCATTGAGTTGTTTTGCTTTTATTCGATCGTTCCAGAATTGTAACAAGTCGACTAGAATCATCTCTGAACTTTTTAGCCGGAAAAGTCAAAGTTAATCTAGAGAAACTTCTTTTGTATACCTCTTTACCTCTTCTTTCGCTTTGCATCTTTCTGTTATATACTTCTTCCATCTTTTGAGCTCGATCAGACAGAACCACAAATTCTCGAATCTCTGTGCCTACAATCATCATTCTGATTTCGTTATTAAGCCTTTCTTCGAATCTAATGCACATTTCTTCCTCTGTCGATACAACATCCCAAGCATATCTACTAAGATACACAAATTCTCTTTCAGATTAGGCCACTGGTTTATTCCCTTGTCGAAGATCAAGAAATTCCCTCTTTTTCTTATCTAAATATCTCTTTCCCACATACTTCTTTTTAAACTTGTTTTGGAAGAATTCCCAGGTAAGTTTATTTGCAGGTACCACTGCCTCAATAGTTTCCTACCAATTATACGCTTCTTCTTTCAATAGTGAAACTGCACACCTTAGATAGTCCTCCGAAGAACACATCATCTGTTTAAAAACTCTCTCCAAACTCTTTAACCAATACTCTGCTTTAACTGGATCATTGTCCGATCTCCCTCGAAATTCTTTAGCTCCGAACTTTCTGAGTTTCTCAATCAGTGTTCTTTTGCTAGATTCATCTATTAAAGGAGGAGCAACCGAGGTTGTAACTAGTGGTATAATAAGGGGAGGAGGAGGTTGTTGTGCCTGACTTCTTCCCTGTATTGTTTCACGACACCACTGATTCATTAACCCGTAAATCATATTTTTAAGTTTTTCCTCTCTCATCAAAGAAATCGGAACATTACCACTTGTTCCCTACTCAAAAGTCTATATTCTACTATTAACTTCCTCTTTTTGACCAGCACTCTCGGATCTATCAGACATCTTTACAATCTATGACAAAAATTAGTAGTTAGATCGGATCATTCACATCACACTATCACAGATTTATATGGAATGCATTTCTAAACACTTTACACATCACATTTGTTCCGAGAATCGACTAAACCAAAGCTCTGATACCAATAAATGTACACCCCTAACCCATATCCATCACTGGAACAGGTTTACAAGATGTTACCGAAGTTTACGGAATAATTACACAAAAATTCCATTATTTACTTATATTCACATCAAAGCTGTCCACTCGAGTCATAGTCACTATATTATTAATATCTTGAGCTACGAAACTCCAAATTAAGATCCGCTAATTGTTCCTAAAACTAGACTCAAAATAATCCTACCATAAAAGTTTCAAAATTTTTGGTCTAGCCAATAAGTACATTTTATTCTTTAAATTCTCCCCATATTTTGCTATTCAACAGTTTTGACCCCTCTTAACTAAAAATTAATTATCTCCTCATACGAGATTCGAATGATGGTCTCATTTGTTTCTTTTAAAAATAGACTCATTAAGTATTTTAGGAATATAAATTATAACCCATAATATTCTTTTTACAATTTTTAATGATTTTCCAAAGTCAAAAAATGGGAGCTCGAAATCACTCTGATCTTATCTCACAAAAATTCAAGTATCTCCTAATATGAAAGTCTTTTTCTTACACCTTTTCTTCTATGTGAAACTAGATTCAATAGGATTTCATTCCATATCTTACTCAACCTCTAATTCGATTTCCATAATTTATAGTGAATTTTCAAAATCGAACTACTGCTACTAACTAAAAAAACGAAAACGGGAGTCGCCACCAATCTTTTTAAGTGTGATTGGATCACCTTTAAAACATTTTGTTTTAAAATCATTAGTTCTGGTCCACGAAATAAAAGAACGGGTTTGGGAGTCGGTTACGTACGAGGAAGGATTAGCACCCTCGTAACGCCCAAAAAATTGGTACCTAATTGATTATCAAATGTCTTTAATGTCGGAAATTTAAAGAAATTTAAGATGTAATCCTCTTTAAAATACTTTGATTCTGAAAATTTGGGTTCACTCGTATCAAAACATTGACGCTAAGTTAACCTTTTGAAAATCCCTATCTCGAAACGTCAAATCGCCACATCCAATAAGTTAGGACACAACGCTTTGAAATTCCAAGACAGTTGCTCGTATTTTGAAAATCTTAAAAACTTAGAAGGGTACTTGACTATTCGAACTCAACGAGAAAAGTCGCAACCCAATAAGTTAGGGCACTGCTTTTCTCGAAGCTTCCAAACACCGAGCATTGCCTTTTTATTTTTTGAAAACTTTGGGGCCTTATTTTTTTAAAATGATGTATATATGTTAGGGGACTATTAATAATATGCATACAAAGATATATATAGCATGTATTGAAAATGAATAAACAAAATATACAAACATGTAAAGTAATAATTAAATAATGCATGATATACAAAAAAAAATAATATTACAATATCAATGTTCATGTTCATGAAATGTAATATCAAATAACAAATATAAAATAACATATAACACATGATATATAAAATGAAATGAGTTATTGTTAACAAAATATACATATGACACAAATAATGACATAATTTTTAATAATAATCTTAAAATAGTATTTGCTATACAATATATAAAACATAATAACAAAATATTTATAAAAGAATGATAAAATATATTGGTTTTTTTAAAAAATATATAAAAAAAGTATGTAAAAGAATTTATAAAATAACACATAATATATAAATAACATTTTAAAATAAAATAATACATAATAAATTAATAATTAATAATTTAATATGTGTATAATATGAGATAGAAATGTAATTCAATTTACAAATTTTAAAATTTTAAGTAATATAATGAATAGTAAATAATATAATAGATAATATATAATATACATAACTTATATAAAAAATAATAAGTAATATAGAATAAAAATAATAAACGTTATATAATAAAATATAATTTGAATATATTGGAAATAAAAATTATAATAGATATAATATAAAATAACGAAAGTATATGTGTAAGGATAATATATATATAAATAATTAATAAATATATAATACAAGCAAAATATATTAATAATATATAAAAATAATGATAATAATAATAATTTGTGAAAAATAATGTACAATAAATAATAATAATATATGATAAAATAATCTTATAGTATATAATATAAAAGTAGGGTTAAAAAATAAAACAATATTTACATATAAAAAAATATATATAGAATAATAATAAAAACATATAGGGCTAAATTGAAGGTGCAGCAAAATTACGAGATGGATTTAAAAGAAATAAAAATGAATTAAGGCCCCATTTAAAACGCGCGTAAAACGAAAGGGACTCATTGGGCAAATTGCCCTATTCCCAAAACGGCGTCGTTTCCCTTAATATGGTTTTAAAACACTGTGAGGGTTAAATTGAAATGGAATTGAAACATTAAGGCTAAATTACAAATAAATATTAATGAAATTATGAATAATAAAAAAATAGGAGGACTAAATGAGCGATTAGCCCAATTCTCAAACACCCGGATCCTCCCCGGGTAAACGGGTCAACACGCGGATCCTGGGGCTTCAAAACGTTGTCGTTTTAAGCTTATTAGGCTAAGCTAAAACGATGTCGCTTTGTTAGGGCTATATAATCCAAAACTAAGGCCTAAAAAGCATTTGAAATATCGTTTTAGAAAAAAAAACAAAAAAATCCTCTGAAGAGGATTAGGGGCCGGTCATTAGAGTTCTGTGGAGTCTCCGTCCATCAGTCCCCACGCGCCTACGCGCCGCCACGCACGGTGGTCGGAGGTTTAAAAACCCTTCCTCTTTCAAACGAATATAGGTAACTTTCTTTCTTTTGTAAAACCTCAGCAATTTCTGCTTAGAACAATTTATGTATGCATGCTAAAATAAAAACAAGGTACACGATTAAATCACCTTTTGGAAACTGTTTGTATTTCTCTTTGAATCAAATATATAAGTATATTTCTATTTTCAAAAATCCGGTCCTTTACAATGTTTGATTTCGAGCTTTTATAGCCACTATTGTGATTACATAAACTGGAAATAAATCAAAAATTTCTTTCCATTTCTTGTCTGTTGTATCATATCTTTGATTGATCTGCTGAAATCTTTTTAGCTTCCTTTTGTTTGCAGGTAACCCAAGAGAATCTCGCTTAATCACTGATGCTTGCACGCTGATGGAACCAACGCCAGATTCTGGCGTATCTTGCGCGTTGATGGTGGCGCGACGATTGATGACAGAGTCGAGAAGTCACGGCGTGCTTGGTGGCGACGATTGAGATGAAAGGTCACGCCGTTTGAAGTGCCCGAAGCTTCTAGAAACTCCTTGCGACGCGAGGAGGGAAGAAACCTTAGGGTTTGATGTGTGTTTGGGGTTCATTGGGCCTGCTAAGAATTTAGGCCATGACTGTATTGGTGTATTGGGTCACTGTAACGGGCTATGGGGTTATTGGGTCTATTTGGGTTGCTGGGTAGTAGCAGTGGGTCTGCTGGGTAGGATATTGTAATTTGGACTTTTTAAATGGACATTTTTAATTTTTATTTTTTGCTTTCAGCCCGGTCAAATTTGGGCTATTACAGCTGCCCTCTCTATTCATTGCTGTATAACAGGAATCGAGCAAAGACTCATAGAAAGACCAAATTTGACCGATCATAGTCTTCAATCTTCTTGACTGTCATGTCGATATCTTCGATCTGCTCTCCGCCGAACACAGGGACATCAAATTTGCTTCTTAGATTGATTCTCTGACAATACAGAGATGCCAAATTATCTTAGATTTGTTTCATCGTAAGCACGTGAAAGCCAAATCAGCTATGTCTTCAATTTGTTCCTTGTAAGCACAAGGATGCCAAATCATCTTAGATCTTGCTTCAGTTTAATCGTCTGAAGATCAGATCTGCCATGTATCTATTCCCCATTGAATGTGGAGATGCTAGACTTCGATTTGTTCTCTGACAATACAGAGATGACAAATCATCTTAGATTTGCTTCATCGTAAACATGTGAAAGCCAAATCAGCTATATCTTCGATCTGCTCCCCGCTGAATACAGAGAGATAAGACCTGTCATCTTGGATCTGCTTCAGTGTAAACATCTGAAGGTAAGATCTGCTATGTGTTTGCCTTCCATCAAAGTGGAAATGCCAGACTTCGATTTATTCTCTGACAGATACAGAGACGACAAATCATCTTAGATTTGCTTTATTGTAAACATGTGAAAGCCAAATCAACTATATCTTCGATCTGCTCCCCGCCGAATATAGAGAGATAAGATCTGTCATCTTGGATCTGCTTCAGTGTAAACATCTGAAGGTGAGATCTGCTATGTGTCTGCCTTCCATCAAAGTGGAAATGCCAGACTTTGATTTGTTCTCTGACAATACAAAGACGACAAATCATCTTAGATTTGCTTCATCGTAAACACGTGAAAGCCAAATCAGCTATATCTTCGATCTGCTCCCCGCCGAATACAGAGAGATAAGATCTGTCATCTTGGATCTGCTTCAGTGTAAACATCAGAAGGTGAGATTTGCTATGTGTCTGCCTTCCATCAAAGTGGAAATGCCAGACTTCGATTTGTTTTCTGACAATATAGAGACGACAAATCATCTTGGATTTGATTCATCATAAACACGTGAAAGCCAAATCAGTTATGTCTTCGATCTGCTCCCCGCCGAATACAGAGAGATAAGATCTGTCATATTGGATCTGCCCTGAGAATGGTCAGATCCGCTACGCTGCAGCCTGTTATCCTACTGTTTTGGGTTTTAAAGCGCACCGTTTCCTGTAAAATGATTATGCCTGATAATTTAGGATGCTATGCTTGAAGTGAGTCGAATGTTCCTAATTAAACATGTTATGATGCAAAATGTTGTGAATATGACCCCTATCCTAGACGTCATCATTCATTCCTTCATTTGTCTCTTTTTTCAAAGCTTTATTCATGCTCAGCTTGTAAGCCGTCCTCCAATGCTATGATCCGCTGAGGATGTCTGTAAGAACTGAATTATTGGTTTTGTCTATTTTCCTTTTGGACTGAAAGAAAGGAATTCCACAAGTTATTTCATCCCTTGCTTACGCGAATTTCTCGAACAATTGTCTTGTTTTAGTCTCTTGTATTATCTAGGAATTCCAGAGTAATGTGCAAAACCTCGTTGTGAACATATTTAATTCATCTATTATTATTTCAATGCAACATACTTAAAGAATAATAGAATATGAATAAACTTTTAAGAATAATTGGATTTGAATGAATTATCAAAAAGATACAAAAGGGAATCAATCTGCTAGCCTATCTTTTAGAAGAAATAGAATCTAAAGATAGCCAACAAGATAGTAGTTAGATCCTCTAGATATCGCTGCTTGAGCGTCTATACACCAGCTCCATGAAGTCTTTCTTGAGTTCAACATATGTTTAAAAGATCCCAAGTACTCTGCTGATGCCCCAATTTACAGCATTCTTCGCTCTTTGTAGCAAGATCATTGTGTACTCTTCAAAATTTGAGCTGCCCTTTCGGGTTTTTAACTCAAAACCCCTTTGGTCACAAGGTGCCCTTTGCGGGTTTTCACATTGGCCTCTCCGTTTTTTTTAAATCTCAAGGCGCCCTTTGCGAGTTTTCACTTTAGATTTTCTTCTTCTTTAGACAAAGTATTTTTTAACTGAGTTCGAGTTCACTGGATTGGGTAAACTTTTCCCATCCATTTCCGCTAAGATTAATGCACCACCGAAGAAAACTTTCTTCACGACATACGGCCCTTCCCAATTTGGCATCCATTTTCCTCTAAAATCCTTTTGAATAGGAAGGATCTTTTTCAGTACGAGGTCTCCCTCCTAGAATTCTCTTAGTCAGACTTTCTTGTCATAAGCTTGCATCATTCGCTTCTGATACATCTGACCATGTCGAATGGCTTGTAGCCTCTTTTCCTCAATCAAGTTCAACTGGTCATACCGAGATTGAACCCACTCAGCTTCATCTAATTTTACCTCCGTCAAAATTCGAAGAGAAGGTATTTCTACTTCAATAGGTAATACTGCTTCCATAATGAACTTGGCCCAGTAGAGGTTCTGACAGATGTTCGATAGGCTAAGAGTGCAAATGGCAACTTCTCATGCCAATATCTATAGGTCTCAGTCATCTTCCCAACTATTTTCTTAATATTCTTGTTGGCAGCTTCTACTGCTCCATTTATTTTTGGACGATAGGGAGAAGAATTGTGATGCTTGATTTTGTACTGGTTGCAAACCTTTGCTATCATTTTGTTATTTAAGTTCAATGCATTATCAGATATGATCTTCTCAAGCATTCCATATCGACAAATGATCTCCTTCTTCAAGAATCGACTCATTGCTGACTTAGTAACATTCGCATAAGAGGCGGTCTCTACCCACTTTGTAAAGTAGTCAATTACCACGAAGATAAACCGATGTCCATTTGAAGCTTTCGGTGATATTGGTCCAATAAAATCCATGCCTCACATAGAAAAGGGCCATGGAGAAGTCATAACATGCAAAGGTGAAGGTGGTACATGAATTTTATCCCCATAAATCTGGCACTTATGGCATTTCTTGGTGTAGTTGATACAGTCCCCTTCCATAGTGGCCCAATAATAGCCAAACCTTATAATTTACCTTGCCATCGTGAACCCATTTGCATGTGTCCCGTATACACCTTCATGAACTTCTTCTAAAATTAGCTTAGCTTCCACAGCATCGACACATCTCAAAAGTACTTGGTCTTTCCGTCTCTTGTACAGGACATCCCCATCTAAAACATAGTCACAAGCTAACCTCCTCAAAGTTCGTTTGTCATTTTCACTGGCCTGTTCAGGGTATTTACGATCTCTCTCATATCGCAATATATCTTGATACCAGGGGTTATTGTCATTTCCTTCCCCCTCAATGTTACAACAATGAGCTGGAGCCTCGTAAACACTCATTTGAATTGGCTTCATTTCTCCTTCTTTATTCGCCTTGATCATTGAGGCCAAGGCTGCTAAAGCATCTGCCATCTGATTTTCATCTCGTGGGAGATAATTGAAAGTGATGCTATCAAACTCCTCAAGTAACCTCGAAACTACCTTTTGATAACTAATTAATTTAGGGTCCCTTGTCTCCCATTCGCCTCTAAGCTGATAAACAACCAATGCCGAATCTCTATATACTTCTAAAGTTTTTATACTTCGCTCTATGGCTGCTTGAAGTCCCATGATGCATGCTTCATATTCAGCCATATTGTTCGTGCAATCAAAGTCCAACTTGCACGTAAAAGGATAATGATCGCCATTCGGAGATACCAAGACTGCCCCAATTCCATTTCCGACTGCATTAGAAGCCCTATCAAAATTGAGTTTCCAAGAAGAATTTTCAGTCGTTGCTATACACATCAACTCCTCATTTGGAAAATCGAAGTTTAATGGCTCATAATCCTCTAGATCCCTACTGGCCAAGAAATCTGCTACCGTACTTCCTTTTATAGCCTTCTGACTTATGTAGACTATATCAAACTCTGAAAGTAAAATTTGCCATCTCGCCATTCTCCCATTTAAAGCCGTTGACTCCATCATGTATTTCAATGGATCAAGCTTTGAGATGAGCCAAGTGGTATGGTATAGCATGTACTATCTTAATCTCCGAGTTGTCCAAATCAGTGCACAACACAACTTTTAAATTGGTGAATATCTCATCTCACAGTCAGTGAATTTCTTACTAAGATAATAAATTGCCTTTTCCCTTTTCCCTGACTCGTCATGCTGGCCGAGCACACATCTTATAGAATTACTGAACATTGACAAGTACAATATTAATGGTTTATCTGGACTAGGTGGAGATAGTACCGGAGCATTCAACAAATACTGCTTGACCTTTTCAAAAGCATTCTGGCATTCCTCATCCCCAGTACCTTGATTGTGCCTTCTGAGGAGGCGAAAGATGGGATCACATTTCTCGGTTAATTGTGAAATGAATCGAGCAATGTAATTCAACCTTCCTAGGAATCCTCAAACTTCTTTCTGAGTACGTGGTGGAGGTAATTCTCGTATGGCTCTGACCTTGTCTGAATCGACTTCAATTCCCTTTTCACTGACTACGAAGCCTAACAACTTTCCTGATCTGGCTCCAAAGGTACATTTTACTGGATTGAGTTTCAACTGAAATTTTCTCAACCTCACAAACAATCTTCTCAAGACCTCAATGTGCTCTTTTTCTGTACATGACTTGGCAATCATATCATCAACGTATATCTCAATATCCTTATGCATCATGTTGTGGAATAAGTTTACCATGGCCCGTTGGTATGTTGCCCCTGCGTTCTTTAATCCAAACGGCATTACTTTGTAGCAAAATGTCCCCCATAAGGTTATGAATGTGGTTTTATCCATGTCCTCTGGATGCATCCTTATCTGATTGTATCCTGAGAACCCATCCATAAAGGAGAACAACGAATATCCCGCTGTGTTGTCTACTAAAGTGTCAATATATGGTAAAGGAAAATTATCTTTTGGGCTTGCTTTGTTCAGATCTCTGTAATCAACACACATTCGTACCTTCCCATCCTTCTTAGGAACAGGCACAATGTTAGCCACCCATTCAGAGTACTTTGCTTTTTGCAAGAAGCCTGCATCAAACTGCTTCTTGACTTCATCCTTTATTTTCAAAACGATATCTGGCCTCATTCTTTACAACTTCTATTGGACTGGCTTACAATCCTGTCTTATCGGAAGATGATGTACCACAATATCAGTACTCAATCCGGGCATATCTTGATATGACTAGACAAAGATATCCTTGAACTCTCGAAGCAACTCAACCAGACCATGCCTTGTGTCCTCGCTAATTAGGGTTTCGATTTTCAACTCCTTCCCTTCCTCTAGGGCTATATTCTCTATTGCCTCTTTCTCATGTGGCATGATTTGTTTCTCCTCTTGCTTTACCATTCTTAACAGATCAAGAGATACATCACAATCTTGAACATCTTCAAAATCCTGAGGTTCCTCTAAACACGTGTCTTGCTCGCTAGAGAAATTAGGAGCTGTAGTATCAGCGCTCAAATCATTGATATCTAGGGACCTGTGAGGGTATGAAAGAATATACAAAGAATGAATGAATCTAAGAATGATTGTTTATGTGCTATGAATAAAAGAATAAGAATTGCCAGAATTTAAAGGAATATTGGTCGATTAAAAATGAAATAATACTCGTTTAAAAGTTATGTTTTATTTAAATAATTATAGATGAACATAGGCCTCTTTTCACAAACGTAATCTTACTACTCCTAGGCCCTAGAGTAACAAACATGTTTCGAGAATTACTCTGAAAAATTCCTAAAGACAACAGGAAGGTCTTCCGCAGTCCAATTGTTCAGAGAACTCCCCGATTCGTAAGGGCAAATGCCTTTGAGGTTTCCTTGCTCCCATCCCTTATTGTGTACAGCATTGATTTGATGACTTTCTTCTACCAGTAATCCTCCTGACTTAAAGGATTTGGATATAGGTGAGAATGTCATCGGCTCCCACTCCACTTCTCTTCCGTTTAGACTCGTATTTCTTCTTACTTGATGCTTCTCAATCTCCTGCCTCTTGTGCTTATGGTCTAGTCTGAAACCCAAACCAAATCGATCTTTCTTCTCAAACAGTTTTGGGATTTGAACCCCTCCTTGCAACTGTCTTCCTAACCCTTTTCCTGGCAATGCTCCCTTCCCCATCATCATTTGCAGGGCCATCCTCGTGGCTCTAGACATTTTGGGTACCGGCACCTCACTTCTTTCCAAAATGAAGGTGGAATTAATGACTTCTAAAGAGCGGAAAGAAAACTCAATAGCCTCTTCATTGGCCTCAACATAAGGGACCCTGCTGGTGACTACCGCTATGATGTCCTCCTCCGCATTGATGGTTATTAAGCGTCCATCTATCACTAACTTCAATTTTTGGTGTAGTGAGGAGAGCACCGCTCCTGCCGAGTGTATCCATGGTCTCCCCAACAAACAATTATAGGAGGGCTTGATATCCATCACCAAGAAATCAACTTCATATGTATTCGCTCCAATCTCTAGAGGGATGTCAATTCGTCCCATCACTTTCCTTTCAGTTCCATCAAAGGCTCTCACTACATTGTGACATGTCTTCATATGCGAACTGTCAATAGGTAATCTGTTTAATGTGGATAATGGAAGGACATTCAAAGCAGACCCATTATCAACAAGTACACTTGAAAGCGTGTATCCCTTGCACCGAGTAGTGATATGCAAGGCCTTGGTTGACCCTATGCCCCCGGGTGGAATTTCATCACCATTGAAGTAGATAAAATTATCAGCATTGATGTTGTTTACTAACCGGTCCAGCTAGTTAACGGATATGTCATGGGTGACATACGTTTCGTTAAGCACCTTTAACAACGCATCCCGATGCACCTCTGAACTCAGGAGTAGGGCTAACACTGATATACGTGCCGGTTGCTTGCGCAACTGCTCGACCATGTTATACTCGCTATGTTTCAGGAATTTTAGAAACTCCTTAGCTTCTTCTTCCTTTACTGGCTCATTGATGGATACTTCAGTCTCCTTTTCCCTTTCAACCTCGACATCTTTCGTCTTTGCAGGCTCCACTCTGATGTTCCCCCTGTCATAACGTTTCCCACTTCGTGTATGGGAACCTTTATTTTGTGCGCCTCTAGCCGCGCTAGCTATACTCTCCCCCTCAGGTATTGTTATATTGCAGTCATAGCTCCATGGCACGCTCCTATCATCATTGTAAGGGAAAGGATTGGGTTTATGAATGACTATTTTGGGCCCAGTTTGCGACATCGCCTCATTATTCCCTGGCAAAGAAATAATAATTCTCAGTCGGTGGGTTTCTTGTCGTTCATTCTCCAGCACACATATTTGTCTTTCACAAGAACTACCCTCAGAAACTTGTAGTTCTTTGTTAACCATAAGGCCTTGTACCATAGCCTTGAACTCTTTGCAATTTTAGATCATATGACCCACCTTTCTATGGAATTCACAATGGTTTTCCATTTCTTCTCCTCCTCTTCTAGAGGTCAGCATACCTCTTTTCATCATCTCCTCCCATATTACTTTCATAGGTGTCTTCACCTCAGCAATATCTTCCTTGACATTTCCTTTCTTTATTTTATCGATGGCATTCACTCCTTGATTGCCATGATCTGGTAACGAATTTTCAGTATTAGGGGTACTATCAAATTTCACCACCCCCATTTTGATGAGCCTCTCCACAACCTTCTTGAACCCAGTGTAGTTTTCAATTGAATGCCCCGATATTCCCGCGTGATATTCGCATTTAGCATTTGCATCATACCATTTAGGGTATGGTGGCTGCAATGGTTTTAAATGAAAGGGAGCAATGGCATGTGCATCGTATAAGCTTTGATAAAGCTCACGATATGTCAGAAGGATAGGAGTGAATTGCATCCTCTCCGAATTCTGTCTTGTACCCGATTCCTATCTTTGAGTACTTAGTTGCTCACCCGTAGCTGCTTTAGGTTGTCCAACTGTGATTTTCCTAGAGTTGAAACTGTTCATGTTATTCACCTCATTGTCTTTTCTCCTTGGGGTCGATCTTTTAGCCACTTCCCCTTCAATTTTTCCGCCCCTCACGGCATTTTCAATCATCCCACCCGCCATAACTATATTCGCGAAACTTTTCGTAGTACTTCCAATCATATGTGTGATGAATGGCGCCTTCAAAGTATTAATAAATAACATGGTCATTTCCTTTTCTAACAATGGTGGTTGTACTTACATTGCCACCTCCCTCCATCGTTGTGCATATTGCCTAAAATTTTTATTAGGCTTTTTCTCCATGTTTTGAAGTGTGATCCTATCTGGCGTCATATCAGTCACGTGGTTGTACTGTTGTATGAAGGCCTGTGCCAGATCTCTCCATGAACCAATTCTTGCATGGCTCAACTAATTGTACCACCTAGCCGCTGCTCCTACTAGGCTGTCCTGAAAACAATGGATCAATAATTGATCATTGTTCACATATCCAGTCATTCTTCTAAAGAACATTGTTATGTGACTCTGGGCAAGTAGTTCCATTGTACTTTTCAAACTCTGGCATCTTAAATTTATGAGGAAGCACCAAATCTGGGACCAAACTTAAGTCTTTTGCATCCATCCTATGATAATTGCCAGCGCCTTCCAAAACCCTAAACTTCTCCTCTAACCACCTGTAACGATCTTCCAATTGTTTTGAGGATTCAGTGGCCATTTTTTCCTTCTCCATTAAATCTAGATCAGGAGTAATAGGGTTGATCGAGCTATCACCCAAATTATTTCCCATCCCAGATGGGAAATTTACGGGGATTCCAGCGTCCACTGGCCCATGTTGAGGCCTCACAGTAACAGATGGCCTTCTAGGAGGTGCCTCGGTTTGCAGAGACACATGAGGCGGAGTAAAACCCAGAGGAGGACCTTCATTCTCCTCTTTAGTGATCGCCATGGGAGCTTTTCCTTTATCTATGGCTCTCAACAGCTGAGCTATTTCAGCCATCATGTTCCTCTGAGCTTCTAGCATTTGCTCCCTCATTTCATTCTGCATTTTGGCCAACTACTCTTGCATTTGGTCTTGCATATCTTTTTGTAATTGTTCGAACCTTTGATCCATGCTCTTAGTTTTAGTACGAGTGCCGTAAGGATGTGTGATTTCCAGATTTTCTCTTCTACCTTTTGAGAGTAAATTTTAACTAATTAGGGTCTTTCTATAACTTTGAATGCAAATGATGTGATGAAATGTTATGAGATGCAAATGCATGAATGCAAAAAGAATATCGATTCTGGTTCAACTTCATTTAGAAAATTTTATTTAGAAAAAGAATATCTTTACATATAAGAGGATTACAAATACGCTTTTGCCCTAAGGCCCAAAGCTTTAACTCTATCTAATAAAAAGGCTAACTCTCGTCCTACATCTGACGATGATGAATACATCAGACTCAATACATCAGCTCTAATTGCCAAGTCTTGCACATACTCAGCAACCTCTCGAATCTGGGCTATGGCCTCTCCAATGACATGATCCCTTTCTCTGACCTGTCCTCTAGCCTGATGTAGCTCTCCCTTCAGATAATCTTCTTGCGCCTTGAGCTGCTCAACTCGGAGCTCACTGTCATGCAATGCTACCTCTAAATCCTCAACCTTACTTTTTAGCTCTTTTAACACGACTTTAGAATTATGGTTTTGGTGCCAATGCAGGGATCTTTCAAGCTCAATTACCTTAGTTTTCAACCCTTTATTTTCTTCCTCTAATGCCAAATTCTATACCTGCATCTCTTGGAACTTCCTCTCCCAATACTCGGCCCTAGCCTTTTCCTCTTGGACCTCCTTTTGCAACTGATTCGAAGATCCTCCTACTCTCGCTCTCCTCAAGGATACTTGTGCCCTTTTGTAATGCTCCTTTAGATCATCTCGATCTTCCTCAATCTTCCTCTTTTGTTTTCTCTCTTTCTCGAGCTCCATCTTTTGAACATCTACATCCAAACTCAAGTACATCTTTTCCTCTTCGAGCTTTTCTATCCTCTTCTCGAACTCCAAGTTCTTTCTCTCGAACTCCTGCTTCATAATTTCTGACTCTGAGGGCCTTACTTGCAAATATTCTTCCATCGGTCGAGCTCCTTCCATACTTGGCTTAGGGATATTATCGTTAACCCTTCTGCCTCTCCATTCAATGTATTCCGGTGTGGTTGCAGGACTAATAGCTACTCCTTTCAATCGACAAGTCTTTTTCCAAGCACTAGGAACTTCACTAACCTTCCTCTTGTAATCGGCTCCTCTGTATACGAACTCACTTTGAGCCAACCCCTGAGTCGCTGGTTCAAACTGTCTCAATCCATGCTGCCTCAGTACGAGCAAAGGGGTATAACTAATGGCACCCCAAATTCCCAATAAAGGAACCCAATCAAAACTTCCGTATCGGTAAAGAATCTCACCAGGAATCATCCATAGAGCCCTCCACTCCACATCCTTTGACTGCAGGTTCTGAAGTAGCGCTGTCCAATTTTTTCAAGAACATCAACTCTCCTAGTTGAAGCTGCTATGTCCTTCAACGGGGAGTAATCCTCGAAAAAGACCCGACAAACCACCCTATCTATCAATCAGAAGTGACTGTAGAACCAAGCTAAAAGTAACTGAGTACAACCAACAAACCTGCCGGCACCAGCCCTCCTACATGCACCTAAGGACCTGAATGTCTCCGCCAAAATATAGGGACGGAAGTGACCTTTTTACTAAGTCGATGAAAAAGATCCCTGGTTGCCGCGTCCACATATCCCAAAGCCCTAGGGAAAACCATCAGTCCATACAAACTTAAGGCAAAAACATCTACCTTCTTCGTCTCATCGGGGTGTGTCAAAA
This sequence comes from Gossypium hirsutum, assembly GCF_007990345.1. NCBI lineage: Eukaryota > Viridiplantae > Streptophyta > Magnoliopsida > Malvales > Malvaceae > Gossypium > Gossypium hirsutum. The sequence continues at coordinate 23,568,513 of NC_053434.1, read as the reverse complement.
TCAGATCTTTTAAAGCATCCCACGAAATGCACTTGCACTCACCCTTCTCTTTAATTCTGGTCGTGATCCACTGCTCGCTCATCCCCGTAATAGTCATTAATTTCTTCCAAAAGGTAGGGACACAAGCAGCTCGAGAATAGATCCTATCACTCTGAAACCTGGGACAACGAAGTAAGGCAGTGTACTCCTCCACGGTAGGTACCAAGTCTACTTCCCCAAAAGTGAAACAACTGTAGGCTGGGTTCCAAAACTGAGCAAGGGCTTGGAACAAGTGCTCATCTACCTAAACATCGAGCAAGTAAGGTAAGTCTCTGTAACTATCATAGAATAACTGTTTGGTCTCATTGCCCCACTGATCCCAAATTTCCTTAAGCTCTTGGAGATTATTCTGTGTGACATTAATACGAGTATAATCTGATAGCTCCAACACATATCCCATAGTTATACTGTCCCCCTTTTCTAGTTGAGTTTGCTCAGACCATCTATGGACGTTAGCGTTGCCTTCCACTCTATCAAGAAGTCTGTTCTCCATAATAAAACTTACTAACTTAGAAACTGATTGTGAATCGATATCTTTGTAAATGCGAAATGACATGCAAACAAAAGAAAAGAAATAGTCAATATGATATCAATAAATTTCAACGATAACTTATAAGGGTAATATCTAAAATTTAAACCTAACTAAGTTGGGCTCATACGATCTTTCGATATGAGGTTGGTTCTAAAGTTTAAGTACCTGAACCAGCAGATTCCTCGATTCTCACCCATTCTAGGCTCATTTGAATCGGGTCCGGTTAAGGGGAATACATTTCCCTATGGCTACACGGAGATGAAAATCTCACGAAACCATAAGTATGGATGTATTCCGAAAGTGATCCACTATCCTGCACGAAGGCGAAAAGCTCACGAAGGCGTAGTTTCTCACTCCCACTTAAAGGTATGACCACAACGGTCATGCAAATGCAATGCGTATCGGAATATAGCAATACATGCAATAATACAAACACATGTAATGCAAAGAGGATTAAATTTTAAAATTTTTAATTTCCGACATTAAGACAAGAGATAATCAATTACACGGCTTGACTCTCTTATTAGTCCCCAGCGGAGTTGCCAAGCTGTCGAGACCATTTTTAAATCGAGTTTTGGAAAATGGGAATCGATTTTAAAAAAACGAAAACGGGAGTCGCCACCAATCTTTTTAGGTGTGATTGGATCACCTTTAAAACATTTTGTTTTAAAATCATTAGTTCTGGTCCATGAAATAAAAGAACGGGTTCGGGAGTCGGTTACGTACGAGGAAGGATTAGCACCCTCGTGACGCCCAAAAAATTGGTACCTAATTGATTATCAAATGTCTTTAATGTCAGAAATTTAAAGAAATTTAAGATGTAATCCTCTTTAAAATACTTTGATTCTGAAAATTTGGGTTCACTCGTATCAAAACATTGACGCTAAGTTAACCTTTTGAAAATCCCTATCTCGAAATGTTAAATCGCCACATCCAATAAGTTAGGACACAGCGCTTTGAAATTCCAAGACAGTTGCTCGTATTTTGAAAATCTTAAAAACTTAGAAGGGTACTTGACTATTCGAACTCAACGAGAAAAGTCGCAACCCAATAAGTTAGGGCACTGCTTTTCTCGAAGCTTCCAAACACCGAGCATTGCCTTTTTATTTTTTGAAAACTTTGGGGCCTTATTTTTTTAAAATGATGTATATATGTTAGGGGACTATTAATAATATGCATACAAAGATATATATAGCATGTATTGAAAATGAATAAATAAAATATACAAACATGTAAAGTAATAATTAAATAATGCATGATATACAAAAAAAAAATATTACAATATCAATGTACATGTTCATGAAATGTAATATCAAATAACAAATATAAAATAACATATAACACATGATATATAAAATGAAATGAGTTATTGTTAACAAAATATACATATGACACAAATAATGACATAATTTTTAATAATAATCTTAAAATAGTATTTGCTATAATAAAACATAATAACAAAATATTTATAAAAGAATGATAAAATATATTGGTTTTTTAAAAAAAATATATAAAAAAAAGTATGTAAAAGAATTTATAAAATAACACATACTATATAAATAACATTTTAAAATAAAATAATACATAATAAATAAATAATTAATAATTTAATATGTGTATAATATGAGTTAGAAATGTAATTCAATTTACAAATTTTAAAATTTTAAGTAATATAATGAATAGTAAATAATATAATAGATAATATATAATATACATAACTTATATAAAAAATAATAAGTAATATAGAATAAAAATAATAAACGTTATATAATAAAATATAATTTGAATATATTGGAAATAAAAATTATAATAGATATAATATAAAATAACGAAAGTATATATGTAAGGACAATATATATATAAATAATTAATAAATATATAATACAAGTAAAATATATTAATAATATATAAAAATAATGATAATAATAATAATAATTTGTGAAAAAATTGTACAATAAATAATAATAATATATGATAAAATAATCTTATAGTATATAATATAAAAGTAGGGTTAGAAAATAAAACAATATTTACATATAAAAAATATATATATAGAATAATAAAAAAAACATATAGGGCTAAATTGAAGGTGCAGCAAAATTACGAGACGGATTTAAAAGAAATAAAAATGAATTAAGGCCCCATTTAAAACCCGCGTAAAACGAAAGGGACTCATTGGCAAATTGCCCTATTCCCAAAACGGCGTCATTTCCCTTAATATGGTTTTAAAACACTGTGAGGATTAAATTGAAATGGAATTGAAACATTAAGGCTAAATTACAAATAAATATTAATGAAATTATGAATAATAAAAAAACAGGAGGACTAAATGAGCGATTAGCCCAATTTTCAAACACGCGGATCCTCCCCGGGTAAACGGGTCAACACGCGGATCCTGGGGCTTCAAAACTTCGTCGTTTTAAGCTTATTAGGCTAAGCTAAAACGATGTCGCTTTGTTAGGGCTATATAATCCAAAACTAAGGCCTAAAAATCATTTGAAATATCGTTTTAGAAAAAAAAATCCTCTGAAGAGGATTAGGGGTCGGTCATTAGAGTTCTGTGGAGTCTCCGTCCATCGATCCCCATGCACCTATGCGCCGCCATGCACGGTGGTCGGAGGGTTAAAAACCCTCCCTCTTTCAAACTTAATACAGGTAACTTTCTTTCCTTTGTAAAACCTCAACAATTTCTGCTTAGAACAATTTATGTATGCATGCTAAAATAAAAACCAGGTACACGATTAAATCACCTTTTGGAAACTGTTTGTATTTCTCTTTGAATCAAATATATAAGTATATTTCTATTTTCAAAAATCTGGTCCTTTACAATGATTTGATTTCGGGCTTTTATAGCCACTATTGTGATTACATAAACTGGAAAGAAATCAAAGATTTCTTTCCATTTCTTGTCTGCTATATCATATCTTTGATTGATCTGCTGAAATCTTTTTAGTTTCCTTTTGTTTGCAGGTAACCCACTAGAATCTCGCTTAATCATTGATGCTTGCACACTGATGGAACCAATGCCAGATTCTGGCATATCTTGCGCGTTGATGGTGGCGCGATGATTGATGACAGAGTCGAGAAGTCACGGCGTGCTTGGTGGCGACGATTGAGATGAAAGGTCACGCCGTTTGAAGCGCCCGAAGCTTCTAGAAACTCCTTGCGGCGCGAGGAGGGAAGAAACCCTAGGGTTTGATGTGTGTTTGGGGTTCATTGGGCCTGCTAAGAATTTGGGCCATGACTGTATTGGTGTATTGGGTCACTGTAACGGGCTATGGGGTTATTGGGTCTATTTGGGTTGCTGGGTAGTAGCAGTGGGTCTGCTGGGTAGGATCTTGTAATTTTTACTTTTTAAATGGACATTTTTAATTTTGATTTTTTGCTTTCAGCCCGGTCAAATTTGGGCTATTACAATTGAGTTTTTAGGGACTAAATTATAAAGAATGAAAGCTATCTGAAAGAACTACTATGGATTAAAAATTTGATGTCCCTAGAGAATAAATACTGTTGAGTATGACTCAAATTTCAATCAAATTTGATAGATAATCTCCTAGTTAAACTCTATTTATTTGTTTCAATCGAATTCTAATTAGTCTAGATTATTTTATTATTATTTTACCTACGAATTTAGCTTATAAATAGGCTATTTTACAACATTAGAAAAGACACATATTAAAATATTAGAACTCATAACACTTTTGGAGAATTTTGTATTTACGTTTTGAAGGTTTTTTGTTTTCGGGTTTCGAGGTTTAGTTTTTATCTCCATATTTTATATTATTTTGTCATTATAGTAAAATTATATTTGCCCATGATTTTTTTTAATCCTCTTTAGAGGGGATTTTCCATTTTAAATTTGTGTGTTCAATTTCTTAATTTCTTCTACTATTTGTGTGACTCACATAGCCTTGTACACATGCCCGTATGGTAGCTCATGTGCTATCGATAACCTCGTTTCTAACGAAGAAAAATGCAGTAAAAGAAAAGTCTCAATACCCACTTGCTACACAACGTTGTAGGAGCACCACAATGCAAATTTCATGCCTAAAAATAAGTCCCGGATGTCCAATTCAATAAAATATTCTTAAATACTCAATTGAAAACAATCAATTTTTTGTCGAAACCTTCGACTCACTACACAAAATGAATGGGAGTTTACTTACTGCGATGTACACACCTAGTTTCTAAGCAAAATGGGAAGCGTTGGGCGTCTCTTAAGTCCCCCCCGCTTATCAGAACACAACAACAACACAATTAACAACTCGAAGTTTTGATGATTTTTTTCCTAATTCACACAACAAAACAATATAACAAAACAGTCGACCAAATTTACCATAAAGCGCACCGGGGCAAACAATATCGCAATCCACTTAGCAATTTAGCATGATGAATAGAACAAAAAGAGAATTTTGAGAAGAACGTAAAACAATTGGAATAAACAAAATAAAAAAAATAAGAACAGATAGAAAAGAAATGTCTACACATATTAGAGGGAAGGCATTTAAATTTCAGATTAGTTTTACGGAAAGGTGCAAAACAAAATTCTTTGCTGCATAAGAAGAGCCTCAAACACAAAACCAAAGAATAGATAGATGCTTAACCAGCGAACCAGTAGGCTTATTCTTGACACAAAAAGGCACTGAATTAAACTTAAGCAAGGAATCCTAAGCCAAGGGTTCAATTAAATGAATTAAAAAATTTCTAAAATTTAAGCGACTCAAACCTTAGATCTCAGGTGAGTAAACAGAACACCCAACCATAGAAGTAGACCCATATTCAACGGCACATATCAACAATAAAAACTCAAAATTTGGGGCGTTACAATTCTTATAAGCTTATTTTTATCTCCGTGCTTTGAACCTTAATTTTCATTTTCTCATTATTTTTTTTATAAAATTCAAATGCTAATTTTTTATATACATGATATTTTACATGCATAGTTATGGTTGGTACATAATTATATAATGTATGCTATATGTCATGCAAGAAAGAAAGAAAGAAAATGTATGAATGAAAATTCATAGTTGGGAAATGATCTATTAATGGACCGAAATAATACCTTTTTTTTTTAATGGTGATGACATTGTTCAAACTTTAGTTGAACATGCTTCTATCCAACAGAAGCAATATGACCATTTGAGAGAGCCTTCCCAAACCAAAATGTTGTGTTATTGAATCTAACAGTTACTTTCAAAAGTTTGGGTTGAAACGATTTCTTGAAACCAAAAAGTGTAACTTGAAAAGTGATGTTATTTTCAAAAGTCACTTAGACACCTTCTGGTGCATTATATATAGACAAAAGTCAAAAGAATTGAAATTTAATTCATTTCATCCAATTTTTGAGTAAAACTTTTTTGTATAAAATTATTCTTTCTTTTTCAAGATATATAAAACTTAATATATGGTATTATTTATTTATCCAAAGCATGATATTAGTAACTAACATTTGACTTTATCGAAAAATTAATCCATGAGACATACTTTTTGCATAATATAATTAATCCCAATAAAACATAACTATAAAATTCAATTCATGCAACAATAGTAAACCAAAAATTTTGCATACCTTTCCTCGCGATAAAGATTTATTCTAAATCAAAATTTCAAAAGATAATTGACCTTAATGCAACCACATTTTTCAATAGTGATCCTTATAGTACCATGCTTATAGTGTTATGTGAATATGTGGTAAACAAACACACCTTCATTAATTTCTCAAAATTTGTAAAATTAGAACCTTAAAGTTATTGGTATGTGGATATAAAAAGAAACTTATGAGAAATTAATAAAAGGGTTCAGTGTGTATATCAATGTCACTTTCTTTAAGGTTCTATTCACCCCCACTTATATTTTTGTGTACAAAAGAGTTACTAAAAATGAACCTCAAGAATACAATGAAACCTAATGATTGTCAATAGTTTGCACTAACGAAAACAGTCCATTAAGCATGTAACACCCCATACCCAGCCTAGACGTTATGGTCTAATCTTAGGGAATTACATGAACTCATTTAAAATCCATATTGAATTCAAAAACATATTTTTTGATAAAGTTAAATTTTGGCTAATTTCTTTCCATTTTTTTTGGGAAACACTTACTAAAACTATTTATTTCATTACAGAAAAATACGTAAGTGTTTACTTTAATTTGCAACGGAAATTCCTAAGTTATTAAATTTTGAAAACCATGATTTAGTGTTTAAAAACATATAATTTTGCAGTTTTTAAAAAATAATTACTAAATTCAGTGAAACAATTCAAAAACAAAAAACAAAGAACCATAATCATTTACAATCTAAAAATTCTGAAAATTTCAAAATAGTTTAATAAAACATAAATCGTCTTATTTTTATCCAGAATCTTAATCCAATCTCCCCTTTGCTGTTTGATCCTAAGATTAATGATTACTTGAAATGATAAATAAAGGGTGAGCTAACAAGCTCAATATGCAACTCAGCCCATACAAACAAAATAGAATAAATATAATCTTAGTAACAGATACAGATGTAGATACAAATATTGATGCAGATACTGATATTGATACGAATATAGATACAAATCCTAATTTCTTCCGCTACATATCATCTTTGTTCATCCCTACACATCAATTAGGGTAATAAATACTCATCTAACCCCACACGCCTATAAGTGAGCATTTGTCACTTTTCAGAATAGTACATTCAAGCTACTAGATATAATGCGGTAAACCGCCAAAATCACATAAGTGTGGTCAAGCCACCAGAACAAATATGTGCTTAAAACCACCAGATAAGGTAGATCATTAAACTACCAACACTTCCTCTGTCACATAGTTATCCCACCCTAATGCACAAGCACACTAATCAAATATCAAATGCACATAAACCATAAATGTTTTACACATTAGATCATGCTAACATGCTTTCAGAAGTAGCACATACAGAAACAAAATATCATATTTCATATTTTTTTCATATTTAAAATTCATACATATCACATTATAGGCCCTACGAAGTGACTAACCTCGAATTGCACTTTACCTACAACCCTAACTAGAATTTACCAAAAATGGGCCCACACACCGGTGTGGCCTACACGGTCTAGCACACAGCACACACACTCATGTGGCCTACACGACTTGGCACACTGTCGTATGGCATCAACAGAGCACTTTTGGTATCGCGCCATTCGCTATTTTTCGATATTGAAGATACACACCTGGTCAGTTTTCGATGCCAACACAACACCCATAATTTCAACAGTTAAAAATGGCATTCCACTTCACGAATTAGTAAACAAAACAAGAATCGATTAAGAGAAAACGACCTCTACTTCCTAAAATTTTAGCCAAAACAATAGGGAATTCGGCCCTAACAACAAAACAACCCTAATTTCTCATTCGATTACTTACCATTGTTAAAGTCAGCAACTTTAACAACACTTAGATTGTCGAAGAATTGCTCGTTACCAAATTCTCACCTAAATCAAGGACTTCACATGGTTAAAACTATTTTCACACAATAGGGTATTATAACCCCAAAACGTGAAAATTCCAATAAAAAGATACGAACTTAAATTAACAACCTTACCACACATGACCCGCAGCGATACAGAAAAGAATGTTGATATGGAAAACTCAAAAGCAGAGAAGATGGAAACCAAAAGGAAGGAAAACAATAGGACAAAATCTTGTGACAAAAATTGAAAAAAAAAAGCAAAGAAAATTTACATAAAGAAAAAAAAACAAAACGTGAAAGAAAGGGGAAAGAGCGAGAAAGAATGGAGGGTGAGGGAGAGAATTTTGAGGAATATTGCAAAATATTTTTTAAAAATAAAAGTATAATCTTATTTATTTAAATCCTTTCAGATTTCCAGAATCACCACATAGGCAACGCATACAAAAAATAGCAAAAATATTTTCACTTTGCACGCACAGGATTCAAAAGTTGAGCGAAAATAAATATTTAAACTCAATGTTCAAAAATAGAGGTTGTGGCAAAAATTCAAAGGAAGAGATTTGAACACAAGACCTCAACCACATGACCAAAACACTCAACTACTGCACCAAATTAACTCACTTGACAATTTTTGACGATTCAGAAACAAGAATTTTGGGGCATTACAGAAAATTAATCAAAGTATAACAATAGTATCAATTTCTATAAAGAACTAATGTAGTAATTCTTTATGGAATAAGCTAAGAATAGTAAAAAAATGGAGGAGAATTAAAACAAACTTTTGTTTCTCAACTTTTTATGTGTTTTAGGTGTGCCACACAAATGAAATTCCACTCCAATTTATAGGAATTCTATCGTCTCTTCATAGAGACACAATTATCCAAATGGATAGTCACATCTTTTAGCGATAAGCATAATTATTAACTAGATGTCTATTAGGATAGCCACATCTATTAAGAATTAACACAATTATTCATTACATATCACTTGAATAATCATAACTTTTTATTAATAATAAAGTAACATACATGATACTTTATTATTAATAGTGACAAGTGTCACTCATAGTTAATAATCGAGTGATATAGCTGTGGATCACTTTTAATTTTTCATTTGTAACTGTTGGAACATTATAAATATTTGAAATGTTCCAACAATATGAAAATTTCAATCATGACAACGGAGTAGCTCGTAAGTTAATCATTATTCGTTTCACTCTAAGGATAGAAATTCGTAGTAGAACCGACTCATGCATGGTCTAGACTAAGGACAAATTGATAGGCAATATACTTCAAAAAAAGCTTATTAGTAGCATAAACCTATCATGGATGACATTAACACCTTAAGGAATATGCATCTGCACCTGAGATGGTGTAATTAGAACAATAAGGCATCAAATTGGGTAGACAGGTTTTCAAGGAGTAACTTAGGTAGGTGAAAAAATTTTAGGTTATCTTAAGTACTTCCATACATGATATTTATGTTGTTACTTCATTAATCTATCTTTTGCATCTATTCTATTGTTCTTTCATCAAGAGTCGATTAGTGTCAAACTTGTGGTGGAATTGGTGTTGTCCTTGCCATGGAATGAGATGTTGATAATGTAGACACCACTAAAGAATTGGTTGGTGTGGGTAACAATGGTAGGTTCTTTTGACCCAATACCATTGATTTCTTCGCCTCATTTTTTACTTACTATAATCAAGATAATAAAATAGCCTCCAGCATTGTTGTGGGTCTAAAATCTAACACCTTATTTTTAATATTCATCTAGCTTAGAAATGAAACATTATACCATGAATGTCTTTAATAAGATTGATGTACGCAAAATCATCTTCTCAAACCTTCTTTAATAGTTCACATTTGTAGAATCTTGGTCAATTGTCCCTCAAGTGATTCAATTTCACTAAGAGCAAATCGTTTCCTTATAGCCTCCACTAAGTAGCTCCACTCCTCTAGTTGCCTTCTCTTCTACATCCATTTGAACTAATATATCGCCAACCCATCCATTATAAAACATGCCATCGTGAGCCAATGATGATCCTCTATTCCCTAAAAATAGAAAAATCTTAAACTATTGTTATCCACTCCCCTAAATCTTTTCCATTCAAAATAGGCAAAGATGGTCCTCAATTCAACTATTGTTAATTGACACAGCTGAATTGAAGGGAACTCGGCAATTAGTCGTGCCATGAATAAGACTCTTGGAATTACTGCATCATTTTCATTTGTGATCGAATTGTTGGAAAATTGGGTTTAGAAAACATAGAGGAACGCTTCGACCGAGAAGTCTTCTTTGCTATCCTCAAGTTCACGTTTGCCAAGTGTGAGCTCGCTTTGAATCAGAAAATTTTTCACAAAATTACCAGTGGGGTAATTTCACAAATTCTTTAAACTTCTAGGGTCAAGTTGTAAATAAAAAAAAATCTCTAGAAATTTTCTGAAATAATTTCCTCAGAGAATTTTCTCTCAACAACTTTTCTTGAATTTAAGTGTATGAAAATAATTACCCTTGCTCTTTTTATATAAGGAGAGTCTAAAGAGATTTCAACTAGGATTAGAATTAATTATATTAATATTAAATTAATAAAATATTATATAGATAAATATTTAATTTAATTTAATATCTCATATTAATACTAAATTAATAAAATACTATCTAGATAAATTTTAAATTAAATTTAATATTAAATTCATTAAAACAATATTATCTTTGGAAAAGTTAATTTGAAATCAAGTTACCCGGTAGAGTCCCACAATGAGTGTAATTTTTTCACGCTATACCACCGAAAAATCGCCACCAACTACCATTCGTCGGTCGTTAGACTGTCGCTATCACGGCAGTTGTGCCCAGCGATGCCATCTCCAATGCAACTCCCTTGGCACCCCAAACCATCATTGTTTTGCTGAATGGGCTTCGCCGGTTCGGCTACTACCATTTCAGTTGGGCCATCACTAGCCTGATCGATCTAGCCTAGCCACTAGTTGGATTGTCGGTTCAGTTTCATACACAAGGCCCGATTCAACCAGTTCTTGGGTTCCAGTCTCGAGTTCAATTATCGATCTTAGGTCCAATTTTCAAGTTTAGTTACCCATCGGGTCAATTGTCTAACTTGAAATTAATTTCAAAAAATATCATATTTATTTTAATTAATTTGATTAATTGAATTTTACTTTATCAAATTTAATTTTCTCAAAAATCACTGAGATTTTCCAAATTAAATTTTCAAGAAAATTCTCTAATTGAACAATTCACATGACCACCTAATTTAATTCCACATCGATTAAATCAACTCAATTAAATCATTTTCAAAGTAGTAAAATTTTCTTCTGATTCAAATGCAGTCCGGTCGAGCATTTGTTGAGCTAGCGAAAGAACCAATCAAACATATAGAATTAGGCTCGAGCGATTACAATTATGTTTAGAAACATTTTTCTGATAATTTGCAATTTACTTAATTATGGAGCTAGTCCACAAGAAGTACCATGATTGAAACTCCTTATTGTATACTATTTACGAAAGTAATTCATCCAATTGCTCTGTCTAATGACTTTGCCATGTGTGTGTTACCCTTATATTATATCCTTGATTCCTTTAAGTTAAATTTGTTCACTCAATACAATTCTATTCTAACTCATTATCACCATTGTGTCTTCTTAATGATTAATATGATCACTGCCAACTAATGAGTGTGATAAATTGCTCATTCAAGAACAAATAACTTATGATCACGTTCCATATTTATCAATCCACACAATGTCAATGAGAGGATATCGTTAACTCTTTAATCGAGCTATGAATTCCATTGTTGCTAGTAAAGTCATGCCATACACAAGTCTTGTACCCAACATATTGGCTATCGGCTCGATAACCTTTAAAGCATAAGCCTTCACTTTTATCAAAACACATGAGTTATATACGCATGGTTAATGGCTAACTTAAGATTTGGGTAAGTCACACCATGAACATCACAAGTGAATTAATTCAAAAACAGATTCAGAATTATTTTAACTTGGGTATAGTCTAATGTATCATTCTTCAAATGAGTACATCTATGTCTTTACTCGTGGAGTCAACTGCTCCGGTAGTCAAGACTAGCTATCACCCTAATTGGAATTGCAAACGACATAATAATCCTTGTATGTATTTGAATCAAATGCTCAATTTGATTCTTTTACCAGATTACAAACTCTTTTATATTATTTACTAAAGTTATCTTTCTCACAATGTAAACATTCTTACAGTGTCACTTATCATCAACTTGAACTTAGACAATCAATAAGCTAATATTTGTTTGTCACAATTTCGCAATGTATGCAAAACATGAAAGACAAACACAAAAGATATAATGCTGAAATGTGAAATTAACTTTATTTATTTAGCCATAGTTAAAATACATAAAAAAATAGTTATGTGTTTACTACAATATGGGCACATTTCATAACATGAATTTCATGGGCCACGTTTCTCAAGGAAAGCGCCAATGTCAAATTCAACTTGCAATTTGAGTCAAGAAAAGGGAAAAAAGGTTAAATTCTACTATTAGTCTTTGTACTTTGCGAAAATTGTGAATTTAGTGTCTGTACTTTATTTGATCAATTTTAGTCCCTCTACTTTTCGAATTGGTCAATTTTAGTCCCAATAGTTTTCAAATTTTGAAATTTTAATCTTGACCCAAACAGTAGCAATTAAATATGTTTTGTTAAATTTAATTGCTAATCTTGTGCTACTTTTCAAATTTTAAATTTCTAGTCTTGACATAAATAACATTCACTAATCCATTAGCTAGATTTTCAGTTAGTAATATGTGAAAATAATAAGTTGACATGGTATGATAATATGTTTGGCGCATCCAATTTTAAAAATAACATAACTTTACTTAATGAATTTAATAGTTATTGTTTGGTGAGAACTGAAAATTTAAATTTTAAAAAGTACAAAGATTAAAAATGACCAAATAAAAGAAGAGGGATTAAATTTATAACTTTTGAAAAATATAAGGACTAATAGTAGAATTTAAAAAATAAATAGAGCAAGAAAAGAGAGAAAAAAAATTAGAGAGGAAATGATTATTCAATGACCAACTTAAAAGCATTCTGTTACAACCACACCAATATATATACTCCAAATCAATACATTAGAAGTGCATCTAATCCTTTTGTTTCTTTGGCTGTTTCTTTCCCAAATGCCCACCTAAGTTGAGCTAGAAGCTTAATGGCTTGCTCACTCACCCCATGTTCCTTTGATCTCTCTCCCTTTGCCAACATGCTCATAACATATCTCTATATGGAGATGGACTTCATAAGAGGCGAGGGAAAGTTTGGTAAAACAAAGTTAATAAGATAAATGATATTTTATGTGTCTAAAAACTAGGTGCATATATACAAACTCGAATTTTTCCGGGATTGGTGTTTATATTTGTCTTTTTATGTATTCTATTATTTGTAATATTTATATTTAATGATTTTTTTTCTCTCATCCATGAATGTAGACATTTAAGGTTAAATCATCTAATATGGGAAAGGATTGTATGAAACAGTGACGCCACGTCATTTGTATCCCTTTCCAATAGTTTTATGCCACATCAATATTCTTATCCTAAATTTCAGGAGTTTATCCTTAATTTCAGTATTTTAATTTGGATTTGATTTTTTTCAATATAAAATCCTAAAATTCAGTATAAGAATACTGATGTGGCATAAAACTATTGGAAAGGGATACAGATGACGTGGCGTCACTGTTTCATACAATCATTTCTCCATCTAATATTAGTTCAACATATAAATTCCTAACATAAATTGCTTTTATTGAGCCAACTAGATAGCAATGATCTATAGTTGCTTTTATTAATCGGTATAGATATCAATGATCGATAGTAAAACATTACAAATAAATATAGATAGTAAAATGGATACGAAAGAGATAAAGTAAAAAATAAAACATTACAAATGTCCTAATTAAATGAATTTGTCTTAGCTAATTCAACTGCGGAGAAGGCAGCTTCCTTATACCTTCCCAGTTTACAATTACAAAAAACTATGAATGAATTAAACATATGTGTATAGAGATAGTTAGTATAAAATCAAAATGCTAGCTAACAATGTACACCTAACCAAAGAAATGATGAGAAAAAATGCCAAGATTGCCATAAGCAAGCCAAAATCATTCCACCGGCCGTTACTCTTAGCCAACGAATATCCGAAAACTGCAACACCCTTCTTCTCCTTCTTACTGTCCTTTGCATTCAATCCAATATCCACCAATCTCTCACTTATCATGTCTTCTTCAAACTCAAGATAAAAGATACGCATTAAGAGAAGCATAGCCATGCAAAGGAAACCACTTGCAGTGTCTTTACACCACTTCATGAAGCTGAGGCTTTCCGTACACTTTCCTTTGGTGAATGAATATAGCTTTCTGAAGAAAGATTTTCCTTTGTTATATCTTGCTTCATCTGGCTCTGGTTTCCCCACCTGGAACTGCAGGTAGCTAGTCGCTGTAATTGGATTTTGGTGAACCTTAACTGTTTGAGAAGGCAGTGCCTGGTGAAAGCATGTGTTGGCTACTTGCCGAGTTGAAACCAGCATTCCATGATTAAATTTAATGTCCTCGACAACCTCATAGCTTGGTGAGCTTCTTAGATCTTCTATATTACCTTCTTCCAAAAAGTGATCGCCTTCGATGAATCCATGCGAAATATCTTCGATTTCATTATCTTTGATCCCTGTGTCATTGATAACAATGCTGTTGTAATCATGTCCACTTTCACCTGCATCAGAATTAAGGAATAGAGTTCAAAAAATGGATATGATAGAATTCTTACTCAAGAACTGGAGATACGTACCTTGAACCCCAGTGTCTGTAAAACTCGAAATATGTTGTATTGGAACAACCTTGTTTTCTTGCATGAAACAATACTGTGGTCGAAATGATAATAAACAAATAATGATATATTCTGCATTTAATAAACGAAGTTATCGCACAATTAAGTAGCTAAAAATGGTTTAAAGAAGAGTTACCTGGTCAAAATCTTTGCTCGACATTCCCACCCATCTCAAATTTTCAACCATTCGATCTCCCTGCACCATTGTCGACCTTGTACTCGATCCTTCTAATGATTGATTCGTGTACAGTGGACAATTCATCTGATCATTGTTTTGATTTTGGTGTTGGTACATGGTATTCGTAAAGGTAAAATCATGACCATTACTGGAGCTGCTTCCGCCCCAAGCATCTTGATTTATCAGTTGCTGGGAGGCATGAGCAACGGAAAGAATTTCCTCTAATACGTCAGTTTCATGTTGGGTTTCACGCATTGGAGCAGTTCGCATCATCACTTTGTGATTGGCGACTCCAACTTGAGAGAAATCTTCAACTTCTAGTGGAGGCAATGACATCTGCTGCTGTAACCTCGCACATTCTAGTGCTACATCAACCTGGAAAACAGTGAATAGTGAATGAATGCACCAGTAAAATTACTCGATGATGATGATGATCCTATAAAAAAGCTTACGTTAGATGGAGCATAGGGAATGGTTGCATAGGTCGAAAAGGAAGGATTAATTAATCCAAACGCGTCTTCAGAGAAGCATTGCATCCATTTAACATCTCTAGCATCACAAATGTCGTCAATAGAAGATGATCTATTGAGAATACTGGATGAACAAGCGTCCACGGGTTTCCCAAAATCGGAACTCTCTTCGCATCTACCCTCGGAATATAAATCAAGGCTAGAATTAGACTGCTCACTAGTAATTTGAATCTGATTATTCACAGTAGTTGAGTAATGCTGCCCAATAATCTTGGGGGTAGTCGTCGCACTTTTCTTAAACACGCGACAAAGAGCATAAGCGTCCTGCAGGAAGGAAGGAATATCAAACAATTATTCCAGAGAAAGTCAATAATGGAAGAAAATAAAGAAAAAGTAGTGGAAATGGTGAGCTGACATTGAAGCCGGTGGAAGCAGATTCACATTCTCGCTCGTCGAGACGGTATTCATGCATAACCCAGTCGGTTCGAGAACCATGGGGAGCTCTCCCTCGATAGTAAACCAAGGTTTTTTTCACTCCTACACCTCGCGTCTGGGAGTTCACTTTCCTATCTTTCCCTGTGGCTTTCCAATACCCAGATTTTGTTGCTCGATTGGTTCTTGATCCATTCGGATACTTGCGATCTCGAGGGCTAAAAAAATACCATTCCAGATCTTTGCTAGGTAACAATGATTTCCCTGTGTGTTAAGTTCCTTCAGTTATATTTGTTCACTCATATGGAGTTAAATTAGTAAAGGAAAAAAAACACAAAAAAGCAAGACTTGTATGAGCAGCAAAGGAACAAAAAGCATTGTTTTTCATATATATATATATATGTTGTAGAAGAAGCAATTCAATTGCATCCCTTTTTGGTTGATGATTCTTTTAGGGTTCTTTTGCTTTCTCTTTCACATCTTGTCTTATTAGTAACTACAAGGTCTAGGGTTAGCAGCCAAATCTCAGATTTTTCAGCTAAAAGTGGAGGATGTTTGACCATAAAGCACGTTCGGTTCAAAACAAAAGTAAAAAAGTTCACTCGGTTTCAGCCATTATCAACTACTTCAAAAATGAAAGCGAATTAATCTTATTCAAATCATTTTCTGGATTCCCCTTCACAGAAGTTATACTATATGTTTAAAACCCCTTTGTCTTTATTTATCATTTATTTAGTACAATACAACATATTGAGTTTGAATTTATTATGGCCACCAAGAAATTAGAGGAAGTAATTTACAATGAATATACATGCAATTCATGTTTAATTTCAAGCAAATTTTAAAAAATAATAATAAGAATAACACTCTCTTTGGTTTTAGGTTTTTTTAATTTGTTATTTTATTATGTGCAGGTTTATTATTCCTTTCTTAACCTGCTAATCAACTTTAATAGGAAATATCAATGAAATATTAGTGGAAGAAAGTAAAATAGAGGAAACCTGGTAAGTCCCAAGGCTCGCACTTGTAAAGATCCACTTCAGGGATGATCTCTAAATCAATCTTGCGGCCATTAATCTTTCTCTTGAGATAATAAGCGACAAGCTCCTCGTCTGTTGGATGGAACCGAAAACCAGGTGGTAATGAAACAGGAGCCATCGTTGTCTTGCTTATATATGCCCTGAGACTATATAAGATTATAGAAAATTGTTATTAAGGAAAAATATAGTTTATAAAAACATGTTAATTAAGAGACAAAGAGAGAGAGACCTTGGAGAACTAAAGAAGAAGAAGAAGCAAGTTAGGAAGAAATAGAGAGTGTTGAGAAGGATATATATGAAGTAGAGAAAGACAAAAAGAAGAAATGAAAAAGTAAGGCTAAGAGAGTTGGCTTTATTATAATTTGAGCTTTAGCTTTTGCTTTTGGTGTGAAAGATGAGATATATCATCCATCACGATCATCGAATGATTCCTATGCAATGCAATCAAATCGTTCCATTCAAGCTTTGATGTTTGCTTTGTGTTACGGAATTATGAATTATCCCATTCTTCATACACTCTCCTTCCTCCGAATCTCGGCTTCCTCCACGTCACGTGGCTGCCCCTAATACATTTATACTATATACTAATATTATACGTACCCCCTTTTCTGAGTTTTCCGCTCACTCAAGCCAGGTTTATCAATTTCGGTGCCTCCTATCCTATTCTCTTCTTTCACTTTTACTACTCTCTTTTATTTTATTTTTTTTAAATTTATAATATGGTTAAAATTTACTATTAGTCCCTCTACTTATTCATATTTTGAGATTTAGTCCTAAAAATTAAAAAGTTAATCCCTCCCACTTTTTCAATTTATGAATTCTAGTCTAACCATTATTGTTGTTTATAATTTCTATGAAAATTTGTCAACTTAATTTTTTTTTTGCCAATCATAAGTAACGTCATATGAGGGCAGTTTAATCAACATCTAAGTTGACAATTTTTTATGGAAAATATTGACATTGTTAATGATTAGACGAAAATTTTTAAATTAAAAAAAATAAAAGAACTTCAATTATAACTTTCTAAGTACACGAATTAAATTTGAAATTTTATCTAAATACAAATACTAACTACGTATTTTAACCATACAATATTTAATTCTGAACTTTTTGTTAGTTAAGCACCATCGCAAATGGATTGTTTTTTTTTTATAGGAAATCACAAATGGATTTTGTATAAATGAATTGTGTTTAAACGAATGAAGTGTTGACGTTGGATTTTTATTTCTTTAAAATTATATATGTTCTATTAAATAAAAATTTAGTGAATATGTTCTTCAACAAGTAAAAATTCGTTTATAAATAAATAATAAATCATTAGACAAACAAAACAACAAATACACATTTTTCTTGTTAACCAAGACATGTAATTTATATTATAGGTCCTTAATAAAATATGTAGTATGTATGGATAAATAATGCACACGAAATAAAATATGTTGTGTGGGTGCTTTTATATAATAATATAAAAATGCACAAAAAATAATTAAATTAACATTATGATTTTATGTATGTTGATGTTATTGGTTCGAATCACATTTTTTTTTTGTATTTTGTTATTAGTTTTATTTAAAATCTTGTAAAAATATAATTTTTTTCAAATATGTAAAAGTGATTTAATATTTTTTAATCAAATTAATGATCAAATGACTCATAACAATAATTCAATTAAAATTTTAAATAATAGTATTATACTTGACTTATTTTAACAATCAACTTCTATTATTAACAAATTAGATGACTTATGCTAACTCTATTAAGCAATTCAAATGAACAGGCATCCATGACTTGGCATGATATCCCAAATTTGATCATGTTTAAAAAGTTAGTAAACATTAAAACTAGTATTAGTAACCTATTCTGTTAATAATAGCAATTCAACGCTATAATTTGATAAAATTAATTTTTTGTTATTTTTATGAAAATTGATGTTAAGTTCAATGGTTTAACATCTAAAATGTTTATAGATTTTGGTTACCAAATAATAATAATAATAAACTCTTATAAACACATGATTCATTCTTACCTACAAAAATAATAAAATTAAATATTAACAATCATACCAAAAACAAAATAAAAGCCTAATCGTAATTTTTTAAGAAAAAAAAACTCAAATAGTAATAATGATTCTGTTAAAATATATCTTTACTTATTTTAACTGCTTTACTAAATTTGTGTCACGAATCAATTAGATACAGGTTTAATTATAAAATTATTAAACTACTCTCTCATATACAAATTAAGTTATAATTTTATGAGGGTATTTTTGTCTCTTTTTTATATAATAAATCAATAAAAATTTAATTATAATGAGATTTGGACATGAAATAGTATAATAAAAAAATATCTTTAGAGTAAACTAAACCATTAGTCACTCAACTATGGATAAGTTTTTATTTTGATCACTTAAACTAAAAAATGTTATAATTTGGTCACTAACATTTTTGAAATTATTATTTTTGGTCTCCCAATTGTTAAGTAACACTTTTTTAGTTGGTATAACAATTTTAGTCCTCAAATTTTATATGTCAAGTTGACCCTAATTCTACATAAAAATTATTAAAAAAAACTCAAAGTTATTTAAAAAATAGAAAATTCTATATAAAATTTCTAGAAATATAAAATCTTAAATATGTTGTTGAAGAACTAATATGTAGAAATAAAAATACATCATTCAATAGAATCCAATAACAAATAAAAAAACAAAACAAAAAACAGATAATTACATGCTTTATCAATGTTTCACAAAACCAAATTAGTAATATCGTCGAATCGAGTTTTATACCCTTAAAGAACATTCAGAACTAATATTATAAAGGCTTGTGAAATCGACTCTAATGTCATTTTTTAGCCCAAAATATATATATATATATATATAATAACTTTTTTTTGACTCAATTCATATTTTTAATTAGTTTAAATTATTTTTCAAAACTCAAATTGTAAAAACAAAATATTCTGAACTTTTTATTTTCTTATAACGAAAAACCTATGTCAAGAAATTTAAAAAAAAATTCCAAAACAACGAACCAATAATTTTGCTTAATATTTTTATTTTTTTTATGTATTTTTAAAGAATAAATATTGGATAGTTCCATACAGAAAGAAAATTTAGAGGATTCATTTTTTCTCACTTTATCTATTTTTTTAAATTTTATCTACTTTTATTTAATTTTTAGAATTACCTAAATTTTTAAAAAAGAATTTATTTTTATTATTTTATATAATAAGGCCAAACTAAAAAAATATAAAAAATGAGGACTAAAATTGTTATTATACCAATTAAAAAGTGCCACTTAATGATCAAATAACCAACATTAATAACCAAATTATAGCATTTTTAATTAAACAACCAAAACAAAAACTTACCTATAATTTATTCAATTAATTTTTATATGAATTTTTAATAAATACATCTTTTAGTAATTTCCTGCTAAGGGAATCTAGCAGGGATTAAATTCAATACAGCTACTCGTAATCAACTTATTTAGCTTTCTCTCTTTTTATTTCCAAAAGTAAAGTAATAATTATGTTATAATCAAATAATAAATGAATTTAAATAAACTTTAAATTAATTGAATGCCCTTAGGAATGACTAAATAATAAAAGACAAGTATATTATATTATTTTAATGACTTTTCTCTATAATAAGTATTTTAATGAATTTTAATTCATGTATTTTTATTAAAAATAAATTATAACAATGTACTTGAGCCATGAGTGATTCTCTATCTTCAAGGAACTTTTATGGTCACGAAGAGACCTACGGGTTCGAATAGTGGCGTTAGTTGTGCGACTAAGAAGGTTAGGAGGAGGATGGAGGCACCACCGGACACAAATGATCTGATAGTAGGTGTGAACGGTTAGAAGGCTAAGGATGTAGGAGTTAATAAGATTTCGTATAAGTTTATGTTGATGGGAACTACTCCAGATGTCTCTTCACCGAATAAGATGGAGGAGGAATTTGATCTCCAGGATGGAGATGTGGTCATGAAATTGGTTGAGGGAATTTCGTCGATCACCCTTTCTGATCGTGTTCACCAACTCATTGAGTGGAAGATGGCAAAGACCATAACTGTCAAACTCCTGGGCAGGAAGATTGGTTTCAATACTCTTCTTGATAAGATGAAGTCATTATGGAGTCCTAAAAGTCATATGAAACTTATGGACTTAGAAAATTACTACTATCTACTTCGTTTCCAAGATAAGGAAGATTTTAATAAGGTATTGGTTGGGGGACCTTGGGTGATTTTTTGTCATTATTTGACCATATGGTCATGGTCGCCGAATTTTTTGACGTCGGACAATGAAATGGATGTTCAAGTAATGTGGATTTGGTTACCTAGTTTGCTGGAAAGCTACTGCTCAAATTTCTTACTTCGTGCTATTAGCCAAGTCATAGGGCCAGTGGTCATGCTTGATGTTCATAGGAGTAGTAGAAGACAAGGACATTTCACTAGGTTGGCGGTGTGTGTAGACTCAAGGCAACCACTTATGTCGAAAATCAAGATCAGTGCTCGTATTCAGAAAATCAAATATGAGTCACTTTTGGTTGTTTGCTTTAATTGTGGGATTTATGGACATAACACAAATTTGTGCAAGGAAAAAAAAGTAACTCACCGAAGAGTTGTACTGGCGAGGGAAAACTGGTGGTTGAAAAATGGGTTTTCAACGACATAGGGAAGAGAAATTTTATGGGTCATGGATGCTTGTAGAACGTTGGCAAAGAGGGAAGAGTCAGAGCACAAGAATAGTGAGAATTGGCGGTGCCAGCAATGGATTGGAAGGCTTACGGTTTTCAGCTTTGGAGGTGGATCTAAGTGAACTTAATCCTGAAATTATTGCCATGGATGGAAGGATCCAACCTAATCAAATAAAAGGGCGTGATCTAAAGAGGAACAATTTCGCTAAAGCTGGGAAATCTAGTAAAAAAGAGTCTTTTTTGGGGAAGAAAGGGACGGCTAAAGCTCATGGGCAAGGGATTGTGATTGGTAGCAGGCCTAGATCTAGTCCAAATGTATTACGACCCACTAATACCAATATTGGGTCAACTGCTAATAATGGAGGAAATGGATTTGATGATGGTTCTGGAATGGGTTCGCTTGTCCCAAATGTTAAGGATAAATGTTTCAATTTTTTGCTTGTAAATTTCCAGTCGAAATTAGACAGAAACAAACATGGGGCAGTTCAGGTGGTTAAGAGTGGAGAATATAATGCTTCAAAAGGGAAATAAAAAAATGTGTTTCACTTTAGAGAGTCAAGTATTGGGTGTTCAAACACAGATGTGCAAACTTTTGAGATGGTAATGTTCAGCGGAAGAAACTGCCAGATTGTGAATTAGTAGGTTCAGGGAATCCCATTGTAGACGTAACGGCGGCAATGGAGGGTATTGTGCGGGCCGTTGAGTAGGAACCCGATGCTAATCTTATGGTAGATATGTTGCTTTCAGCTATGGAAATTATGGATGATTATATTGGTGATGATGATATTAGCTGTTAAGTTTGCTTGTACAACTTATGTTGGCTTGTTAGTGCTTTTTATTGTTATCTGGTTTATGGATTTAAAACTTTTTTTTGGAATTGCTAAAGAAAAGGCATCCCAGTTTTCATAATTTCATGGCTGAGTATAGGAGAGAGTTTTGCCCTGATGTAATGTGCTTATTTGAGACATAGGTCAGTGGTATTTGGGTGATGGAATCATTGCAAAACTTGGGTTCTTAAATTCGTTCAAAATTGAAGCGAGAGGGTTTTCTAGTAGGATTTGGATTCTTTGGAGTGACAGTCTCTTAATTGATATTCTGAATTTGCATTCGCAAGTGATTCTTGTGAGAGCTAGCAACAAATAAGGACCCTTTAAGTTTTTGTGTTCAACAGTGTATGCTAGCCTACAACCAGAAATACGACAGGAGTTATGGGAGTATTTGGATTCTCTTGCTAAAACTATTAGGGAACCATAGGTTCTAGCAGGAGATTTTAATTCGATTTTGGAGCCTTTGGAACGGACAGGTGGATGTAATGGTTTTCAAAATTTCCTGTTTGATAATGGTCTTCATGACTTGGGTTTCTGTAAGCCTCAATTCACCTAGAGTAGAGGTAATCTTTCACAGTGTTTAGATAAGGCTATATGTAATTTGGGTTGGGCTACTTTTCCACCTAATTGCTTAGTAAGGAACTTGCATCGTCTGAAGTCAAATCACCGGTCGGTTTTGGTTTCCTTCAATCTATTGCAAAATAGAGGTCTAGACTTTTTTGTTGTTTGGCTAATTGGTTGCTTCATGTGGAGTTTAAAGACCTTGATAGTAGTTGTTGGAAGAATGATATGGATGTGTTTACTAACTTGGAGCATTTCTAGAAAGATGTCCAAAAATGGAATAAGTGTGTGTTTGGAAATATTTTTGTCCGTAAGCGGAGGTTGATTTTAAAACTTGAGTGTATACAAGGAATTCTAGAATTTAGAGACTTAGAAAGACTTCATGACCATGAGTTGAAATTACAGCAAGAAATTGATGACATTTTAAAGCATGAAGAGTTATTATGGTTTCAAAAATAAAGAGCAGAATGGCTTACGAGTGGTGAAAGAAATACAAGGTATTTTCATAGTCGTAATATATCTAGGCGGAAAAAAAAATAAGGTTGAAGGTCTTAAAGTTAATGATAATGAATGGTACTTTGATGCAGAAGTCCTTCAACAACATATGATGCATTTTTTTTAAGGATCTTTATTTTACGGGTTATTCAGTCAGTGGAGTCTATTCTTGTCGAGTAAGGTTTCCTTCATTTTTGTCAACTGAGAAAGATAGTCTATTAGTAGGAATTGGTAATGAGAAAATTCACAAAGCAATTTTTACAATTGCCCCGTGGAAAGCACCAGGAGCCAATGGTTTTTACACCAGACTTTATCAATCACAATGGGATATATTAGCGTATCGGTTTGTTGTATGGTGAGGCAAGTTTTAGAGGGGCATTAATTGAACTTATGTATTAATAGAACTTTACTGGTGCTTTTTCCAAAAGTTCAAAGTACGAAAAGAATTACACAATTTCAGTTAATAAGCTTGTGTATGGTGTTATATAAGGTTATAACAAAGGTGTTAATAGATTAAGACCAATGATGGGAAATCTTGTTAGGCAGAATCAAGCAAGCTTTGTTCCTGGTAGAAGTATATCAGATAACATTGTAATTGCACAAGAGGTTGTTCATTCTATGTGGAGTTTTAAAAGTGGAAAGATTTTTTGGAAACTTTGAAGATTGATTTAGAAAAAGCTTATGATAGGACCAGATAAGATTTTTTATAGAACACATTGGTTGAAGCTAGGCTACCGTGTTTGCTAATCACGGTGATTTTAAATTCTGTGTCATCATCATCCCTTCATGTTATCTGAAATAGCACGATTACGGATCTTTTTTGGCCATCCCATGATATAATACAAGGGGATCCGCTCTTGCCATATCTATTTGTGCTATGCATTGAGCGTTTGGTATGTCTTATCGAGGAAGTCGTCGAACGAAAAAGTTGGATACCTTTGTTTTTATCAAGAAGGAGGCCAGCCATATCTCATCTTTTTTTCGTTGATAACCTGTTTTTTATTTGTGAGGTGGACAGAGAGCAAGCAGCTATGGTAAATAGTATTTTGAGTTCATTTTATTACTTTTGGGACAAAAGGTGAATAGGAATAAGTCTCAAGTGTTCTTTTCGCCTTTAAATGATTTAGCTAGAGAATTTATAGTGATGTGGGCTCATATGCATGGAGAATCTTGGTATGTATCTTGGCATGCCTCTTTTCCACAAAAGGGTGAAACTGAACACGTTCAAATTTGTGGTTTCTAAAGTTCTAAACAAGCTTAATAGTTGTGACGCCAAAAAGCTGTCAATGGTCGGCAAAATAAGGTTGGTAAAATATGTGCTCTTAACTATTCCTAACTATTTTATGTGTACGATACGTATACTTATATTAGTGTGTAGGGAAGTTGAAAAAAGAGCATGCAACTTTATTTGGGTACTATTTCAGAGTTGAGAAAATCGGCTTTATTGTCTTGGGAGGCTTGTTGTCGACCGACTGATAATGGAGGACTTGAACTGAGGAACCTAGCTAATCAAAATAAAATTTTCTTGCTAAAATTGGGTTTCTAGTTACTCACTAATACAGAGGCTTTGTGGGTTCAAATTTTGAGGAATAAGTATAATATTCAAGGAGTGATGTCAATCTCCATTAAAAGGAATAATTGCTCTTTTATTTGGAGGTCCTTGATGCAGGTTTGGTAAGAGGTAATTGATAATGTCTTATGGGAGTTAGGTGATGGATAACTGACGAATTTTCGGAATGATGTATGGCTTCGTTAAGTCGGCCCTCTTAGAGCTTTTTATAAGGGTATGGCACAACCTTATGATGCTTTACCTGTATGTGATGTAACAGATGATAATGGCGCATGGGATTTGACAAGATTAAGGACTTCAGTGCTGGATAACATTGTAGTACAGATAAAAACTATATTGCCACCATCCATAGATGCAGGACTGGATTGCCTAGCTTGGAAATGAATCTCTACAGATTTATTTTCCACTGTTGAAACGTATAGATGTCTTTATCCTATTGTTAATGAAGGAAATCCTAATACTTGGAAACTGATTTGGAAGGCTAAGACTCCCTAGAGAGTTCGACTATTCCATTGGTTGTTATGGAATAACATATTATTGACAAACGGGGAACGGGCTATACGACACATGGCTAATGAGAGTCATTGCCCAAAGTGTGGTCACACTGTGGAATCTGGGATTCATGCAATTCGGAATTGTCCTTTCTCAAAGTTGATGTGGTTCTCTATGGTGCCAACGTTATCTCATACTATTTTCTTTGCTATGTAGACTAGTGACTAGTTTCTATAGAATATGCAGAATAAAGGACATTATGGAAGTAATGATGTTGAATGACAAACTCTTTTTCCCATACTATGCTGATTTCTCTAGAAAAGTCGTAATAAATTTGTTTTTTTTCTAATAGTCCTAATTCTATACAGGAGGTTTTGGATACTAGTATGGCGTGGGCAATGAGTTATATGGGATCGAATACCAATATGCTGCATTCTATCCTAGTGGTAATGGGCAGGTGTTGGCCTAGACCGGATAGAGGATGGGTTAAGCTCAATACAGATGGGGCAAGTTCACTAAATATTTCTAATCCTTTATTGGAAAGGTTCTTAGGGACTTGGATGCAAATGGTTATGTGGCTTTCTCAATGAGGATTGGTAAGGATTTAATTTTTAGAGTTGAAGCAAGAGCAATTTTAGAAGGGCTGCGCATAGCTTAGGGAGGAATTTTAGACAAATAGATGTGGAGTGTGATAATGCACTTCTAGTAGAAACTATTTTATCTGGTGGTGTCGCTAGTAGTAAAATGATGGAATTGCACCTAATTCATCAATTGCTAACTCAGAACTGGAAAGTCCGATTTCACCATATTCCAAGATTTCTAAAAAAAAAGTTGCTGACCAAATGGTAAAATATGCTCCTAATGTTATAGTCGGGTTACTTTACTTTGAAGAACCTCCAAGTCCAATTCATGATTTATTATTGAGGGATAGAAATAACTCATCCATACTTTAGTTTATATTTAATGTTGTAATTGAGCAATGTTGTTATTTCCACCAAAAAAATTAAATTATAGCAATAGATAATAACGTTTAATTTTGTGCTTAGGTTTGAAACTTAGGATCGAGTGTAAAAGTAAGCATGTCGGCTTAGGTTTAGTTTAGTTCTTGTTTTAGTTGGATTTTCTCTTTGTGCTTGATTGATTTTTCTAATGGATATTTCTTTTCAAAAAAAACTGTTGGGGATCGACCTGTATAAGTAATGAAAAAATAAAATTAACAGTAGAAAAAATCAAACACACAAATATTTACATGGAAAAATTCCTTTGAAGAAGAGGACAAAAGACCACGAGCAAAGGAGACTTTACTGAATGAGCGAAAATTGAAAAAGTACAAGATGAGGATAATCTCAACAAAAAAACCTTAAATCCTAAAAGAGTAAAGTACTCTAACTAAAACTCGAAATTCCCCAAAACTCAAAAAATTCTCTCAATCTCAAAGATGATTAAGTGAATTATTCTAGGTTACAACAGCCTCTTTTATAGGTTAAATTCATAGATTAAATATGACTAAAATAACCTAGAGTAATCAGAGTTTAACTAGGAAATAATAGTAGAGTTTAACTAAAAGAAGAAAACCCAGTTGAATTGGGAAACATGTCGCAACATCACATACTCCTTGTTGGGACGCCGTTCTTCGCGTCGTCGGGACATCATGGTCACTTCATCACAATGTCAGCTCTTCCTTGTCATAATGTCGACTCGTAAATACGAGGCACATTACACAAATCTCTACATTGACTTGTTTTTTCTCATATCTCCTTTTCTGAGCCCATCGCGGGCCTCACCAAGTTCAAGCTGACGTTCGAACTTGAAAAGTAAAAAACTCTTAATTTTAGATCTATTGCCTAACTTGAAAGAGTCAAATTTCTTAGACTGACGTCCAGTCAACTCTGACTCCATAATTGTTGAAGAAATTTTTTCTACACTAGTTATGGTTGAACCTTAAAGAACATATAAGCTACTAGTCTTTCGACCTATCATCAAAAAGAGAGCTCCACAAGATACCTTAATATCGCTTGACTCGACAACGATTCTACATTTTTTCGAGTTCTACATACTCAAGGAGATGAGATTTTTCTCTAATTCAAGCACATGCATAAAATCTGAATGTGTCATTATAATTTTACCGTGCAACCTAATCTGAATGGTACTAATACCGATCATTTTATAGAGTAATCCATTCCCCATACGCACAACTTCACCTTCAACTAAACTGTATATGGAAAACCAGTCCCTATCGGGACACATGTGGAAAGAACACTCAGAATCTAGAATCTATTTGGACATAAATTTAGACCTTTCGGTCATGGACACCAATAACAAATCATCACCTTTGTCTTCGGTCATATTAGCATAAGCTACTTCATCCTCGTTACTCTCAGCCCTCCTATTCTTATTTTGCAGTTTGTAACAATCTTCCTTGATATGACCTTTCTTCTTACAGTAGCCACATACTTTATCTCGATTCCTCAACCTTGAACTAGTCTTGCTTCTCGCAACACATGTCTAGGGTTTCCAACCTGAACTACTATTCGAACCAAACTCATTGTTGAGTTTAGCTTTGCTCAACAAGTTTCCATTCACTTCCTCAAAAGAGAGATTATTTCTCTCATAAACCAGGGTTTCCCTAAAAGACTTCTATGAAGAGAGCAAAGAGCATAATAATAACATAGTCTGATCTTTATCATCAATCTGAACCTCGACGTTCTTTAGATCATTCAAGAGAGAAACAAACTCACTGATGCGAGTCCTAATGGAGTCATTTTCTTTCATACGAAATGTGTATAGTCGTTGCTTCAGCACTAAACAGTTTACCAAAAACTTTGTCATATATATAAGGATTCTAACTTTCTCCATAAGTCTGCTATCGTTTTCTCTTAAAGTACCTCTTACAATGCATCGTTCATGAGGTACAACTAAATTACAGATAGGGCCTTCTCATTAAGCTCATCCTATTCTGACTGATCTAGGATTTCGAGCTTTTTCCCACTAATAAACTTTTTCAAGTCATTCTAAATTAGAATTGTTGTCATCCAAACTTGCCATAAACTGAAATTTGTATAGTCGTTGAACTTCTTAATATTGAACCTCATTTTCATTTTTGAACATATCTATTTGCAGAAGTCGAATTAGCTTTAATATCATCTTATTGGAGATCGACCCGTATAAACAACGAGAAAATAAAAGTAACAGTAGAGAAGATCGAACACACAAATATTTATATGAAAAAATTCCTCCGATGAATAGGATAAAAAACCACGAGCAAATGAGACTTCACTAAATGAGCAAAAATCGAAAGAGTACAAGATGAAGATAATCTCAACAAATAACTCTAAATCTCGAAAGAACAAAGTACTCTAACTAAAACCCAAAATTCCCCAAAACTCACAAAATTCTCTCAATCTCATAGATGATGAAGTGAATTATTCTAGGTTACAATAGCTCATTTATAGGCTAAATTTGTAGATTAAATATGACTAAAATTACCTAAACTAATCAGAGTTTAACTGGGAAACAATAGCAAAGATTAACTAAGAGAAGAAAACCTGATTGAATTGGAAAACATGTCGCCACTCTCCGCGATGTCGCATGCTCCTCGTCAAGATGCCTTTCTTTGTGTTGTCAGGACGTGGCCAATCTTCTCGTCGGGACGTCGTGGTTGCCTTGTTACGACGTCGGCTCGTAAATACGAGGTACACTCCATAGAAACTTTGTGAATAAATGCAAAAACAATTTTTTATTTTTTGGTACAATAATGATTTGAACTTAGACTATTTATAGAATAAGTGAACACGGACTAATAACTTGAGTTATGACACAATCTCATTTTTCCATGAATTTAAAAAAAAAAACTCTTATAATCTAATTTTCAATTATTTCTTAATTAAAATAAAAATACAAAAAGTTTGAAACTAACGCTCGTCTTACAACCGAAAATAAACAAATAAGTATCTCACCACATTAAATCACATGCAGATGAAAAAGGAAAATTTTATGTCATCCCAAGGCAAAATCATAATATTATACATTATTACTTTAAAAAAAAATAAGATATACATGAAGTAAATTCATTAAAATTGGAGTAAAAGAAATAAAACGGACTGAGGACCCAATTTTGCAGACTTTAGCTTTCTTATTTGCTCCAAACCTATATGCCTTATCCTTTATTAATTGATTCTTGAAATATATACACACACATATAAGTCGATGCTATTAATTTACTTAATCAAAATAAATACAAATTAAGGAAATTAATTTCTCTTACATTTTACAGTAAAACTAGTGGGCTAAGCTATTTAAAAATTCCTCAAAACTTGTAGTGATGAACATACATATATGCATGTGCTTGCTTGCATAAACTTAAACTCCCCCATCCATGCATCTTTAGTCAACTCACAACCCTAACAACTCTTTTCTGCTATTTTCACAAATGCTACAACTTAAACTCTTTATTTCCCTATTGCTTTTGGTTTGAATGCGAGTATTCTTCAATTCCATATTTTTGATAAACCTTCAGCTGGTTCTCCTCCCACCATTGCTCTGCTCCCTTATCTGTGAATCGCTTCCGACTATATGCACAACCACATGAATTTCAATTTAATTAAATAATGACCACTCATTTTAAGCCATACATACATACATACATACATACATACATACATACATACATACATACATACATATGCATGCGTGCCAAATGATTTGGGCCTGTTTAGAGGCATGCATGCTTTTTTATATAATATGCACATACGTATATGTGTATACTTTTGACTTGCATATTCAAATGGTAATAGTTAAAAGTATAAACAAGAAATAAAAGAGTAATTACCTGAACCTTACTCGCTTTAGCCCCTTGTGGCCACTTGCCAAAGTAGTAAAGGTAACATACACCCCAGCTTCATATTGTTCTACCCATTCATTTACTTTGGAATCTTTATTACTTCTCCCTGCAGTTTGCTCCACCTCCATTTGTGTCACCGTCCCTTGCTTTTCTTGCATCACCCTGTCTCTGTCTCTGTCTCTATCTCTCGCTTGCATTCGCATCGATCTCGATTTATTAGAGAACATGATAGGAGTTTCGCAGAGACTGTCTTCTTGTCCCTCCCCAGTTGCTGATTTAACATCGCTTTCAGATTCCAACCGCAAACAAGGTAAATGTGGCTCACCCTCAACATTATTATGCCTCTCAGTGCTTACAGGCTCCTTTCTAGTTCTAGGAGAATGATATTGAACATCAATTCCTGCTGATTTCTCTTCCCTTGCTGCAGGAAATTTCTCTGTTATTGAGTGAAGCTGCTGCAGCAAAAACAAACTACTTATCCATCAAGTCCATCAAATTTTATTAAGAAGGATATGATAAAATCATTACCCACCCTTAATGTCAAAGATTTTATGAAATCCTTGGCTGCTTTACATTTTTCAGCTTCTTCCTTTGCCAAAGACCATGTGTGCTCGATTTTCCGTCGGCATTCTTCAATCTTTTGGCTTCCAATTTGGCATTGCATTTCAAGGTTTCTAGCCTTTGGCATCAAAACACGTCTAATTACTTGAAAATAACAAAACCGAGCCAGAAAAGCATGTTTAACACAGATATATACACATAATATATAATGGAACGTACCTCAGCTTTCAGCCTTTGAACTTCTTCATTAAGGATCTCATTTGATTCAGGTAAATCGTTCTCCACAACTACGGAATCGAGAATATTATATTTTGATCGCAAAGATGTCTTTTGCGAGCCTTCTGGGTCAATTAAAGGGGACTGATTCCGGGCCAGAGGAGAGCTAGCTGCTAGTTTTTTACTCTGAGCCTGAGCTGCTTCAAAAGCAACAGGGCAAGATACTTGGCCCCATCGTGGTATTGTTGCTCCTGGAATATTACAAGCAAGTTTTGGATATTTGGTCTTTGAGACCTTCCTTTCAATATCTTGGTTTTCATCATAACTTGATGAATGCTTAAGTGAAAGCAATCGGCTCTTTGAACCATCTTTCTCATCAATCAAACCTCTGTGAGACTGAGGTGTCGATACTTGGCCTACCACTTGATTTTCCGGCTTTAAAACCTTGCTTGAGTTTGTGATCTTTTGTAGATGATTGAAGCATGTATTACAAACGCGACAAGGTTTGCTTTTATTTGGTGCTAACGATGTGTTCACAATCTTCTTGCTACTACATGCATGACAAAACAGGAGACCACAATTGTAACAGTTATGCTTCTTCCTTGCAAACCCGAACGCCATTTTGCATCCTCTACAAGCCGACTGATCACTAACAGTGATCGATTTATGTAAACAGATCGCTGCTGTTAAGTTTGACCCACAAGCTATGCTTTCGACCTGCCGGTCTCTCAACGACTCGACTAAACTCGGTGTATGTCGATCTTCCGTATCACCTAGTCCCAACTGTCCGTTACTACCTCTCCCCCATGTGTATACTCTTCCTCCTGATGTCAAGGCAGCAACATGATATGAACCTGAAGAGATCTCCTTCACAGATTCTTGTTTAAGCTTCCCTTCTACAACAGTAATGGATTTATCCTTGGCTTGTGGGTTCCCTAGCTGTCCATATACCGCACTTCCCATTGTGTAAACTGTGCCTTTACTAGTGAGTGCAACAGTCAGCATTCCCCCACAGCAAACTTGTACAAAATCATGATCCATAAGCTGCACAACACATGTTGGTAACAGCTTTCGGTCCCTATCGGCATGCCCGAGCCTGCCTTTATCGCCATCTCCCCATGTGAATAATTTTCCACCATTAGCATTGAGCTTGTTTCGATCTGTCATGATTTCAGCAATGGCAGCTGTGTGCCATGGTCCGCAAGCAACGGATTTTACCCACAAACTCTTAAGAGACTCAACTTCTTTCGGCTGCGACAAACTTTGTGTGTTCCCATGCCCAAGAACTCCAAACGTTCCATCTCCATATGTAAATAATTTCCCTGCAGTAGAGACAATTGCTGTATGCCACTCTCCACAGGAAACAGCAAGCACATTTACACCATCCAATGGACCGGAAATCTTATGTGGCAACCATTGGCTTGTACACAGTTCGCCACCCCAAGCATACAGTTCGCCGGATTGTGTCAAGGAACATGTTTGATACTCACCACAAGCAACACCTTGCACGGCAATCCCGTTGAGGGATTCAACAAGCTTTGGATGGCTGATATCAATGTTAATCTTGTTCCCGAGCCTTCCACCATTTGCATCACCCCAGCAAAAGACTTCCCCTTGTTTCGTAACTAAAGCAGCATGCCTTGCTCCTAGAGATATGCACTGCACATCCAGCATTGTTGCAGATTCTAACAATTTAGGCAACAAAGCGTCGGCATTCGACCCGCTTTGAGTACCAAAACCATCCAATGGAACACCGCAAATGTTTCCTCCAACTACCTCTTCACCCCATATCATTACATCCTTCAGAACTTCATTCTTTTGTATTTGTGTAGAGTAATGAGTAGGTGTTGCAAACCTGTGAGAGGTATTCTCTCGAAATTCAGGAGCCGCATAATCGACTTCCCACTGCTTGGCACTGTCGGGTTGAACATATGGTGAAGTTGGCAATAAGGTATCCGTAACGTTTTGCATATGTGACCAATTTGATTCCCAGGAATAAAAGCTATCCGAAGAATATGACAAGCCATCAGAAAAACACCTCTCGGAAAGTGACAGTGAAGGACTTCCGCATAAGCTTCGTACCTTGATTTTAGCAAACAATTACAAGTCAAAAAGAAAAGATCATCTCTTGTATCGAAGTAGTGTTAAGGCATATATATGTATATGAAACCTGAGAAAATTGATTCCTGTCCTCCGCAAGTCCTAGATTGTGCTTTCTTCTAATAAAACCAGCAGGACTGCTTAGGCAACTTTGCGCCCCTCTACTGCAGTTCCTCAAAGCAGTGACCGATCTGCAACTGTGAGATCTTGATATCGCCGCTCTCAGACCAACGAACCAAGCATCAGCCTGTGCTTTGTCCTTGCATATCTATGTAGCAAGCAAGAGATAGCCAAAAAGAAAGAGCAGGCATCAAATAAGGGAAATTGGTGTGTAAACAATATGAAGTGAAAAGAAAAGATTACCAAATCCAGAGAGCGTTCACCATTGGCATAATAACTAAGGGAAAGTGATTGTTGCTCCCTGTGGGGTTGGTATTGCCTTCGGAAATTGACCTGAATTAACTTAAAACTCATGTTAATGAAAATTTTGAAATCCAGATTCCAGAAAATACATATTAGATTATTTGTTATATTAAGTAGTAGTAACAATCACGTACAGTCTTCTGCCCAGACACAATCTTGATAACAGAGCTCAATCTCAATTGCCTTTCCTCTTGTCCTGAATACCAGATCAAATGTTTCTCATCCTGAAATACAAATCAAAATTTGGCTATTCATCCATGATTGTTCATGTTAAAAGCAGACTGGAGCAATTGTAATAGCAGATCAAGGTTCCATGGGCATAGGCCAAAGTTAAGCACTTGGAAAAACACACTTTGTAAAATGGATATTCATCATCATCACCATCGTGTGATATAATATGATGCATTGCATTACATTTCATGTTTCAAAAGAGTGAAGCATCCAATAACACCATGACTACTCAGATACTATCGTTACTACCATGGGAAACTACATCACTCTCTTACTGTTTTCCTCCATGTCTTTTTTTTTTTTTTTTTCCTAAGGCTCAACTCAATAATCAATTTTAAACCTCCAAATATTTTTATCAGATAAGCTAATAAGCTTCATTAATCATTACATGAAAAATGTAGCAGTTGAGCAAATATACTTTTCTTCCATTTTGTTTTGGGCTTTGTCAACTAGCGATAGTAGCAGACACGTCGTACAGCATTAAAAAAGAAAGAAAGGCATGCAAATGACCACAAAGAGTCGAGATGCTTTCTAAAAGGAATGAAATTGAAAGCAAGAAACACGAAGCTTCGTGTATGAAATAATATAGTGTAAGCAGAGACAGATAGAGAAAGATGCAGCAAAAGCAAAAAACTATGATTTCAGAGGAATCAATGAAGCATGTATGAAAGGAAAATGGTAATGCAGAGGAAGTTTAGAGTTGAAAAAAAAGAGAAAGCAAAGAAAGCCCACCGCGGAAAGCCTGAAGGGACAAAGTTTAGGCTTCCCTCTTCTTCCACACTTCAAAAGATGTGCTCCCTTCTTCATTGCCAAAACTGCCTGAAACATTCATCCATACATACATGTAAATCGACCAGGTTCGTCAACTAATCATCGAACATAAAGCTTTAGTTATTTTGGAGATTGAAAGTGGAACAAAGAGCGAAGAAGAAGACCTGTTCAACGTGTCTGTCAAAAGGAAGTAGTGATACTAAGGAATCCCCTTCACCCATTTTTAGAATATCATTTCATAGGGGAAACAGAAAGAGAAACAAAGAAAGACAGGAAGGAGCAGGGCAGAGAGCGAAGAAGAGGAAGAAGAAGAAGTGATAAACGAAAACAAAAAAAAAAAAGAATGAGAGTTCAGTTGGTTGGTTTCCCCATAAGTAAACCTTAACCAACAAACACCACTTTCACTTTCATTTTCACTTTGCGTGTTAGTGTCACGGGCCGCAGTTCAAAGCCCGTGACAAGCGCACCAAATGCATCCAATGGAGGTCTGTTGCTCAGATGGGGATCATTTGGCCTACGAGAACTGGCCCGATTCAAAGAGCTGTTGGACAGGCCTGTCACATTGAAGCCTGATAGGCCCGATAATGAAGATAGGACTAAGTAGTCTTAGAAGTTCTAATTGTACACAGCCTCTAATTCTGTAAAGTTAGAGTCCTAATTGAATACAGCTTTTAATTGTAGCCATCGGTTTTGGGGGAGCTCAACTATAAATAGAGAGCCTCCCCCTCATTTGTACTCACTCCTGTAATTGTTTCATTATTCTTTGTGAATAAGAATCGAGAGCATTTACTCAAACTTTTCTCTCAAGCGTTCTTGCTTTTGTTCATCTTTCAAAGATCGTTCTTAATTCGTTCTTCCGCTGTTCTTCATGGAAACTTTAAGGGAATTCTGTTGAATCCTTTATTGTTGCGAATTGAGCTAACTTAGGCGTTTTTACGGTTGAATCCATTATTGGTGGAAATTAGGCTGACTTAGGCATTTTTAAGCCAAGAAACTGCCTAAGGCCGCACGGATGTGTGGGAAAACTCTAAGTCCGTGACAAGTGGTATCCGAGCCAAGGTTTGAACCAAGTAATATTCGAGTTGTTGGTTCAAAGGCACCGTTGGGATGTCGAAAGAAGAGTTTGAACAAAGGTGGGCGAGGAAGTCTTTGAAGGAGACAATATCGGCAGTAGAGGAACGTGTGGGTAAACTCGAGGGATCCATGGAGGATGTAAAGGAGGCACTCGATGGGGTCGAGGATCACATAGCAAACTGGAAGGAGCAGTCCAGAGACTATGTAAAGATGTCTCTTGATTCCACCATGGACAAGGTAAACGAGTTGTTTAATTCACACAGGGATAAGCTGTCGGAAAGGAATGATGCTCTCGAGGCCATGATGATGGCTTTGAAGGAGGAAACAATGGCCACGACGAAGGCTTTGAGCACAAGAATAGAGGAGCTCGAGGGAGAGCTGTCCTTGTGTCAAGCAGCCGTGGGGAAAGGAGTGGCAAATGCAGCACTCAGTAATGAGGATGTCCCAAAGCCGAAAGAGTTTGTGGGGACAAGGTCTGCATGTGATGTGGATAATTTCTTGTGGAGGATGGAAAACTACTTCCGTGCCAAAGGCATCATGGAGGATGCGGTTAAGGTAAACACTGCTTCAATGTTTCTTACTGACATTGCGCTTTTATGGTGGCGAGGTAGGACCTCAAATAAAAGGCAAGGTGAGATTGGGACGTGGCAAGAGTTCCAATGCGAGTTGAAGAGACAGTTTTACCCAGAATTTGCCGAGGAAGAAGCTCGGGCAAAGTTGCAAGAGATAATGCAACGGGGCACAGTGAGGGAGTATGTTCAAGAGTTCAAGGAACTCATGCTCCAAATTTCAGATGTGACCGATGAAGAAGCATTGCTTGCTTTTCAAAAGGGATTAAAGCCGTGGGTCAGACATGAGGTGGAACAAAGAAGTGTCCAAAACCTGTCGGAAGCCATGATGGTAGTTGAGTCCGTGGTGAAGCTTGGTCTAGGGAAAGACAAGCTTGGGTCTTCCAAGTCCGATGGAAGGGGCGTATGTGAAATGGATCACAAGGAAGATAGAGTTAATGGCAATGACAACGGCGACAATGGTGGTAATGGGAAACCACGAGTTGGGAAGAAGAAACCCAAGAGGAAAAGGGACAAGCTAAAATGCTTTCTCTGCGACGGTCCACACATGTTAAAGAAATGTTTGAAGAAATCCGCGCTTAAGGAGAAGCCAGTGGGTAAGGCCTTGGTACTTGGTTCGAGCGCAAAGGGTGTCGAAGCCAAGGAGGCCGAAAGCGAGAAGAAGCCAGTGGAGTGCTTCTTGTGTCATGGTCCGCATAGGTTGCGGAAGTGTCCGAAGAAGTCTGTCATCGAGGGGAACGATGGAGCAGACAATGAGCCCAAGAAGCTTGGTTCGAGCAAGGGAAAAGCCAAAGCCAAGAGGGCAAAGAGGAGCAAAAAGAAGCAAGTTAAGTGCTTCTTGTGCCGTGGTCCGCATGAGTTGCGGAACTGTCCAAAGCAAGCCGGAGTCGAAAGAAAGGCAACGTCTGAGCTTGGTGAGTCGTCAAAGGGGCTTCCACCCAAGGAAGAGGTGAGTTTGACATCTAACTTAGTGGAGAAAGTTGTGATGAAAACAGTGAAGCTGAGACCAATGAGGCTCAAGTTGAGTGAAGCGTCGGAGTTGGCCGAGTCATCGACAAGGCTTCCACCTATGGGAGAGGTAGGTGGTGCATCAGACTTCAAAGGAAAAGAAGCGATGCATGTGGGACAGTTGACCAGAGTAAATGCGACGAGCAGGACGGCTCGAGTTAAGAAGCGACAAAAGCCGAGGCAAAAATCCCTAAGAAAGGGAAAGGCTAAGGCGACGAGACGAAACCGAAGTGAATCAAGTCAGTGCCATTCAGAAGTCGCAACGAGGGCGTTGCGAGAATGGGTGGGGGAGAATGTCACGGGCCGCAGTTCAAAGCCCGTGACAAGCGCACCAAATGCATCCAATGGAGGTCTGTTGCTCAGATGGGGATCATTTGGCCTACGAGAACTGGCCCGATTCAAAGAGCTGTTGGACAGGCCTGTCACATTGAAGCCTGATAGGCCCGATAATGAAGATAGGACTAAGTAGTCTTAGAAGTTCTAATTGTACACAGCCTCTAATTCTGTAAAGTTAGAGTCCTAATTGAATACAGCTTTTAATTGTAGCCATCGGTTTTGGGGGAGCTCAACTATAAATAGAGAGCCTCCCCCTCATTTGTACTCACTCCTGTAATTGTTTCATTATTCTTTGTGAATAAGAATCGAGAGCATTTACTCAAACTTTTCTCTCAAGCGTTCTTGCTTTTGTTCATCTTTCAAAGATCGTTCTTAATTCGTTCTTCCGCTGTTCTTCATGGAAACTTTAAGGGAATTCTGTTGAATCCTTTATTGTTGCGAATTGAGCTAACTTAGGCGTTTTTACGGTTGAATCCATTATTGGTGGAAATTAGGCTGACTTAGGCATTTTTAAGCCAAGAAACTGCCTAAGGCCGCACGGATGTGTGGGAAAACTCTAAGTCCGTGACATTAGTACCTATATAACAACCACAAATATAAATTTACCTGTGTACAGGGACGCGACAGGCATTTATGATTAATTACATTTATAAATAAGGTGAATAAATAATTAAGTTTCCGTTTTTCATTTAGAATTCTAAAATTTCTTGATAATTTACAGTGAATGGGATCTTTTAAGAGAACATGCGACCGGATTTGATTTCAAAATAATTGAAACTGGATATGTTTTAGAGACAAGAGTAATAAAGAGAAAAATAGACAGAGCTAAGCGAACGGGATGTGTTGTGCTGTTTCCATTACCTTGCATTGATTTTAGGTGTAATGAGACAGACACATTTTAGGCAACAAAACCAATCAAAAAAAACCCCACACGCCCTTTTGCACGTGTTCCCCCCAGCTTTCTATTTCTTTCTTTGTTTCACTGTAATCCCCCTGTTTTTACCCACCCAATGCCCAATGCTCTTTTTGATCTTTTCTGCTCAGCCCATCTACTCCTTTTATCATTTTGTTTTTTTTTTACCTTTTTTGACTTCTTTCCTCCAGTTTTATTTACTAAACCCTTAACTCCTTTTTTTCCCCTTTTCGGTTATCTTAAGTTTTTGTACCCATTACAAATTTCAAGTTATTTTTTTTCTTTTTTTCTTTTTATAATCATAAACAACA
The DNA here is from genome assembly GCF_007990345.1 of Gossypium hirsutum. Classification (NCBI taxonomy): domain Eukaryota; kingdom Viridiplantae; phylum Streptophyta; class Magnoliopsida; order Malvales; family Malvaceae; genus Gossypium; species Gossypium hirsutum. The sequence goes on along the minus strand of NC_053434.1, from coordinate 23,529,500 downwards.
AATAGTACAGGTATATTAATTAAAATTGAATTTGCAGCTCATCGTTCTATAATATATATATAACTTCTGATTATTTATAATTTTTCAAGTTAAATTTTATTTTTAATCTTTTAAAAGAATCAAATTTAACTATTAACCTATGAAGAAATAGTTAATTAATTTTTTTAATAAAAATATTAACTAAACTATTAAATTTTTAAACATGATTGCTCGCATAACCATCTTTCTTCATGTTAATTATTTTAAATATTTAAGTACTTTTTATAATTTTATTTGAATTTTGATTTATTTTTTATTTTTATAATTTTCAAATTATTTATTGATACAGTCAAAAAGATAAAATAATGTTGTCACCCTAATTTCGTTAAAAAATAATATTTTAAATCAATATTTTTATTAAAAAATTAAATTAATAAAAAAATATAAATATTGATATTATTATACCTAAAAAACTACCGGTGATCGTGGTCAGCACCAAGCAAAAGTCGTACAGATAGTCAAATATAGTAACATTACCATATGTAGCATAGCTTAGCTAAGTCTACATTTTTAATGTAATAAATACTTGAGATAATACACAAATAAATGCATTTAAAGGAGCCCTCTTAACTGCGGTGTGAGCAGGCAAGTTTACAAATCTAAAATTGATTCCTATTTGGAGATTTCTTAATATACAAATTGAGTTTATTTTAATAGAATCGAATTACTTTTATTTTTACTTCATTTACAATTAACTTTAAATTTTTATTAATGTAAAAATAAATATTTTATATTTAAAATAATTAATATAATTTAATTAATAAATTTATATAAAAATTATTTTTAAATGTTATATACATAAATTATTTTAATTTGATTTTATTGGACACTCATTTATTTCTTCTCGAATTTAACTTTATGAAAGTAAATAGATTTTGACTTCAATAAAAAAAATTACATTTTGAGCCGCTGGATCTTTCCTTCCATGCACATTCATTGTATAGAAAACAAAAATATAAAAAAAATAACCTTTAAAATATAATGGTAGAATATTAAAATAAAAATGTAGACATGATATTTGTATAGACGTTCTAAATTTACTTGAATCTTTTGAAAATTAATCATTTGAAGAAAAAAAATGCAATCTGTGCTGACAAAAATATCATAATTTATATAGGCATTTATCATTTATTTTATTAAAATTAATATTTATCACCTTAATTATTGTTTTAAATCTCTCAATTTATCAAAAAAATTTCAAATTTCTTTATCTTATATCTTAAAGAAATTGTTGAGATAATTTTCGATTTAAAATTTGAAATGTGAATGAATTTTTTTGTTATAAAAATAAAAAAATATATATATTAATCTAGCAATTTAAATTTTGAGATGCGATCAGTTTTATTGAGAGAATTTTTCTTTTATGTTGTGATTATGTTGGGATAACTGTTACCGCAAAATAATGTTTCCTTATCAATTTTATGAATTTAAATTAATTATGAAAATATGAAAAAAATGAAAAAAAATAGTGTGTCACTTTTAGAAGTGATCATGGGTTGGGCTACCCGGCCAGGCCCAAAGGCCCTCTCAAAAAATGGGAGGGTTCAGGTAAAAATATAGGCTAAAAATATGAGTTTGGGCAAAAAAACGAGACCCGTTTAGAAAACAGGCCGGGCCTCGAGTAAAACTTTTTGGCCCAAGATTGGCCCGGCCCGGCCCGAATTATATACTAAATAATTTTTTTTATTTTTAATCATATTTACTTTTTTATTTTCAATTTTAATATAATCATTTTTTATTATATTTTCAATTTGTGTATTTTTTTAAGAATTAGTTTAGTCTCATTTTTTATTTGTTTCTTGTTTTAATATTTGTTTTTATGTTTTTAAATGTATTTGATTTATTATATTTTTAATTTTTTTATTTAATGAAATAAACTAAAAAAATTTAATATGAGACGGGCCGGGCTCGAGCTTAGCAATTTTATTTTGGGCCGGGCTTGAATAAATTTTCAGACCCATATTTTGGGTCGAGCAGGACCCAGACCTAAAAAACGAGCTTAAAATTTTGTTTGGGCCCAACCCGACTCATGATCACCTCTAGTCACTTTGCGCAAATATAATATATCTACTTTGTTATATTAAATATATATTAAAAATTACAGATAATTTTCTCAGAGAATGAGGATATATGTAGTTATTACCAAAAAAATTCAAATAATTTTAGATTTTTTATCTCTCTTACTTGCAAGTCAAAATATTACAAATGGAATCTTCTTAATTCCCCCTTCAAAGTTCAAAATTGAGATTTCTATAAAATGTTAACATATAACTTTAGGAAAATGATTTATCTTAACCTATCACTTTAGGAAAATGATTTATGTTTTTGACAACATAAAAAATTTCACTTATTAACTCAAGACAAGATTTATCTTTTCTTAAGTAATTCCTAAATATTTTAAAATTTTTCTTTCTTATTCGATGCAAGGACCAGTTAGCACTTAACATAATTAAATCATGGAAGGTCATTTATTGTAATTTTTTTAAACAAAAAAAACCTACTTCTATTAATTAAAAGCAAAGAAAGATGGTGACGATTTAATAAACCAACCCACCAAACCACAAGACAAATAAAGAATCTTTGGGCCCTTTAATACATTGCTCGAGATTTGAAAAGGTAACCAACAGATAAGGGAAGGTTACCATCTAAAAACATACACACACACCAAGCTTTTTCCTTGCTTTCCTCATAAACCAATGATAACCAGTCAAAAAACTCTCTCCGATCCTAGCTCCAAAACGCTAGTGCATAAACAAACCATTGATTTCAAAAGAGAGAGAGAAGAGCTTTGGAAAACAATTGGAGGTAAAAGATTAGAAAATCTCCAATGTCCAAAGCAATCAGGTGCAGATTAATTATTATGAAACCATCATTGCAAGTCCCTTTCGACCGCCCGTTCTACCATCAACGATGCTTTCTCAATCCAATACGGCAGGACCGAGAATCGACAACCTTCTCTAGCCAGTGCGTGAGCTACGGTGTTGGCTTATCTTCCAACAAAACAAAAGGTGACTCTTGCAAATATCCCCAATTTTACCTTAATATCTCGAACAATCGAGCTAAGGATAAACTTGTCTGGTGCAGGAGAAATCAATTTCTTAATGACAATAAGTGAATTGCCCTCCACCTATACTGATCGAAATCCTAGCTCAGTTGCAAAGATGATGGCATGCTCACACTCCCATGCTTCGACAATGAAGGCATCAACAACACAATGGCGGGAGGTAAGTACATGCAGCCATAATAAGACCTGAAGAATTTCTAGCCAATACTCTTGAGATAGAAATTTTTATAGTAGGGGTAAAAGATACATCAAAATCAAGTTTAATATTGTTAGAACCTAGTGGTACCCATTTCTCCTGTTTAGGCAAAAAAAATTGATGGATTTAGTTCATCTAGAGCCTTTAACTTTGATAGGTGCTGTAACACCCCTAACCCATATCCGTTGCCAGAATAGGGTTAGGAGGCATTACTAGATAATACCCATCATTCCCATACATTTAAGCATCCATAGTTAGAGTCCATTAAAATCATTCACAATGTCCCTTATATAGGTTTTCGAGACCTTAAAACATGCTTAGAAGGGGTTCAAGACTAAACCGATAATATTTGCAAAATTTGAGAAACAAAAAAAATTCTTTAATTTCAGGGCCACATTCCCGTATGAACAGGCCGTGTGCCTCACACGGCCACCAGACACGCTCGTGTCACAAGCCGTATGAAAACAGGGCATACATACTGACTTGTACCACACGACCGAGGACACGCCCATGTGCTAGGCAATGTGAAATCTAAGGGGGTTACTAACTTGGGTTACACAGCCAGCCACACGCCCGTATGTCTAGTCCGTATACCATTCAAAAAGGCCACACACGCCTATATGTCAAGGCTGTGTACATCACACGGTCATCAGAAATGCCAGTGTGTCTAAGCCATGCTCGAGACTGACTTAAATTAGTAGGGCTACCCTAGGGACACACGGCCATGTAACATAGCTATGTGTCGCACATGGTCGAGACACACGCTCGTGTCTTTACCCGTGTAGACAAAAAAAAATAGGTCATTTGTAAAGCCAATTATCCACCATTTTCTCATGAACAACTAGCAACCAAAATACACCATTTCAATATATCATTAGGCAACCAAAAACATGCCAATTCATACTCATATCATTCCATCAATTCACAACCATTTCAACTATTTAATTCCATATTCAAAACGTTCCCTATTATTATACCAAAACCATCACAATTTATCATTTCTCAAACATTTATAACTAACTAAATCAACATCCATTTAACTATATCCAAAACTATGGCAAACATACCAAAACAAGCCAACATATAAAAGCATTATTTGCATCACATATATCACTTATCAAGCACTTAACTTAAGCCAATTTAAATGGCTAAAACATATCAACATTTACATCATTAACAAGCCAAATCTCATGGCTAACATTATAATTCACAACATACCAAACAAACTAACCTATACATGCCATATACCATATATACAAGCTTCAAAAGTACCAACAAATGATCGATAGTGTGACGATGCTCCTGACGATCCTCGAGTCTAAGTTAGCTTTAACTATCTATAAAACACAGACAAATAACACACAGTAAGCTTCATAGCTTAGTAAGTTCGTAGTTAAGCAGTTCAATTCATCAAATAAATATTATTCAGTTATATTCACATTGCCAAAACAACATCTCATTAGCACAAGCCTTCCTATCATGTTTGAAAACATGATTCATTAACATCTTGTTGATTTTCCTCAATGTAATGCTCAAACAGGTTCCGTACGTACCTGTACCACCTCGTACCTACCTCTTTCTCAAACAAATCATTCTTTTATCTGTTGAACCATTAGGGATATAAACTTAACACTCACGAATCACAATCGATAAGTACCTCTACCATGGCCCGTAGCCAAATCAAGGTAACTTATCCTGGAGTACCTATACTATGGCTCGTAGCCAAATCAAGGTAACTCTTCTCAAAATACCTATATCATGGCCCGTAGCCAAATCAAGGTATTATTTGCACCCAAAGTGTCGATATCATGGCCCGAAGCCAATGCATTAGATTAATGACATTACATTATCATCATAACTGCACTTAAGGTATAACCGAAAAGTTTCACTTGTCGATTTCATCGTCGAACACTTCCAAATAGTCGTATTCACAATTCAAACATTATCCACAATCTCATAAACACATTTTATGCAATATCAAAGAATATAACATTCATTTATAATGAAATTAACACCTACCTCGGTCATAGAAACAACAAAACTAGCTAATTAATTGAGTATTTTGTTCTTGCCTCGATCTAAGTCCAAGTTCCTCTTTTCTTGATCTAAATGTATTCAAAATTAATTCATTTAATCACTTATTCATTCAATTTTATTCCAAAAATATACATTTGGGGTAATTTTTCACTTTAGCCCCTAAACTTTCACATTTATTCAATTTAATCCTTATTTCACAAATACAAGAAATTTGCAAAATTCAATTTAACCCATGCTTGACCGAATTACCATAGTGCCACTTAGCAGCCCATATTTTTCATTTATTTCACATTTTAATGCCACACTTTGTACATTTTACAAATTAATCCTCAAAATGCATTTTTGTTTAAAATCACTTAATAGAACATCTATCACCAAGCTTTCATATTTCACCATTTAACATCACAAAACTCATGAATTCAACAATGGCATCTCATCAAATCATTAACAATTTCATGAATTTATGCTTGGGCTAGCTAGTACTCAAAGCAACGATCACAAAAACATAAAAATCATCAAACACTGATCAAAAATAAAAACTGATAAAAAATCATACCTTAATCAAGGATTAGAGTTGCCGAAAATTCAAGCCCTAAATGTGTTCTTCTTCTAATATTTGGCCAAAGAAAAGACGAATGCCAAAATTTTATGCTTTGTTTTATTAATAATAACCTTATTATCAATTTACAATTATAACCTTAATAATAAAACATTTAATTCATCTAATATAAGGCCATTAATGTCCATTAATCTTATCAATGGCATAATAACATCATAAGGACCTTTGGTTTAAAAAACCATAACAAATAGGCACTCTTAACATATAGCTAGCCACTTTTACATTTTACGCGATTAAGTCCTTTATATAAAATCGAGCACACAAACGATAAAATTTTCACACAAAGATTTCACACACATCACATATCATGTTGTAAACACAGAAAGTATTATTAAAATATTTTTTTGACTGGGATTTGTGGTCCCGAAACTACTATTCCAATTAGGGTCTAAACCGGGCTGTTACAACTCTCCCCACTTAGGAGTTTTCGTCCCCGAAAATCTTACCAGTGAATAGGTTTGGATATTGCTTTCTCATAGCATACTCAGGTTCCCACGTAGCTTCTTCTACCCCGTGTCGATGTCATAAAACTTTCACTAATGCAATTTTTTTTATTTCTAAGCTTTTTGATTTCACGAGCTAGAATTCGGATCGGTTCTTCGCTGTACAATAAATCTAGTTGAATTTCAACCTCAGTCGGGGAAATGACATTTGAAGGTTCAGATCAATATCGTCGAAGCACCGATACATGAAATACATTGTGAATCTTTTCTAACTCAGGTGGCAACGATAATCTATAAGCAACCAGTCCAATACGCTCGATAATCTCATACAATCCAATGAATCTTGGACTTAACTTACCTTTTCTGCCAAAACGAAGTATTTTCTTCCATGAAGATACTTTCAAAAACACTCTATCCCCAATCTAAAATTCAGTATATTTTTTTTCAAGTCTGCATATTATTTCTGTCGATCTGATGCTGCTTTCAAACTTTCACGAATCACTTTCACTTTTTCTTCTATTTCTCTAATCAGATCGACCCCGTGAATCTTGTTTTTACTTAACTCAGTCCAATAAAGTAGTTTTTGACACTTTCGACCATATAAAGCTTCATAAGGTGCCATTTTAATACTCGATTAAAAACTGTTGTTATACGTAAATTCAATCAACGGCAAATACTTTTCCCACGTACCTTCGAACTCAAGAATGCAACATCTCAACATACCCTCGAGTATTTGTATAACCTGTTCGGATTGACCATCCGTCTGTAGGTGAAATGCAATACTAAAATGTAGTTTTGTTCCTAATACATCTCGCAATTTTTTTCAAAACCTTGACGTGAACCTTGGATCTCTATCCGAAACAATAGAAATAGGTACTCCGTACAATCTTACAATTCGAGAGATGTACAATTCAACAAACTTGTCAAGCGAATAATCTGTACGCACGGGAAAGAAATAAGCTAATTTTGTCAACCGGTCAACAACTACCCAGACTGCATCTTTTTTAATCAAAGACATAGGCAAACCCGATGCAAAATCCATCATGATTCTGTCCCATTTCCACTCGAAAATCATAATAGGCTGAAGTAACCCAGACGGTACTTGATGCTCAGCTTTAACTTGTTGACAGATTAAACATTTAAAAACGAATTCAGAGATATCACGCTTCATACCAGACCACCAGTAAAGCTGTTTCACATCGTTATACATTTTTGTACTTCCAAGATGAACAGATAAATGACTACTATGTGCTTTAATCAAAATCATCTGAATCAACTTTAAATTTCTCAAAAAACATATTCAGCCTCTGAATCTTAAACAATCATTAGCATTAACTCGAAACTCTGAATCAGAATTCAAATCACTTTGAGCTCGTTTTGCTAACAATTCATTATTAAGTTTTTGAGCTTCGTAAATCTACTATATAAATAACGGTCCTGCTTTCAGCTTAGCTACTATCGAGCCATCATCAGATAGAGTCATCTAAGTATTCATCACACGTAAAGCAAACAAAGATTTCTGACTTAAAGCATCAGCAACAACATTGGCCTTTCCCGGATGGTAGTCAATCACTAGCTCGTAATCTTTTAACAATTCTAGCCATCTTCGCTGTCGCAAATTCAGATCTTTTTGAGTCATTAGATATTTCAAACTCTTGTGATTTGAATAAACATGACATTTTCCACCGAACAAATAATGGCGCTAAATTTCAATATAAATATAATAGCTGCTAATTCCAAATCATGCATCGGGTAATTCTTTTCATGTTGCTTCAATTGTCTCGAGGCATAAGCTATGACTTTACCTTCCTGCATCAAAACACAGCCCAGACCATTCAATGATGTATCAGTATAAATTACGAATTCTTTACCCGATTCTGGCTGAACTAACACTAGAGCTTTGATCAATAAAGCTTTTAACTGATCAATTCTTGCAACTGAGCTTTTAATTCTTTTGACTCTGTCGGTGCCATTCTATAAGGAGCTATCGATATCGGTGTTGTTCCCGACACTAACTCAATGCCAAACTCAACCTCTCGTATCGGTGGTAAACCCAGTAACTCTTCAGGAAACACATCTGGGTACTCACACACAACTGGCACTGATTCAATCTTCTTTTCGGTCACTTTTGTATCAAGCACATAAGCTAAATTAGCTTCACAACCCTTTCTCTCATATTTTTGAGATAACATCGAGGAAATCACTGCTGGCAAGTCATTCAAATCATCTGACTCAATCCGAATAATCTCATTATTCTGACATCTCAAATCAATTGTCTTTCGTTTGCAATTCACAACAGCATCATGCCACGTTAACCAATCCATACCCAGGATTATATCAAACTCATCAAATGATAACATCATCAATTTGGCCAGAAAGTAATTATCTCGAATCATCAATAGACAGTTCTTGCACACTTTATCAACCAACACACACTTGCCTAAGGGGTTCGATACTCTAATTACAAATTCAGTAGACTTTACGGGCAAAGTCTTACTAGATACTAAATTCACACATACATATGAATAGGTTGATCCTGAATCTATCAATGCAATAACTTTAGTATCATAGAGAGTCAAAGTACCAGTTATAACATCTGGCGATGACGCTTCTACGCGAGCGCCAATAGCATAGGCTCGAGCAGGTACTCTAGCATCAGATCTCGCAGCAGTATCACGGGTCGCACATCTACCAGCACTCACATTTCTCGTGTTTCTAGTTGGTCTACCTCTTGCTGCAGTGTTACTTAGCCTCGTGTTCTAAACATCCTCTTTTTCCATCAACTCTGGACAGTCTCGTATAAAACGATCGAATGATCCACATTTATAACAAGCTTTATTTCTTTTATTCCAGCATTCTCCAAAATGTCGCGTTCACAGTGCTGACGTTCAGGTTTATTGTTTCTTACACTGCCAACACTAGCTACTGATGTAGCTTGAACTTTAGAACCAGAGTGTTGTTTAGCACGATCATTGTTCGAATAGCCCATTGAAGCATTCGGATATTATACAAATCTTTGAATTTCTTTGATGAAGACTAATACGGCTTATTCATCAATCTTTTCCTAGTGCCTCTAGCCTCTGAATCTGCTTTCCTCTTTTCTTTGCTGAGATCTTCAGCTTTAGAAGCTCTTTCAACTAAAACAAAGAATTCTTTAATTTCCAAAATTCTAACCCATCAACGAACCGCTTACACATAATTTTTTCGGTAGAAACATATTCTCAAACATATTTACTCAATCGTACAAATTCTCTTTCGTACTCGGTCACAGTCATTCGGCCCTGTTTCAACTCTAGAAACTCTTTATGTTTCTGATCGAGAAATCTTTGGCTTATGTACTTTTTTCAGAACTCAATATGAAAGAATTCCCAAGTAACCCGTTCACTAGGAACCACCGATGTCAACATTTTCCACCAATGATGTACGTTATCTCTGAGTAAAGATACCACACATTTGATATATTCTACCATCGAACAGGACAATTCATCGAACATTTGGATAGTTTCTCAAGCCAGAATTCAGCTCTCTCTACGTCATTATCAACTATAGCCCGAAACTCTTCAGCCCCATGTTTCCGAATCTTGTCCACTGGTGGCTTATTCAATCGAATCGGATCTATCACTTATGGAAAAACCGAGATTTGTTGAGGATTATGTGAGGTAGAGGTTGTTGAACAGCCGGATTCGTTCGTACGAATTCTGGGAACCACTCAGCCATCATTTGGAAGAAGGCTTGCTTAGCCTCTCCTCATTGACTACTAGAAATAGGCCTAGAATTGACTGGTGTTGCCCCTTGAGTGAGAGCGGGCGCATTACTTTCCACGTCATCAGCTATGGCTCGTTCGAGATCTATTTTCTATATAAAAATACATTTTAACATCAGGAATCATCACACTATCGCAATTTATATATATGGCATGCATAGCTAGACTCTTACTCGCTATGTTAGTCCTAAAATCAACTAAACCGTAGCTCTGATACCAATAAAATGTAACACCCCTAACCCATATCCGTTATCGGAATAAGGTTACGAGGCATTACTAGATAATACCCATCATTCTCATACATTTAAGCATCCATAATCAGAGTCCATTCAAATCATTCACAATGTCCCTTATATAGGTTTACGAGACCTTAAAACATGCTTAGAAGGGGTTCGGGACTAAACCGATAACATTTGCAAACTTTGAAAAACAAAGAAATTTTTTTTAATTTCAGGGTCACATGTCCATGTGAATAGGCCGTGTGCCTCACACGGCTACCAGACACACCCGTTTCATAAGTAATGTGAAAATAGGGTATACATACTGACTTATACCACACAGCCGATGACACGCCCGTGTGCCAGGCCGTGTGAAATCTAAGGGGGTTATTGCCTTGGGTTACACGGCCAACCACATGCCCGTGTGTCTAGCAAGTGTATCCTTTGAAAAGGCCACACATGTATGCCAAGGCTGTGTACATCACACGATCATCAGACACGCTCGTGTGTCTAAGCCGTGCTTGAGATGACTTAAATTCGTAGGGCTACCCTAGGGGACACACGGTCGTGTAACATAGCCGTGTGTCGCACACGGTCGAGACACACGCCCATGTCTTTACCCGTGTGGACAAAAAAATAGGTCATTTGTAAAGCCAATTTGCCACCCTTTTTCTTATGAACAACTAGCAACCAAAATACACCATTTCAATATATCATTAGGCAACCAAAAACATGTCAATTCATACTCATATCATGCCATCAATTCACAAATATTTCAACTATTTAATTTCATATTCAAAATGTTCCCTATTATTATACCAAAACCATCACAATTTATCATTTCTCAAACATTTATAACTAATTAAATCAACATTCATTTAACTATATCCACAATTATGGAAAACATACCAAAACAAGCCAACTATAAAAGTATTATTTGCATTACATATATCACTTATCAAGCACTTAACTTAAGCCAATTTAAATGGCCAAAACATATCAATATTTACATCATTAACAAGCTAAATCTCATGGCTAACATCATAACTCAAAACATACCAAATGACACTAGCCTATACATGCCATATACCATGTATACAAGCTTCAAAAGTACCAACAAATGATCGATAGTGTGACAATGCTCCGACGACCTTCGAGTCCAAGCTAGCTTTAACTATCTATAAAACATAGACAAATAACTCACAGTAAGCTTAACAGCTTAGTAAGTTCGTAATTAAGCAGTTCAATTCATCAAATAAATATTATTCAGTTATATTCACATTACCAAAACAACATCTCATTAGCACAAACCTTTCTATCATGTCTAAAAACATGATTCATTAACATCTTGTTGATCTTTCTCAATGTAATGCTCAAACAAGTTCCGTACGTACCTGTACCAAGTCGTACCTACCTCTTTCTCAAACGAATCATTCTTTTATCCGTTGAACCATTAGGGATATAAACCGAACACTCACGAATCACAATCGATAAGTACCTATACCATGGCCTGTAGCCAAATCAAGGTACTTATCCCGGAGTACCTATACAATGTCCTGTAGCCAAATCAAGGTAACTCCTCTCAAAATACTTATATCATGGCTCGTAGCCAAATCAAGGTATTATTTACACCCGAAGTGCCGATATCATGGCCCGAAGCCAATGCATTAGCTTAATGACATTACATTATCATCATAACTGCACTTAAGGTTTAACTGAGAAGTTTCGCTTGTCGATTTCATCGTCGAACACTTTCGAATAGCCGTATTCACAATTTAAACATTATTCGCAATCTCATAAACACATTTTATGCAATATCAAAGAATATAACATTCATTTATAATGAAATTAACACCTACGAACTTACCTCGGTCGTAGAAACAACAAAACTAGCCGATTAATCGAGTACTTTGTTCTTGCCTCGATCTAAGTCCAAGTTCCCCTTTTCTTGATCTAAATGTATTCAAATTATTCATTTAATCATTTATTCATTCAATTTCATTCCAAAAATATACATTTGGGGCATTTTTCCACTTTAGCCCTTAAACTTTCACATCTATTCAATTTAATCTTTATTTCACAAATACAAGAAATTTGCAAAATTCAATTTAACCCATGCTTGGTCGAATTACCATAGTGCCCCTAGCAGCTCATATTTTTCATTTATTTTACATTTTAACCCCACACTTTGTACATTTTACAAATTAATCCTCAAAATGCATTTTTGCTTAAAATTACTTAATAAAATATGAACATTTATCACCAAGCTTTCATATTTCACCATTTAACACCACAAAACTCATGAATTCAACAATGGCATCTCATCAAATCATCAACAATTTCATGAATTTAAGTTTGGGCTAGCTAGTACTCAAAGCAACGATCACAAAAACATAAAAATCATCAAAAATCGATCAAAAATCATACCTTAATCAAGGATTAGAGTTTTCAGAAATTCAAGCCCTAAATTTGTTCTTCTTCTTCTAATATTCTGCCAAAGATAAGATGAATGCCAAAATTTTATGCTTTGTTTTATTAATAATTACCTTATTATCAATTTACCATTATAACCTTAATAATAAAACATTTAATGCATCTAATATAAGGTCATTAATATCCATTAATCTTATCAATGGCATAATAACATCATAAGGACCTTTGCTTTAATAAACCATAACAAATAGGCACTTTTAACATATAGCTAGCCACTTTTAAATTTTACGCGATTAAGTCCTTTATATAAAATCGAGCACACAAACGATAAAATTTTCACACGAAATTTTCATGCACATCACATATCATGTTGTAAACACAGAAAGTAATAATAAAATATTTTTCTGACTCGGATTTTTGGTCCCAAAACTACTATTCCGACTAAGGTCTAAACCAGGCTGTTACAGATCCGCCTTAGTAAACAATATTAAATCCTGCACTGATTGTCTAACACCCTCATGAACAAGATTATTTCATGCATACCGAATTGCCCAGTAAGAAATCACCAATAGTTTCTTTAATCTTGTGTTACATTTCATGAAAACCTCTGCTAACCATGTTTTATAATATGAGTTCTGTGAGGTAGGGATAGTTGCAACATTCAATGAGTCTAGAACCTACTTGGAAAAAGAACAATGCCGTAACAAATGGTAAATAGATTCTTCAACTGAACTACACAAGAGACAAGCATTGTTAACTTGTAGTTTTTTGCGTTGTAAATTATCAATTGTTGGTAGAAAATTGTTTACGAATCTCCATACTATAATATCGATTTTTGTTGGGAGTTGTAGTGCTCACAAATTAGTGTAGAATGTTGTAACTAAATTAGGCATGGCTGTAGAATATAAACTCCTATTTTGTAACTCCTTTTATAGCAAAAGTTGTAACCACTCTTAAAAGAATATTCACCAGAACCCTCATGTCTCCGCACCAATTCATCTGTTGGCTTCAATTGGGCAAGTGGAATACATAGGATTCTCTCTACCTAGTCTTCATCAAAAAAGAGTTTGCATCTTTCTTCTACCCAGGTACTGGAATTATGATCAATTAACTTTTTTACTTTTGTGTACCTGATATATATGTCCTGACCCTATATTCTTATGTTGCCAGGTCTAGGGATCCAATAATCATTCTAAATATTAATATTCTCGCCTATTCCTATTATCCAACCGACTCCTTTTTCAATTAAATCCCAAGCACTCCAGATACTTCTCCAGGTAAATGATAGGTAAATACCTAACTGAGCATTCATAAAGTCTAAATTCGGGTAATACATACATGGCTTTCATTACTTGTGCCAACAAACTCAATGGATTAGATAAAAATGCACCAACACTATTTGGCTAGCAAAGCAATGTTAAACTTAGCCAAATCATGAAAATCTAATCCTCTATAAACTTTTGGTAAACAGAATGAATGCCACTAACTCTAATGAATACCATTACACAATTTATTGTTTCTCCACCAAAATTTGTTGAGAATGTTTTCCAATTTACTACACAAAATTTTAGGTAGAAGAAAACATTGCATTACATTCAAATTTCTTGCTAAATCAATCTAGATAATAGTGAAAGGCCTCTTTCTTATGTCTGTGAACCATCGTAGGCAAACCTCGGTATTTCTCTAGATTAGCCGACACTTGTGCTCCCAAAATGCCATCTATGAGGTCCCGAACCGAACTTACCATATTAGCACTAAAGTAAATTAGGGATTTATCATAGTTAAACTTTTGGCCTAAAGTATTTTCGTACGTCGTAATAATTTGTCGTATATTCTCCGCACCAGTAATTGAAGCATCTTCAAAAAGTATGCAATCATCTATAGAAAAACAAATGGCTGATTGCTAACCTTCCTTTTCCAATCCGAGCCCTTTTTTATCAAACCAGATCTACTAGCCTCATTAAAAATGGCAGAAAATCCCTCAACACACTGTAGAAATAAATAGAGACTAAGTGGGTCCCCTTGTCATAGTCCCAAGGAAGGTAAGAACATGTCATTGACTTCTCCGTTAATGCCCACCTTATAAGAGGTTGAAGTTACACATCTCATAATCAATGAAATCCAATGATCATGAAAGCCCAACCTTGCCATCATTCCAGATAAAAAATTCTACTCTACCCTATCATACACTTTGCTCATATCGAGCTTAAGTGCAAAAGTGCTCGATGCTCCTGAACGCTTCATCTTAAGAGAATGAAGAACCTGGTATGTGATAAGCACGTTATTAGATATCTGCCTACCAGGGATGAAAGCTCGTTGGGCCTCAACAATGTAACTCTCTAAAATACCCATCATTCTGCAAACAAAAATTTTAGCAATGATTTTATAGAACACATTACACAAACTGATTAGTCGAAATTGAGTCATGTTTTTTGATTTATTGACTTTCGAGATTAAAATAGTATAAGTCTTATTAATATCTTCTAAACCAATCTCACCATTTAACATAGCCAAACAATAGGTAGTAATCACCATTTAACATTGAATTAACTTCCATAAAATTTTAATTAGCATGTTTTTCATATATGACAAACATTATAATAAAACATTTGTGATAATCACATTCTCTTATTTCTGAAATTATTTTCTACAAGGAATATGACCTTTAATTTTCTAATATTAGCAAATAATGTTTTTATTTATAATATTTTTAATCATTATATATGTTAAATATAAAATATTATATAGAACATTTGGATGATTAATTTACAATTTATTATTTTAAACTAACTTATTTATCAAAATCTAATTCCATAGCATTATTACAAAGTAGTTTAAAATTATAGAAATATAAATATTATATAAATATTTAAAGATAAATTGATTTAGTTTTTTTTTTCAAATTGAACGCATGTAATTAAAAAAAATAAACGAAATATTGTGCAAAATATTCTAACTTCTATTGCTCAATTAGAGTGGAAAAAATTACATATTACTATGAATTTTCTTTTTATATTTAGTACAAAATAGACATAACTTTTTCTTAGTCATTACGAGTGTTGCCGGACAATTATATTAAATTTGTACATAAATGTATTTTTATTTATTATTTATAATTTTATTTTGTTATGTGTTAAATATTTGAGTGTTACATTATTATAGGAAACTTTGATTCACAAAAGGTTAATTTAAATTAATTTATTTCATTTAATAATTATTTTGATTAGGTTACTGAAAAAAACAAAATACTACAAAATTATTACATTGTTAATTTCTTATGTTTATAAACATAGTTATTTTGTTTAATTATTTTTATTATTAAATTTTAGGGTTAAATATGTTTTAAATTTGTTATGTCTCCTATTGAGACTCTTTTAAACTTATTTAATTATCACCTGTGTCTTTTATAAAAAAAAAATTATCACCCATGTCTTAAAAGGATTAAGAATGACGATATTTCTATAAAAATTTAAATGTCATGGTATGTAATTTCCAAAAAGTTTTGAACATCTCCTTAGAGTAGTGGCTACTCTTGTATCTTAAGATTCGAAGTTTAAACTCTTACTTTTTATTTATTTATGTCTTTATTTTATAATTATACCCTAAAAATTTTAAGAATAAGGCTAAATTTAATAAATAATAAAAACACTATTGAAAAACTAATTACATTAAAATATTAAGAAAAAATATAAATTGATATGAGTGAATATCTTCTCTCTTCAAATTACCCTAAACGGAATTGTTGACATATTAGAATACATTCTAAGTTGAAGTTGTATTAGGTTAAGATGAATAGAGAAAAATTATATATATTAATGTTTTAACACATAGCTTACTACAAATCATACCAAAATTACCATTTTTACTTGAGAAAAAGAAATATTGAATAAATTTTTATCCAGAAAACTTTTAAAATAATTTACATTACCTTGAGGTTTAATATGTTAAACAAAAGCAAGCTTAATGAATATACCTTAAAATAAATAAAACAACACTTTAACAACAAAATCAAGTTGTATCATTTACAGCAAAAGGACCATCACTTTTAACATATAATATTATTTTAACTTTCTTAACTTTAAGTTGGTAAAAAAGGAAAAGGCTAATGAACGGATCCTAGACTAAACTACAGTAAATCATCATCATGTGATATATATATATATATATATGCTAAATCAAGTACAGTAAATTGATTTCTCCATAATTTATTATAAAAATCAATTAATGGTCAGCGAAAATGAAATTTTGGCCATTTCTCATCCAGTTAATGCTTTTAGACTACAAGAGCGCTTATTTCATCATTGCACTTTTGGCTTTGCTTGGAATATAAAAAGAAATTTGAATAAGTAGAAATATAAAGGAAAATTAATAATAAGATAAAAATTTATATTCTTTCTTACTAATATACTCAGGGAAGTTATTTAGTATACTGTCAGAGTTTTAAATTCTATAGGTAAAATAGGAGCGGGCAAGTGTCCTATAAAGAAATAGTAAAATATTTTAAAAAATGATACATATTAATTTTTTAAAATTATTTGTGAAATAAAAAAATATATTGTATGTATCATTATAAAAGTGTCTATTTCTTTATTTATTTTTATCAATTTATCATTTTTAATAAGAATATTTTCATACAAAAGTTTATTTTAATATTTTTTAAAAAAATTCCAATACACAAAAGTAGATTATATTTAGATTATTATGAATATTTTATTAAGTGGATGTCTATCAAGATCAAGATGAGTTTTGATGTAGTTAAAACTCTAATAATAATTAGAAGTAGATCTTTACTTTATTTATAGAAACTTTAGAGAATTTTTGTAAATATTTCGATTGATCAATAAACTATGCTATCTCTTTGCTCTCACATTTCTCTTTGTTCTTTACTTTTTGTCTTTTTATTTTATAACATGTTATCAGTACGATTCACTTTAATTGTTTTTCTCCATAAGTCACAAAAATATCCCAAAACTTACTGTTGTCGATTGCCTCCTAGAACTGTTGCTATTTCAATTGAGGCCTATGCACTATGGGTAATCATTAGAGCCTTTAACCACTCAGGTACACATAAATCTCTAAATTTTTTTATGCCATTTTATGCAAAGAAATTTATATAATCCATACGTGGGTGATGATGATATTAAAAATCTTTAGATATATTTTACTATGATTTATTATATCATGTTTATTATAATTAGAGGCTAATTATGACAACATGAATAAATAGATTTTGATTTGAAATCTACACATGTTTGCGATGGTGATTATGAAATAAAGAATCTATTTGGATGTTTATAAGTTCGTCCTATTAAATCTATTGCATTCCTTGAAGTGGACACGCAAGCATAAAAGAAAATAAAAACCAATATTATTCCAATATTTGGTAGTACAAAATTAGTCGAAAGCTTCAGAAGAATTAATATATTAATATATTGTTATGATTAATCCATTGGTTTTAAAAGATATTCATAATTGTTCTCATATTGAGATTGTGAATGAGGAAAAGCTTATATTTTATATGAATTAAAAGAGGATTGAGTTATTGATTTATATTTATTACTCTTGTTATAAATTGAATTATTGTGACTATCTTTGTGATCTTTTGTCATCATCCCCATTAAGGGTTTGAAAGCAAAATATTTGACTGTGAAAGATCTGCTTATGAGAAATAAAATATGGTAATTCTATCTAAAACTCGTTATGGTTGAATGAATCTGAAGTTGCAATTTTTTTTTGAAACTGTGAGTATAACTCTACAGTATTCAGAATAAGTTCTCAAATAAAATTATATGGAAAAATATTACTAATGAGAACTTACAAGACATTGGTTATATATATGTTATACACCTAAAAAATAAGATTCACTCTCAAAGTTTGCTATTAATAGATTTTGATTGGATTCAAAGTCTACTACTGGAGTTTAATTTTCTTTTTGATAAAATCGTCAAGACTCAACGTAGAAAAAAAGTGTACATCTTTAAATATTAAATCAACTTGATATACAGTTTAAATATCTGAGATGGTTTTCTTTTTAAGTTTTGATTACATGGGTTACATATTGTTTTAAGCATCCCATTTGTTCATGAAATTGAATATTAATTGATTTATTTATGTTACTATAGTAGGTTTTATAATTAAATAATATATTTGATTAAAACATATCTAGTATGCAAATTTATGTTAATTAACAAATGAATTTTATGATTATTCAAATTTGATTTAGCTCAAAGAATTGTTAAAGGTAATTGTACATATGTTTTATATTATTCCATATATTAATTATTTAGAGAAATGACATGAGCAATTGTAAATGAAACGTACTATGAGCACTACTGGTTGGATTTAAATTAAATTTCATGCATGTTTATGATTATTGTTATGAAAGGAAAAAAAATTGCTAGTTTTTCATTTAAATTATATTATATGTTTATGTTTGAGATGTGACTTTTATTGATATATTTAATTTAGGTTTGTTTCTATACATGACCTAGCCAATTATTTTTTAAAGTTAATTGATTATGCAAAACTCTTGTTAAAAGGGTTTTAAAAGTATTTTGAATTGATCTCATATTTCATTATGGCTAAACAAAATGACGAGTTATTTGTTCCACTAGTTTTGCTCCATTCCCTAAAGTGAATGTAGCAATTCATAACAATTATGAAAATTTGACCTTATCGTCATTATTGACAAATAGATAATAAGAAGATGGATGATTCAAAATATTGTCAAATGTTAATTCTTAGTGTTGAATGTTCAATGATTTATATTAATTTAGCATTCCTTGAAGCATATGATATTCATATAATCTTATTGGTAAGGAATATGATATATGCTTACATTATTGTTTAAATTACTTTTTGCACATTCCTTAAAGTGAATGTCTGCAATAAATATAATAAATTTTATAATCATTTCTTTTTAGATATTTCAAGATTTTGGCATATTCCCTGAAGTGAATATTGCATATAATTTTTTAGAAAGTATATTTTGTTGACTAGTAGTATTATAAACTTCACATTGATTTAGACATTTCCAATAATAAATGTCACAATAGTACTTATATGTGGATACAAAGTAAAAGGAATGACTATAAAAGTATCAGTTTGTCAAAATTTATATTGACATTATTAGTAACAAATGAAATGCATGTTAAAGTAAACTAGAAGTTTACTGATACAAATGCATTTACTACTTATCGTGACCAGTTAGACCATTTTGGATTATATATGATGCGAAAATTAATTGAGAATTCATATGGACATTCATTAAAGAACCATAAAATTTTTTAATTTAAAGGATTCTCATTTGCTGCTTGTTCTCAATTAAATTGATTCTTAGAAACTCACTAACTAAAGTTGATATTTAATGTCTTGCATTTCTAAAATGAATATGGGTTCATTTGGTTTTGATATTATATGATTTTGATAGATGCATCTACAAAATAATCACGTGTGTTATCAACTTGCAACCTGTTGTTTGCAAGAGTGCTTATTTAAATAATTAATTTCAAATTAAGCAATTAAGACAATTCATCTTGCTAATACTGATGAGTTTATATCTCAGCCTTTATTGATTGAGTTTGAAAAACTTTTATAAAAGTTTGTTATTTATGCGCATAATGGTTTAGAGAAATTAGTGATTGAACGCCTCTGATTAATGTCTAAACCATTACTTATAAGAACTAAACTTCCTATTTCAACATGAAATTATATTTGATTTACGTTTTGTACGCATCAAGCCAATAAGTTATAAATACTCTCCATTACAATTGATTTTTAGTCAATAGCTAAATATTTCTCATCTTTGAATTTTTGTATGTGTGTATATGTTCTAATTGCTCCACCACAACGCACAAAGATGAGTGAATCCTCAAAAAAAGTTGGGAATATATATTAATTACGAGTCTTCTTGTATTATTATATGTTCTAAATGTATTGGAGATTCAATTATGACATGATTTGTGATTACTATTTTGATTCGATAGTTTTCCCTACATTAGAGGGAGAGAAATAACAACTTGTAATCAGTTGGGGGAGAGTGATTTGAACCAGAGGTTCAACAAGGATAACTCATACAAGTTCTAAATATGAAAATTCTCATAAAAGAAAATAATAAATCTAGATGGTCATATAATGAAGGCGAGTGCTTCAGAAGAGGCCCAAAACATAACTAATGAGTAAAACTCTAGAAGAGATTCAGGTACTTGAAACTGAGTATTAAAATAATGAAAATAAGATATCTCGATAAGTTATGTCAATTTAAGAAAATGTGGAACTGATAATAAAAGTTGTCGACAATGGTTTTGCATGCAATAATATTGTTGAAATAATGAAATAAAAGGAGAATATTGAATAAACCTATTAAGAAAAATATATATATATGAAATAAAATGGTCAAAATAGAAAGACGCAATTCAAATTCGTGGAGTTTTTGGACCAGCAATCTAAATATCTAAATGTATAAAACTAGTGAGAGTACAAATGAAGTAGTTTTGCAAAAGTAGAATAAAAATATAATGTTTTTCGTTAAGCTCTGGCAGTGATTATGAAAAGGTATAATATTATTTTGTGATGGATCCAATAACCTTTAGATATATTATTAAACTGGTAATTCATAAAATATTTAACTTACGTCTAATAATTATTGTTACAACCTTTTATGAATCAATATATAATAAAATTTATATTAAAATCCTTGAAGGATTTAGAATGCTAGAAACATATTAAAATTATTAGGAAATTGTTCATTTATATGAATTGAAATAACTGAACATATGTGGTAAATTTGACTTAGTCAATAGTAGTTGAAAGAAGATTATAAAATTATCCAAAATACTTATTTATATTTTTATAGAGGGATCATGATTAAAATTTGTTATGATTGTTGTTGAAACTCCTAAATAAATCAAATTATATTTACCCCAAATTTCTCTCACTCACGACTTTCAAAAGAATGGTGATATAAATACTTAGCAAATACATTTAAATAGTCATTTGAAATACTAGCATTCAAGATTGAATACGTAGAATATGAGAAAGTATGTGATGTTTTCATGCGACAGAGTAAATACGCGTTACTCTTTTTTCTTTAACCGAGGTTTTGTCCCATTGAATTTTCCTAGTAATATTTGTAATGAGGTATTATATAATGCAATAAAATAATTCTTTAAAAAAATAAAATGCAATATAAATATTAGGAAATAGCGGAAATAAAATATATGAAAAGTTAATGACAACAAAATAATTTTTGAAATCAAATTATCAATATATAATCTTTATTATGAAAATCTGAATTTAAATGATAGAAACATTGCTGGCCAAGTCATTATGGTCCAATGTCATCATTGGACTAGGAATTCCACCATTATATGGGTGACAATAATTGGTAAAAAGTTCTTTAAGAATAAAAATTCCGTAGCAGGATTTAATCAAAATAATTAATGGAAATCGACATATTAGAATGGTTGGTTTTATTGCCGACAAAGCACGCAATACAATAATACATATAGAGAGCGAGCATGGAGCATAGAGGGCGTTTAATGCGCAGCTCAGCCAGAGAGCTAAAAGGGCAATGAGCCAAATAAATATCAAATCAAACGCATTTATATTGCTTATGTAATTGTCGTGTTTTTCCTCCTCCTTTTTTGTTATAAACATTTTTATACAAAGGTTTTAATTTACTAAGAAGATTTACGATGCTCAGAGGTGAGAATATGGTAAAGAAAACTAGTCAACATAATTTCACTTTAAATATTAAATTTAGGGTTCTTTTATAATTTTAAAATTGCAAAATTAAGAAAGTAAAGAATCTTTAGTAATAAAATATGCATTAAAAGGAAATAAGGAATGGATGCATTGATTAAAATTAAATTCAACTAGCCGTCAACCGAGAGAAAGTAAAGTCGGGAGCAATAACTTAGGTAAACTATTTAGTTGGTTACTCAATTTTTAGTTTACTTTTATTTTAATCATTCGAAATGAAATTTTTGTAATTTCATCAATTAATTTTTTAGGCGTTATCATTTAAATAATCCAACCGTTAAATCTTTAGGTTTAATAGTGGTTAATTGTACACGTCATATCATATTCACACTTTTATTTTGGTCATCTAATTTCTAGGTCGATTTTGTTTTGGCCATCCAAAAAATATCATTTTTTAAAGTATTGATTAGGGTAAAAAAAATATAAGGATTAAAATGAAAAAATGGTAGAAACTAAAACTATGCATTAAAAATTGTCAAATTATACATGTTTGTCAAGTTGCTGAAAATTATAATTTTCTTTTTTTTTATCAATATCGAAATTTTAAATTTTAAAGCACAAAAATCATTTAAATAAGTTGTTAAAATTTTTTTATCCCTTGATAATGCTAATCGATTTGTTTAGTTTTGAAATTAATTTAAATAATCTCCTTCTAAATTTTAAAATTTTATTTTATGTTTCCATATTATTCTTAATGAAATAAACTCAGTAACTCATATTTAATAATTGTATGCAAAACTTAAACAAAATTTGATTATATAATTTCGAATCTTCCATACTAAACTAAAAGTAAAGAAAAATCATTGCAATTAAATTAAATTAATTTCTTGTTCTATGTTTAGGTAAAGAAATGAAGAAAAAAATTCAGGGTTCTATTTGACATGGAATATAAAATTAATTAATTTAACTAATTGTAAAGATTTTTTTCTTTACTTTTAACTTAGTATAAAAGACTTGAGATGATATAATAAAAAAAATTTGGGTTTAATATGCAGTTACTAAAGATGACTTATTTGATTTGATTTTAATTTGGAAACATAAAATAAAATTGTAAGAGTTAGAAGGAGACTAAATTAATTAATTTAATTAATTTCAATATTATAGTAACAAATTGGTTGACACTATCAAAGGATAAAAAATTTTCAATGACTTATTTAGTTAATTTTGATGTTTTGAAATTTAAATTTTGAATATTGAAAAAAAATAGAATTTTTGGTAAGGGGTTAAACAAGTATAATTTAACAATTTTTAAAGTATTGTTTTAGTTTCTACCACTTTTTCACTTTAATCTTTAATTTTTTTTACCCAACCAATATTTAAAAAAAATATTTTTTAGGTAAACAAAATGGAAGTGTGAACATGATATGGTGTGTACAATTTAATTGTCATCAAAGATTTAACATTTGAGTGATTAAAATAAAAGTGTCCTAAAGTTGAGTGACAAAATTGCAAGGATTTCATTTTGGGAGTGCCCTAAAATTTGGGTGACCAACTAGATAGTTTACCCTTTATATTTTAAGATAGTTGGCAAAATGGATGAATCTTAAAATTATACATGAACTTTGAATAAATATGTATTGTTATACATGAATTTTTTTTTTGTGAATTACAATAACAAGGCAAGACCCGAATAATAAACGTAACTAGCACAACTCAAACTCAGGCCACACCTAGGGTAATGAACACCCTTGACCATCAAGCCATCACATACAGTTCATACATGAATTTTGATTTTATACATGTTTATACATGAGATTTTCATTTAGTTCATTTTTTCATAAATCTCTTACACAATTATTATTATTATAGAATTATTTTATATTTACATATCACATATGTAAATAATTATATTTATCTAATATAGAAATAAATTGATATAATTATTTTCTTACATGTGTATAATTAAAGAAAAAATTAAAAGTTTATATATATATATATTTAAATTACCGTTAAAATTTCGCATATATAATTATATGAAGTGAAAATGTATATATTAAATTATATATTAGATGATATTTTAAATGAGAATATATATATGATTTTAGGCTGGAGTTTCATAAATAGTGAAAATAAAATTGGAAAAGTTGTACTTTTCATTTCAAGATTCGATTTATTTTGACTACAAATTTAATAAAAATGATTTGATATTTAACTGTGGAAAACCTAGAAAAATAAAATAGATTAAAAATTAGGGAGAGCGTGGTTGTTGGATAGTGTTGGGATTGTGTGGATAAAGAGGCATGGGTGTGACTAGTTGGCTTTTAGTCCACCCACTACCATATATATAGAGTCCATAATCAGTCACACGATCACTCATCTATAAATATAGCCACCATATTATATAATACAATGCAAAGACAGCGACTTGGGATCTCTCCCTCCTAATTTCTACTTCTCATCTCTGCCAGATATATATTCATAATTTATTTATTATACTTATTATTCGCCAATCAATTATGTTTATATTTTTATTTTGGTCATTCAACTTTTAAAATTTTCAATTTAGACACTTATGTTTGAATTTTTTTCTGATTTGGTTATTCGATTGATAATGAAACTAATTGGTATAATGACATATTTAGTCATCAATACTTACTTATTCTATCAAATTGATCCTCAAACTTCCTAACCAAACCTTTCACCTTTTAAAACAAAAGCATTCCACATCTATTAATTATTTTTTTATGGTTGAAATTATCCAATTTGGTACATAACCTTTTTTGTTTATATTTTTAAGAAGTTAGTTTTAGAAATTAACTAAATACCAGTAAAAATATTAGAAATTAAAAATTTTAAAAATATAATATATATAATAAAATTATATAAATAATTTAATATTTGTAAAATAAATAAATTTTCACTCTGACTAGCATGATTTTAGTTTTTAATTAATTTGGTAAATGATTTGACGCTAAATCAGATTATTAGTGATACGTAAGAGTTATTGTGGATTTAAAAATTAAAAATAATTAATTAAAAATAAATAGAACACATAATAATCTCTTAAACAGTTTATAAAATTAAAAAAATCATTATCAATATAACAAAAAGGAAATTCAACTAATTCTTTTACATTTTTTTTATGAAAATTAAATATTCATACTTTTTTCTTATATAATGAACAATTAGATTTTTCAAAGTCATATTTTTAACTTTGGATTTAATTTCCAATTTCAAAAACCAACTTCGAGGACTATTTTTATGTACCTTGAAGGAAATATCATACTGTTAACAACAAGAATAAATCTAAAGTGTTTTTTTAAAGATTTTTCTATTTTCTTTAGCAAAAATTTTATCAATCAAAGGGTTATGAAATGTTATATTTAGAAGAAAACTAATGAAAACAAAAAAGAAATAAAGTTTCAAGATAAACTCATTGGTATCAGGAATTGGCTAGGAAAATGGCTTGTTAGTTGAGAGAATTTTTTTGGGGGTTTTACAAATTTATGAATGTGGAATACGTCTTTTTAAAAGCTGAAAGCTTTAGTTAGAAAGTTTGAAGATCAGGTTGATAAAATTTATTAAATTATTTAGAATTAGGATCATATTGATAGAATATGTAAGTATGGAGGACTAAATATGTTATTATACTAGTTATTTCCGCTATCAATTTAACGACGAATGACCAAAACATGAACGAATTCAAACATTAATACCTAAATTGAAATTTTATAAAATTAAGTGGCCAAAACAGAAACATAAATATAATTGGTCACCGTATACTCTTATTATTATAATAAAAGCACAAACGTCAATGTCCGACATGCAAATAAAATAATTCATAATAACGTATACCTTATTCTTCGACTTAAATTTCAAATTAATTTGATTTTTTATAATAACATATTAGAACTTGACTTAATACCAAAGGAAAAAGATTTTGGAAACTTTAAAATTCACCCACCTTAATAATCTTTAAAAATAATAATAAACATGAAAGCAATATGTGTAAATTTTTTTTAAGTGAGTGAGTTTGGATGGGCGGTGGAGTGTAGTGTAGTGCGGTGCGTTTAGTTTACTTTTTGTCTTATGCTACAATATCTAATCTCACCGCTACAGCTGTTTTTACACTAACCGCAGATAAACAACGTAAAGACCATTTAACTTCATCCTATATTAACAATTTTAATCAAAATTAATTTATTTTAAAAATTGAATTGAATAAGTAATTTTTAAGAAAAGTCACACATTTACCTAACTAGAATATAAAATCTCAAAGCTTTGACATTGTCTTTACCTTTAAAATAAATAGAAACAACAAGGATACAAACTAATCTTTAAATGATTTTATTTAGAGAGCATATGTAGATAGAAAATCATTAAAAATGGTATTGATTAGACTATTCAAAAGAAAGGACTGTTGAATAAGGAAATGAGAATGTTATGGAACCGCATCTTGCGAGGACAGCATATTCACCTAACAAATTACTTTTATAATACAAAAGAAAGTAAAGGTGATCCGTTACATCCATCCTTTCCTTTCTCACCTTCGAAAACTACTCATCCACCTCTCTTACATCTCCAATGGACCTCCACTCCTACTATTATTATTGCACTACTAATACTACGTATATAATTTCTATATATTTATATATATGAATCGTCAATTACCAAAATCATTACACCCTTTTGATTTACTACCTACGTTACGCATGTAACTGTTTGTTTCTTCTTACAAGCATGCATCCCATTAATCAATAATAATGGAAACCTACGTCAGCATATATAGATTATGCATGGTCATGTAGATATATATATGTGGGTGCCAAGTTTGTGAGAGTAGTGTTATAATTAATTCTAAAATTGTCAATTCGTTTTCGAAATGCCATTGGGCATTCCAGCTAGAAGAAGACAGCAAGGGATGAAACAATACAAATGCAAAAATGCATGTAAATTGGAGCATGTCCATGTGCATGTCCTGTTTTGTTATGAGCAAAGGACCAAGTTTTTGTAGGCGGTGAAAGGGAACAATTTGGCATGAGGTGGGTCTGTTTCCTTGTAAATCTAATGGTATGGGCATGACTTTTTCTTGATATGGCTGTCCACATGCATTTGGCCACCATCGACATGGTTTGCGAGAAAACATTCACAAGCAGTTACCAAACATGCTCCAAAGCTGCCTTGCCCACCACCACATGCAATTTTCCTCTTGTCTTGTAGTAATTTTTATTATCATTATAAAACATCCAAATCTTGAGTTGAGAGCCTCCTACTTATCGTCCCTCACCCTCGTGCTATTGGGTAGCTAGGTCTATCGCCATGCATGCAGCAAATAATATATAGCTCCATTTTCATGCGATCACCAACCACTCAATGATGACCACAAGAGATGATTAGCCCTCTCTTCATCGGTCTTTATTTCTTAATACGACAACCAAATTTTAAATATAAAAGCAGCTATACGTTGACGTTGTACTGGCTTTCAAATTCAATCTTTGATATATAGAGAGAGTTGGCATCGGGAATTTTATCAAACAAAGTTTTTTTCTATTACGTATACATGGATGTGACATGGTGTCCATATATATATACAAGTTATAATTAAGTTCAACATTCATGAATCCAAATCCAAATCTTTCAAATTCATTGTGGAGAATGTTGGTTGCATATATATGGTGGTTCCAAACTTATTATCACTACGTCTTTCACATTAACACAAGCCTAACTCCTAATCATTTTCTTTTATTATGACGTGTTATACAAATAGCTGTATATAATTATAATGGATAGAATTAACCTAAATGATTTTTTTTTTGCAAGAACATCCGCCATACTGTTTGTCTTTATATGGATAACTCGTAAAGATAGATCGGTTGCAATATTATATACAAATCTTCCATCATGTTTCTTTCTTGGGTTCGTGCTTTCACAATGGTATATATGGTATTACATTGCATTCAAGCTTGTTCTGGATTCTGCTGAATGCACTTTAAGGTTGTAGTTTGGACAATATTAATTGTTGTTCATCTATCTTTTAGACATTTATACTCATATTGCAAATCTTGGCTTTCCACTATAATCTTGGCACGGGGATTAATAACCATTTACAAATATATATTTTGGGCAAATTTTTAGGTAATATAATATCAATATCATGTATTATATATTATATATGATTCCGGTTGGAATTCAATCCAACACTGTAAAAAAGTCTGTCTCCTGCACATTCAAATCCACAGCATATCAAGAACAGCATAAGATTGTGGGCAACTATAGAATAATTGTTTTATAGACAAGAAAGATCAAGAAGATTTACATGTATAAGTCATAGACAAGAAAGATCAAGAAAGATATTATGGCACATATGCATTCACCTCAACCCGCTAAACACAAGCAGGGAAAACTATTCAAAACAAAAGGTTCTTATATAGATAAAGAATAATATATTTCTCATTGTCTAATTTACAACATATAAGTTTTATATACAATTATATTTATTTTCATAATAACTAATAAAAATTAACTATCCAACTTTCTATTTTAAATTTTAAATTAGTGTAAGTGATAAAATACATACAAATGTTGCTTTTATGATTATTCTGAGAATTTCATGAATTTAATAAATTCATATCTTCATACTTATTTAAGCTGCACTTTCAAGTAACTTATTTATAATTTAAGCATTTCAATTAGTAAATAAAATTTCAATTCGAAATTTTAAATTAATTTTCTCAAACATCATAGCATTATAACTTTAAAATATCACAATTTTAAAATTACTTATTCTAAAATTATAATTATAATGAACATGCAATTGCTTTATGCACTCTTTACACCTTAATTTTTTAAATATTAATCATGTACATTATTAGTAAACAAACAAATGAAACATATGTAATCATCACAATAATCAATCATATAGAATTTTGAACTAATCTATTTGAGAGGCAGTGTATGGACTTAATAGATTTTCTCTATTACTTTAATTATTTGAAACCAAAAACCTCTTAAATTTATTAGGGTTACGACGACTCTCGATGAGTTATCTCTTGAAGAACAAGATCACTTGGAACGCAGCACCAAGAAAATTAAGGTTGTAGATGTAGTGGAAAGTCTTTCTCCTGCACGGCCATCTCGATCTTATAAGGAGCCTTTGTTGAAGCCACTAGTTTCCAATGATTTATTTTAAGGAGCTTGTTCGGTGAAGAAAGATGATGATGATTCGAACTTAGATATGGAGGAGCTCTCTGATGTGTTTGCAAGTATTCCGGTGGTGGAAGTGGATAAAGAGTGGAAACGAAATATGCGAAAACTGTGACGAAAATCTATAATTATTAAGTTGTTAGAAAAGTCAATCTCATACAGGACCCTTACACAATGATTAACATTTATGTGGAATCTAGATGAGGAGTTTGATTGCATTGATTTGGGACATGGTTTTTATGTTGTCAAATTTTCAAACGTAGATGATGGTTTGAAAGTGATAACGACGAGTACTTGGAAGATTATGGATCATTATCTGACGATACAAAAATGGAAGTTGAACTTTCACCCGACTATCAGAATGATTGTATCCACAGTTGTGTGGATTCAATTGCCTAGTTTACCTTTGGAATATTTCAATGAAGTACTTGTTAAAGTGGGGAAGATTGTTGGAAAACCCATTAAATTATATTCTAATACGACTTATACTATTAGGGGGAAATTTGCAAGAGTTTGTGTTGAAATTGATAACGACGGGTACTTGGAAGATTATGGATCATTATCTGACGATACAAAAATGGAAGTCGAACTTTCACCTAGCTATCAGAATGATTGTATCCACAGTTGTGTGGATTCAATTGCCTGGTTTACCTTTGGAATATTTCAATGAAGTACTTGTTAAAGTGGGGAAGATTGTTGGAAAACCCATTAAATTAGATTCTAATATGACTTATACTACTAGGGGAAATTTGCAAGAGTTTGTGTTGAAATTGATTTGTGTAAGCCTTTGATTCCATAGATTAGAATTGGTAATTTCGTTCAAAATATTAAATACGAAGGGCTTCATAATATTTGTTTTTCGTATGGTTGTTTTGAACATCGCACAGAGGCTTGAGTCTTAAAAAAAAGGCAAATAACCTTGAAGCGTCATTAGAGATGGTACAAAAGATGAATACAGAAGCAACAAGTGAGAAAACGGACAAAGCGATGACATGAGGTAAATTTGGCTCGTGGATGCTTGTACAACTCCCACAAAGGAAACAAAGAATTTTGATAACTAGGTCTCATGATTCATGTTGGGAGATGGGACAAGAAAATAGGTTTTCTATTTTTAATAATTAAAATATGGGAGGATTGGAGAATAATACGGAGGAAATGATGGAAGTAGAAATCACTAATGATGGGCCCAAAGATTTGGGAAGCCAACGTGTGATAGATATCGTGTGATAGATATGGGAGATTTAATAACACATACACGAGGCATCTAGAAGGTAAAGAACGAAAATAGAAAGTTTCCCATGCTACCACATTTGTATGGAAAAGAAAAAAAGTTGTTGTAAACCCTAATAAGGAATACCGTAAAAGAAGTTTAAGCACTTTACAATAGGAAACTTTTCAGGGTCAATCTTCAAGGGCAGAACCAAGGTCGGAAGAGACTCTAATAGAAGTAGATGTTGGTCAGCTTTGGTTTTACAGTCGACTACCTTAGGAGTGTCGACGGAGATAGTGATTGAACATATAGGTGATCAACAGGCAAAAATACAATATGGTGAGTTAGCTTTGTTAGCGCAGAAAATGGGCTCGTTCTACGAGTGAATGATTCTTTAACTTTTATTGTTTAATGATATTTATAACCTGGAATGGTAAAGGGGTGGGTAACAGTACTTTTTACAGAATTGTAAAGATTTGGGGTTCCGTGAAAGACCAAATGTTCTTTATTTACTTGAGACGAAAGATAGTTTAGGATCAGGATCACGTTTAGCAAGGAAGTTGGGTTTCGATGGCTTATTTGAGGTATTGGCATTGAGATTTCGAAGTGGATTAATTTTTCTTTAGCATAAAAAGAGATTGGGTTTAAAGGTCAATGACTTTATGGAACAGGTTATTCATTATGAGGTTAAGGAGGGTGATAAGGTGTGGCTTGCATTGTTTGCTTATGTACAACCTTCTTTTGAGGCGAAAAATTACTTTCGAGAACATTTACGTTCTTTTGCATCTATTTTTTCCGCTTCTTGGGTGGTTTCAGGTGATTTCAATAATTTTGCTTCCTCAGATGAAAGTTGTGGAGGGTCAGGTGATTGTTTTGGACATATGTTGCAATTTAGGGATCGATGGAGTGAATGTAACCTTTTAGATGCTAATTTTTCTAGTTCAAAGTTTACGTGGGTTTGTAAGTTGCATGGTAGAGTTATTTTCCAAGAACACCTTAATAGGGTTCTTATTAATATTGCTGCGGCACAATGTTTTCCTAAGTTATATGTTTTTAAGCTTCCACGGTTATTTTCTGACCATCATCCAATACTTTTCAATATTAATGCAAGTGAAATCCCATGAAAGGATAAATGTCCTTTTAGATTTGAAGCTGCATGGTTAACTCATAATGAATTCCCGATTGTTTTTTATTAAAGGTGGTTTGAAAATATTGGTTCGATGATGAAAGCTATTGAGGGTGCTACAAGGATGATTAAAGAATGAAAAGAGACTAGTTTCGTGAATATTTTTCAAAGGAACAAGACCTTAATTAAGCGGCTAAATGGTATTCAGAACTCTTCACTTTATTTGTATTCTTCGACTCTTTAAGAATTAGAAAAAGAAATGAACAAGGAATATAAACAGGTGTTAGTTCAAAAAGAATTATTATGGTTCCAAAAATCCAGGCTTGATTAGATAGTTGTTGAAGTTGGCATGCATGCAGCATATGAACAGCCAAGGAGCAGACCATGAAGTCCAAGTTATGTGGATGAAGTATAAAGATCAAGCTGCTGTAGTATTTCCGAATGAAGTACATGCAGCTACTGAAGTTGATGCTACTGTTCAATTTCGATTTTATTTTGTTACTTTAAGTAATATTTTGTAACTTAGTTTAATTATAACCAAGTAGGTAATGTATTTAATGCATTCGGTGCTAATAAGATTGATAGATCAGCTTACCTAATTGTGCAAGTTGTGATTTGTAAGTTGCAATGTGCAAGCGGTGCAAGTTACAATGAAGTCTAAAAATAGTACATATGTTAAAGCTGACCAGTTTATGAGTGGTATATGTATTGGCATTATGCCATCTTTTTAATTAATGAATTTCAATAGAAATCATTCAAGAAAAATACTCTCTCAATTTTTGCATTCATAGTTCAAGCCAGATTCTGTTCGTTTACTCAAAAAAACATCCAGACTTGAATTTCAAGCTTTTGTCATTCTTTATCCGGATTTATTAAATTGTTGCTCAAGTTTTTTACTGAGCTTCATACTTCCTCCAGATAAATTTTTCCAAAATCCCAACAATTGGTATCTAGAGCCCTATTTTTAGTGGACCTTTCATTTTCAATCCTTAGAACCATGTCTTCATCAGGATTCTCACCAGCACCACCACCAGTGTTCAATAGAGAAGGCTACCACATTTGGGTAGTAAAAATGAAGACTTACCTACAGGAATTTGACATATTGAAAGTTGTCAACTCAGATACTAAACCAGCACCTCTAAGAGCCAACCCAACAGTGTCTCAGATAAGGCAGCATTCGGATGAAATAACCAAAAGGCACAAAGCCATGTCTTGCATCCAAAGTAGTGTGTCTGATATGATTTTTACAAGAATCATGGCTTGTGAGTCACCAA
This sequence comes from Gossypium hirsutum, assembly GCF_007990345.1. Classification (NCBI taxonomy): domain Eukaryota; kingdom Viridiplantae; phylum Streptophyta; class Magnoliopsida; order Malvales; family Malvaceae; genus Gossypium; species Gossypium hirsutum. Next base: position 23,496,173 of record NC_053434.1, on the reverse strand, counting down.
AGTAGGCCTGGGATAAACTGAAGGAGGAGTTCCAAGGGACTGAAAGAACAAGGCAGCAACAGCTACTAAACTTAAGAAGGGACTTTGAAAACTTGAAGATGAAAGAGGAAGAAACAGTGAAGCAATACTCAGACAGAATCATGGCTGTAGTAAACAACATAAGGCTACTTGGAGAACATTTTAGTGAAGCAAGAATTATAGAGAATGTGATATCAACCTTTCCTGAAAGGTATGAAGCAAAAATCTCATCCCTTGAAGACTCAAGGGATTTGACCAGCATCTCATTAACAGAGCTGATCAATGCCCTTTTATGCTCAAGAGCAAAGGAGAGCCAGTAGACTAGAGGAGCATCAAGAAGGTGCCTTCCAAGTCAAAACCAGAGCAACATCTGAAAAGATAAGCTTAGAACAGATGGTGCAAGAAGATATCCACCTTGCCCCTACTGCAGAAGGCTAAGTCATCCAGATGAAGTATGTTGGTTTAGGCCTGATGTTTCAGTGCAAAATCTACAAAAAGATGAGCCATACAGACAAAGTTTGCAAAAACAAAGGCAAACAGAGGCCAAATCAACCTCAAAAGCCAAGAACTGAAGCTCGAGTAGTAGAAGAAGGCAGTGATCAAGAAGAGCAAGTCTTTGCAGTTTCTTACTCAGCTGTCAAAAGAAAAGCCACAAAAGGATGGCTGATTATCAATGGTTGTAAAAACCACATGACTCTTGATGCTGGCATTTTTAAGTCAATTGACAGAAGTTTCAAAACAAAAGTAAAGGTTGGAAATAGACACTTCATCAAAGCAGAAGGCAAAGGATGTGCTAATTGACACTCCTACAGGTACCAAACTTGTTTCAAATGTACTTTTAGTGCCTAAAATAGATAGAAATCTGCTCAGTATAGCTCAGTTGCTAGAAATGGGCTACTCTGTGGTGTTCAAAAGAAATGAGTGCCTAATCAGTGACCCAAATGGATCCAAACTCATGTCAATGACCATGGCTAACAAGGGCTTTATCATGGACTGGAATAAGAGCTTAGACAGTGTCTACACAGCTGTTCAAGATGAATCCAAGCTGTGGCACGAAAGACTTGGCCATGTCAACTACAACTCAATGACTCAGCTAACCAAAGAAGATTTGATTGAAAACTTCACTAATTCTGTTGAAAAAGAAGAAGTTTGTAAAGAATGTCAGCTAGGAAAACAAGCTAGACTACCATTTCCTACAAACAAAGCCTGGATAGCTTCTGAAAGACTGTAACTTGTACACACTAATGTGTGTAGTCCAATGAAAACTCAAACTCTGAATGGCAGCAAATATTTCATTTTATTCATTGATGATTACTCGAGATATTGCTGGATTTATTTTTTGAAACAGAAATCAGAAATGGTCTCAGTATTTTTAAAGTTTAAAGCTGCAGTAGAGACTGAAACATGTTGCAAGTTGAAGACATTGAGGTCCGATAATGGGATTGAGTATACTTCATCCAGGTTACATACGTTTTGTAATGAAATAGGCATCACATACCAGCTCACCAATACTTATACACCTCAATAAAATGGTGTAAGTGAAAGAAAGAACAGAAGTTTGATGGATATGGCCAGGTGCCTAATGTTTGAAAGAAATTTGCCTAAGACATTTTGGGTAGAAGTAGTTAACACTGCATTTTACCTCTGAAATAGGCTCTCAACTAAGGTTTTGGCTTAGAAATATCCATTCGAGGCCTGGTTCAGGTTCAAACCATCACTGGCTCACCTAAGAGTCTTTGGATGTGTATGTTATGCTCATGTTCCAGCAACAAAAAGAGACAAGCTTGCTAAGAAAGCTCAACCTGGTATTCTGGTGGGCTACAGCAGTATCAAAAAAGGTTATAGAATACTTGATCCTTCAACAAACAAAGTCTTTGTAAGCAGAGATGTAGTATTCGATGAGAAGTCAAGCTGGAACTGGGATAAAAATGAACCAGAGGCAGTATTTGAAGATCTTGCAACAGATCAAGCTGAAACTGATCAAAATGGTCCTAAAAAAGACAATAATAATGAACTAGTCAGAGGCACTAGACCATTGGCTGAAATTTATGAAAGAGCTCATATTGCTGCAGTTGAACCAAGCTGCTTTGAAGAGGCTGAAGCTCAACAAGGCTGGAAACAGGCAATGGCTGATGAAATCAGTATGATTGAGAAGAATCAGACCTGACAGCTAGTTGAAAGACCATTCAATAGAAAAATCATTGGAGTGAAGTGGGTGTTTCTAGCCAAGCACAATACTGATGGAAGCTTGAACAAACTGAAAGCAAGGCTGGTTGTAAAAGGGTTCAGCCAAAAGTATAGCATTGACTACTTTGAAACCTTTGCACCAATGGCTAGGCTTGACACCATAAGGCTGCTAGTTTCCTTAGCAGCACAATTGCAATGGAAAATCTATCAGCTCGATGTAAAGTCAGTCTTTCTCAATGGTCTCCTTGAAGAAGAGATATATGTTGAGCAGCCTGAAGGCTTCAAAATTGTTAGTGAAGAAGACAAAGTGTACAAACTGAAGAAATCCTTGTATGGCTTGAAACAAGCTCTAAGAGCCTGGTATAGCAGGACCGATGGCTATCTAGCTAGCCTTGGATTTGAAAGAAGCATTAGTGAACCTAATTTGTATGTAAAAAAGCAAGGTAGTGAAACTCAACTGATAGTGTCTCTATATGTTGATGATCTGTTAGTAACAGGAGGAGACCAAGCAATGCTGACAGACTTCAAGTGTAAAACACAACAAGTGTTTGAGATGTCTGATTTAGGACAAATGTCTTACTTCCTTGGCATGGAAGTGTCACAAACACAGCATGGAATCTTCCTAAGCCAGAAGGTTTTTGTCTCTAAAATTTTGAGCAAACTCTCCATGCAAAATTGCAAGGCAACAAGTACACCAGTTGCCATTGGAGAGAAACTATCGAGCCAAAGTGATTTTGAGAAAGTTAGTGAATCAACCTACAGAAGTCTAGTTGGATGTTTGCTCTATTTAACTACCATTAGACCAGATATTATGTTTGCTGTAACTTTGCTTTCAATATTCATGCATTGCTGCAATGAAAAGCACTTTCAAGCTATCAAAAGAGTACTCAGGTACATCAAAGGTATACAGAGCTATGGAATGTTGTTTAGCAAAGTTGAAAACAAGAAATTAATTGGCTATGCTGATAGTGATTGGACTGGATCGATAGATTATATGAATAGTACCTCAGGGTATCTATTCACCCTTGGTTCAGCCATTTTTTACTGGAGTTCGAAGAAGCAAAATGTTGTTGCTCAATCAACTGATGAAGCAGAATATGTAGCAGCTGCTAGCGCTGTAAATCAAGTCATCTGGCTGAGAAAAATCATGGCTGATTTGAATCTACACCAAAGGAAAGTAACAGAAATTATGTGTGACAACCAATCTACTGTTGCAATTGCAAAGAATCCAGTGTTCTATGGGAGAACGAAACACTTTAAGATCAAATTTCACTTTGTTAGAGAGATGGAGCAAGCTCAATAAGTGAAGCTGATTCATTGCAGTTCTGAAGAACAACTTGCTGATATCTTAACAAAGCCCCTTAGTGTGTTAAGATTTGAAGATTTAAGAGCCAAAATGGGAGTTTGCAGCATGCAAGCCAAGGAGGAGTGTTGAAGTTGGCATGCATGCAGCATATGAACAGCCAAGGAGCAAACCATGAAGTCCAAGTTATGTGGATGAAGTATGAAGATCAAGCTACTGTAGTATTTTCGAATGAAGTACATGCAGCTACTGAAGTTGATGCTACTGTTCAATTTCGATTTTATTTTGTTACGTTAAGTAATATTTTGTAACTTAGTTTAATTATAACCAAGTAGGTAATGTATTTAATGCATTCGGTGCTGATAAGATTGATAGATCAGCTTACCTAATTGTGCAAGTTGTGATTTGTAAGTTGTAATGTGCAAGCGGTCAAGTTACAATGAAGTCTAAAAATAGTACATATGTTAAAGCTGACCAGCTTATGAGTGGTATATGTATTGGCATTATGCCATCTTTTTAATTAATGAATTTCAATAGAAATCATTCAAGAAAAATACTCTATCAATTTTTGCATTCATAGTTCAAGCCAGATTCTTTTTGTTTGCTCAAAAAAACTCCAGACTTGAATTTCAAGCTTTTGTCATTCTTTATCCGGATTTATTACGTTGTTGCTCAAGTTTTTGACTGAGTTTCATACTTCCTCCGGATAAATTGTTTCAAAATCCCAACAATAGTTCATGGCAAAAGGAATACCAAGTTCTTCCATTTGTATACCATTATCTACCGAAATCGAAGTAGAATCAGAGGTCTTATGATTGAAAGGCGATGGATGTCCAATACCAAAACCATCTATGAGCACATTGTGGATTTCTTTAAATACCTCTTTAGGAATGTGAGGGTGAGTCTTTTACATGAAAATTATTCCTTGTATTGTCAATAATTTATTGCCGAAAAGTGTGAGAATTTGACTATAGAAGTTGGTATGGAGAAAGTTAAATTGGCGTTATGTTTCATGAAAGCCCTTAAATCCCCAAAATCAAATGGCATCTATCCAATCTTTTTATAGCGACAATGGCATACAGTTAAAGATACTTTCTTTCAATTTGTACAAGAGGTCTTTTCTACAAGCAAGTTCGATGAAAACATTTTGAAGGTATTTCTTGTCCTTATCCCTAAGGTTATTAATGCTAATAACATAACTCCATTTCGCCCTATCAATCTATTTAACAATTCTTATAAGGTATTTTCTAATATGTTGGTTAACAACCTACGTCCTATTTTGTAACGTGTTATTGGATCCTTTCATAATAGTTTTTTGGCAAGACAAAATACTCTAGATAATATCTTAATTACTCAAGAAGTGGTTCATTTGATGATGCATTTGCAAGGACAAAATGGTCTATGCTATTCAAAATTGAGCTACACAAAGCATTATGTGGCATTCCTCTAACTAATGACTTGGACAAATATCTAGGGGTGCCCCTTATTCATAAAAGAGCTTTCAAGGAGATATACTCTTACATTATTGACTAGGTAATGAAAAAGGTCGATGATTGGAAAGGAAAAATTATTTCGCTTGCTGGAAAGAGAATACTTATACAATTTACAATGAGTGTTATTCTCTTATATACAATGCAATCGACTCTCCTACCTATCTCGATGTGTAATTAATTAGATCGTATTAACAGTAATTTGCTATTAGGAGAGTCTACTGAAACTTCAAGGAATCGCTTGGTGGGTTGGTTGCAAGTTTGTTGTTTAAAGGAAAAGGTGGTTTAGGGTTGTGACAAGTACGACAAAATAATCTAGCCATGTTACCAAAGGCTGGTTGGAGTCTCTTTAACAAGTAGAATTCCTTGTGGTGTGATGTTTTCAGGAAAAAAATATTTTCATGATGCATCTTTTATGGAGGTGGAACAAAAGTTGAATGCTTCTTCTACTTGGCGTGGGATTTGGAAAACGCAGCCCGTTATCAAATTTGGCTACAAATAGAGAATAGAATATGGTCAACAAGTTCATTTTTTGAGTGATTGGTGGGTGGGCGATGCTCCTTTGTCGTGACGATATCAAAATAATGAATGGGAACATCAAACGAGCAAGGTCTTGGAGTATATTGTGAGTAATAGATAATGGGATTTGTCTATGGTTGAAAGTGACCTTAATTCAACATCTTTATGAAATATTTTTGTTGTCCCTTTATCGATGGTCATTGAAAGTGATGGTCAATTCTTGGTAGGTTCTGCTTATAACATGTTAGTCTCAACATCTTCTACTTTTGTTGCTCATGCTAAGTTTGGATGGATTTGAAGGTTACAATGTCCACAACGACTTTGTTTTTTTATTTGGTTGGCTTTTTCTAATCACCTTAATACTAATTAAATTCGTATGTTTAAAAATATGGTTGTTGCAACAACTTGTTTGCTATGTGGGCATGATACTGAATCTTTTGATCATATTGTTCGTGAATATTTACCAACAAAAGAAGTTTGGATGGATCTTCAGGTCACTACTTGGTAGCTCAATTTTTTCTCTGTTCCATTTAATGTTTGGTTGCATTGTTTTATTTATTCCCATCATATGGGGACTTTGGAAAACTAGAAATAAATTTGTCTTCCAAGGAAAAATCCAACAAGTTTGCGAGTGTTGTAATATGCTCAGAAGTTTGTTGCAGACATTTTTGTTGCCACGAGTGTTGTTATGCGAAGGTTAGTTTGAGGACCATGTTGGATTAAATGGACAAAACCGCCTCAAAAAAGTTACATACTCAACATAGATGGGGCTATAAAATCTCTTTGATGCTTAGCTTCAATTGGGGGTCTTATCCAAATTAGAGGGGCTCATTGGATTGAAGGATTTATGGTGAATATCGGGATAAAAGACAACCTAAAAGAAAAGTTATGGGGGGTTCGAGCCGATCTTTGTCTCATAAAATCCTTGGGGATTCGTCGGCTCATGGTGGAGTTAGATGTGCTACTGGTGGTACAATTCCTTCGACTACCTTTTGAGAATAATCAACCTCTAAGTACTTTGATTAAAAATTGCCTTAACTTGATAAATGAATGATGGGTGGCTGAGGTTGGACACATTCATCATGAAGGAAATAATTGTGTGGACCACTTGGCGAATTTAGCTCAAAACATTAAGAGAGGTTTGGTTCGTTTTGAGACGCCGCCGACGAGCTTTAAACCCTTACTCCATAATGATGCGTGTGGAGAGGGGTAATTCGAGTTTAGTTTCCTTGTTTCTTTCTTTTTGTAAAAAAAATCAATAATCAATCATTACAAAGTTCAATCGGATTAAAATTAGAATATATTTAGACTTATATCAAAATAAATTTAGATGAATCCATATATTGTGAGGCTTAAAGTTGAAAGAAAATTAATTAAGAATAATCACAAATTCAATACAGAAATGAAATTTAATTTTTTAAAATTAACATTAAAAATTTAAGTCTAAATTACACCTAAAATCACTAAATTATTAGTAAGTTTATATTTTGATTACTTAACTTTAAAAAGTTACGAAATGATCATTGAACCATTCAAAGTTTTTATTTAAGTCATTAGACTGTTACATTTAAATAAAAAAATTCTAGCTAGCAAGCTGTAAGCGACAATTAGATGATTGATATAGTTGATCAGTACCTATCCATGAGTAGAAGAACATACATTATATCCAAGTCAATATGACAGTTAGTATTAAAGATCAAAGGATAAAGCTATTCGGATTTGATTTGCAGATTCTTGATATTCAAAGGTGTTACATGAAAAAAAAACTTAATTGTAGAAGAGAATGAATGAGAACTTTCGATTGGTGCAAGTAGTGCGGATGAAAAAGGCCATCTAGTGGCTATTTTAATAGTCCAGTAACTTAAATGAAAACTTTTGAATAATTCAATGACCATTTTATAACTTTTTGAAGTTGAGTGATCAAAATGTAAACTACTAATAATTTAGTGACCTTGAATGTAGTTTACCCCAAAATTAATTAGTCCATATACTCTGTAAATTTGACTCTTGTAAACAATATGAAATTGATTAACCAACCCAAATAAACAGGTTAACGAGGTTGGTCTTCACTGTTGGGATTTGATAGAATGCACCACTGTCTAAGCCTTCCCATCATTCAGCGATCTTATTTTTCCAACAAAATTGAGGATTCGTGGGTGCTGATATTATTAAAATGATCAAAGAGTCATGCGTTCTCCTTTTCCTTTGTATAGGCTCCTTCCTTTTGGGTGGAGAGAATAATTACATGCTTATTTACTGTTAGTTTCCAAGTGACTGTAAATACTAATACCGAGGTTTTCACTCTTTCTAGTGGGTTACGACAAGGAGATCCCATCTGTCGTATCTTTTTATTTTGTCACAATGTGCTCTCTATGGCCTTGAAAAAGGCTGGACTTAAGTCAAATTCATGGTATCAAGCTTAGCAAAGGAAGTACATGGGGTCACACCTCTTTTTTGCGGAGGACAACTGCTTTTTCTTTAGAGAAAACCTTGAAAAGTGTAGGGTCATGAAAGAAATCATCAACTCATACTGCAAGTACGCAGGCCAGTGTATACACTTAGAAAATCAGAGCTCACTGTTAGCCCTTGTTGCCCTCCAAATTTCATGCACATGTTCAGGCAAATTTCAAGGGAGGGAAGAAGGTAGGGAAGTACTCGGGGTTTAACTTGGAATTTTTGTCAGCTCAAAGGAAAATTCTCCAGCCTGTTCTTGATAAAATTCGGGGAAAACTTCAGAACTGGAACCTGGGGGGAGTTGACCTTAATAAACTCCACTCTCTCAAATCTCCCTACTTTCTAGCTTTCCGGTTTCAACACTCCGAGAAATGTGTGCAACTCTATTGACAAGGCAATAGGAATTTCTGGTGGAAAGGAGAGTACACTTTACCAGTTGCCAAATAATAAGCATGGCCTGGGTGTCTAAAAATGTATAACTTTCCATCAAGCCTTGCTTGCTAAGCAAGCTCGGAGTGTCGTTAATAAAGAAGGCTCTCTGCTTAATCAAACTGTGAAGTACTGTAAGAACTCGCACCCATTGCTTCTGCAGTTACAGCCAGGAGAATGCTAAGATGATCATAGAGCGAGTTATAGAGAATTTATTTCAATTTAAAATAGGGGGTTAATTTTGACACCCAGTGAACTCAATTTCTCTTAAAAGCATCCTAATAAAAACATATTTTCTGAACAAATCATCTATTTTCTTTTTTTTTCTTTATTTTAAAATATCAAAGTGCTCATATTTATAAAAAAAAATAACTAAGTGATCAAACTGGGCTGAATAAACCCATGCCAAGCCTATCCTAGCTCAGTTCAGTGTTACCTCTAAGTATCACAGTGGCTTTTTCTTTTCATTTTTTGCTAAGACATTGATGCAATCAACATATTCACAGTGTAAAATGAATAAAAAGAAGAGACCCTAACCTCCTTGTCACAACAGGAGAAACATATCCACACATATCCATCCCCTTCATGTGGGATTTTATTGTGCAACTTTGACACAAACACAGACGTGAAGAAAATAGTCCGGGTTTAATAAATTGTTTGCTACCCAAGAGAAGGGTATCTCTAACTTTGGTTCGATACCCTGAATTCGGATAAGCTTGATTTTGGCACTACTGGAAATGCGGCAAGCCTCTGGTTGTTTACATACATTTTGTCCCTGGTCTTCCACTACCTTATCACTGGTCACATCTTCATTCGAATTTCTAACTGCATCCTCAAGATCTACTCCGCCTAATTTTACATTCATTAAGGATTCATCTAAAAACAATTCCGGCAGAAGGATTTTCAAAGCATCGTGTAAAGTGAAGCATTTATCTGCAAAGAAAGAGGAATGCATGTAGCAAAAAAGGCAGATAAAAATTGTAAAATTCAAAATGGGATGCAATAAAAAAAGAAACAAATTAAGAGTGTCCAGTTTTGATCTACAAAGTATACTACATTGGAAATAAAGGAGATGACTGTTAGCATCCAATTCATTTCTCCACATGCACAGCTGCCAGTTACAGGTTTGTCGCTTACATAAGAAGCATTGCTTACCTTCTTTGCGGATCTCAACAGGTCGGTTTATGTAAGAGATTTTCTCCCAACTATCGACTCGAGGAATCTCGTCCAAATCATCAAAATCCTTGCTTACGCTTAGAACATATAATCTAACTGGAACTCTTCCTAACACGAGTTCAGAAACAATTAAATAAAAATAAATAAATTTAAGGATGACAAAAGATTTATATTAAAATATTAGAAGTAATATCCCAACCAAATGTAAATGCAACCTGAATTGTTTTTCTTTAAGCATATAGAAAGAAATTGCAGCCATGTATATCAACTGGTTAAGATGCACATGCTTATATTCATTAATGCATGCTTAACTAGGTACACAATATGCATTATCATGAAACATAATTGGTATTGACAGCAATTATCTATTTCAGATGGACTATATAAAAACAAGTTGCTTCAAAATATTTTAATAGCTCCCAGTGCGGTTCAACAACTGAATGATAAGTTGTATTCAAACTTAACAGATGATCAAATCTGATTCATACCTCCTTTCTAATAGTTTTGGCAGGAGATTTCTACTTTGCTAATTATGACTTCTTAATAGTAAGGATAGCAGACTGTCAATGTAGATCCATTCAAAAATTTAAGATCATTATACGTCAAGAACAGGCCACATTCAATAAGAGGTGGAATAGACACAGGAAATAGGCAAATAAATTATGCAGATAATGGAACTGTCAGAAATATTCTGGGTTCTCTACTTGCTGAAGGACTGATAAAAACTGATTTTAAATTAGATGTCATTGGTTCGATATAAGATTCTTCAGGTTAGAGTTTATATCGTTTATTTTCTCTTTTCCTACTACCTAAAGTGTTAAGATTACTCTGGTAATTCTCAGATTTTCTAGAATTACACAACCCAAGGCATTAAAATATTCCACATTGTTATGAAACATATGAGGACCGCATAACTTGAATTTATGCAATTCATGGATCTTCAAGCATAATAAGAAATATGCAAACCTGTTTTTGCTTGTTCAGGCAAATCTGTTTCTATGACGGATTGTTGAGATTTTTGCAGGCACAAACTTGCATACTCATCATCAACCGTTGCAAGTTTAAGCTTAGATGAGACCCGTTGGTAGGCTTCCAAATTACCTGTCATAACCCAATTTTAAAATTGAAGCTTCTTCGATCATAAAGACATTGTTCAAAAGTAGTTGAAGTGGAGAGGGAGGAAGAAAGAACCGACAAGTGAAAAAGCTAGATATGTACATTTGTATTCTTGCTGAATGATCGGTTCTACCAGATTTTGCAGGGCAGAGGAAAATACGGCATATCTTATATCAAATACTAATCAAACATCTAACTCCCTCCATTACAAATTCAGTATCCAAATTTCTTTTTCCAGATACCCAAAACAATGCCATTTCTATTTATTTGAACAAATAGAATGCTTGCCAGACACACATTAAAGAATATGAATGGTGATGGTATAAAAAAAAATTTAATTTCTATAGATAAGTTGGAACGATTTTCCAACTCTAGATACCATTTTCACTTGACATTAAGTAAAAACTCACTTCTCTAGAGATGAGTGAAAAACAATCCAAATCAAGAAGAGTTGAGAAATCTCAGTAAGCAGCAAAATAAGGCTGAAAGAAATTGCAAATATGTTTTCCAGAATGTCAAGCAAATATAAGATTTGTCTAGTCATGCCTATTAGGCACAATAAGCTACATCAAGAACTCCTATTAATGAGTCAGTTCAGCCCTAGGCAATAATTTTTAAGAAAATTTCCATTGTATTCCCTTAGAAACCAGATGACTGACCACCAGGATGAGCTTTTCTTATTCTCGAATGCTGCTCTCAATCTGGACACTTTAATTCCATATTTGATACTGTTCTGGTTTAAGCTATCATAAATTCATAATACTTGAATCATAAAAGACCTACGAATTATAGTATCAGCTCCCCAGACATTTTTCTTTTGAAATCCCTTTCTCTAGCTCCCTGCATGCAGAAAATGATCCTAAATCTTATTTAAAACTTTGTTTTACAGAAACCCATAAGAAATGAATAGTTTATGTGGGAAACATAAACCTCAAATCCTTGATTATTTATTGATTCAACAAATCATTATTTACACAATTGAATGTACTCTAAACATTCATTCATTTCTTTCTCCCACATCAACAAAGACTGAAGCAATGCAAAAGAAAAAACAGATCCGGATAAAGAAGGGAACCAAGTAGACATTCAAGAAAATCAAGACAATAAGGTGTCTTCATTCAAGCAACAAAACAGACGAACAAAAGAAAAGAAATAAACCAGGGGGCAGCAAAAAGACAAAGTTTTCCAGCTCCATGACCGGGAAAAACAAAATGAAAATTAGATTTGTCCATATTTAAAATGTATAATATATATGCCTTCAACAACGCATAAGTTTATATTAACCATTAAAACACACCTTTGACAAAATTGACACGATGCGTAAGAATAAAATAGGAAGGGTAGGTGCATTTGTGGGCTATAAGAAAAATGAAATAGGCCAATTCAAATAAAAAAGGCATAAGCTGACAGAAGAACACATGCATTCGAGTGTTGAAAGCCATAATTTGTGAAAAATACTAGAAGTATGATCATTTAAGATCCAATTCTCCCAGGACTTCACTTACATTAATCATAATTGAGCAATGACCAACGTAAGTAGATGAAGCATGACTCAACAGGCCAGCACATGCTACTTAAAAGTAATCAAAGTCACCCAGCTCCAGAGAATTTAGTTGAGTGCATTCCTCAACATGCCCCAATGAAGCTACTTAAACTAAAGTATCAAACTACTCTTTTGCATCCTAAAAGAAAATATTAATTCATGATAAAACTAAGTGAACCCATGCTAGCTCATAGACTAATATAGGACACACCAAATCAAGGCTCAAAAATGGTTCAAGATCGCTTTAGAAACAAATCCCTTCTGTAAGTATATATTTATAACTAACGCCACCTTAACCCTGGAATGCCTTATATTACAACTAAAATAACTGAAATTTTCTATTAAAAATAATAAAAGACCAAAACAAACAAAAGCTAGTCTTGAGTCCTTATCAATGAACATACATACCATTCATGACAGAATGCCAAAGCTCCAGCTGATCAGACTGAGACATGTTCATAACATTCTTGCAATTTCCATTCATTATATACGCTGCCTGTTGGAATAACAGGACACTGTTACAGATAACAGTGATGAAACATCTTTTAATTATCAAATTCAAATGAAAAATTGTTTCGAATAGAGACAAATCTGAGAGGATTAAACAAAAACAACCATGTAGCTATACAAATACATGATGATGTTCCAAATTAAAAGAAAATGTAAGAAAGCATAGTGAGAGACATCAACATCCAGCTTTTAAGGGATTTTGAATTACTTTGTTCTGTAGTTTTTAACATTAAAAAATCAAATAAGTATTTTAAAATAACAAAAAAAGGCACCTTAAAAAATAACAAAAAGTGTCAAACTCCGAAATCTCAAAATATGCCAAAATGACTTTTTCTATAATCCTATCGGGTAGGTAGCTAGCAAAACATTCACAACATCAAGGCTTTGTTTGGTAGGAAGCTTATAGAAAAAATAATCCATCTTTTAGATTTTATTTTTCTTACCTCAGCTTACAAAGGATATAATGAAAAAATAATATAATTTTAATTTTCTTTCTTTTCATTTTTCAACTATATAAAGCAATGACTGAAAACAAAAATTGTGCACATGCACCAGTATAATATATTGAATAACTGTTAACATTTTGACCATTAGTAGAAGTGAATTTCCCATGAAAGCAGTGCTATCAATTTCTAGGACATCAGTGCCATCAATTTCTAGGACATCAACCTCTTTCAATGAGTTTATAAAGCTCCACTTCACAGAATCTTCACCTTCACAAGGTATCAATACATTTCCGGGATATCCTCTAAAATGGACCTGTAAGCAGGCAGATTAAAACCTTCAACCTGATACCTAGTTAATGGGATGAATGAAAGAAATAAATTACACATAAGAACCTCTATCCTGCAAAGCATTCTGTTCCTAAAAATTACCCACAGATAAAAATGGTTCCGTCTCTTCAATCCCCCCCCCAAAAAAAAAAAACCCCGCTTACTTAGCATTGATAGTTTTAGGGTAGATTTAAATCATGTAACAAAGTTCAAAAAACGCGGGTAGTTCAATAATCCTTGTATTTTAGCAGGTACAGAAACTATGATTCGGCATTGATCTAGTAGGACAAAATGTTCACAGGCAACCTAGAATAGAAAAGCAGTCGCTAATTTTAATAATGATAGTAATAACAATAGTTAAACGGAACTTACAGTGATCTTCCAAGGCCTTTCAGGCTCAGGGCACAGAAGATCAAAAAGAACTCCAGTCGGTATGTACCTGCAACAAGAACAGTTTTTGGATTTCAGGTTTCAAATATATCTGAATAATTAAACAATAAAAAGAAAAATTCAAAAGCAAGTAAGCTTTGAGAAAGAAGGACCATCTGAGAGGGAGGCCATTGTAATCAAACCAAATGGTATCAACACCTGGAGGAAGTGTGCTGCTAAAATAGGGCTTAATCAAAGGCGCTAACAGCGGCAGATACCCGATCCGTGGAGCTAAGATCTGAAATGGTTTAGAATTAGCGAAGCAAATGTAGAAAAAAAGAAAGAGAAAGGAGAAAGATAAGAGTTGACCAGAGCAGGAGGAGGAGGAGGAAGAGTGGTGACTTGGGATTCGTGGAGATGGATTTGAAGAGGAATTGCGCCTTCCCATACATACTTTGGTGCTTCCATTGCCGCTGTTGAATCCGGATTTGAGGATGGCAGCGGCGACGCCACCGACGCCGGCGGCAGCGTTAAGGAAGGGTTGAGAGGAGATTGGCTCTGTTTTGGCAGAGAAAGAAAGAAACCACAATATGATATGATGAGTGAAAAACATGATAACCTTTGGTTTTTCTATTGCAACTAAATAATACTATTATATTAGGAGTAAAATAGTTTTATAATTATGTTTGGATAAAATAATATTTTTATTATTAAATAATAATACAAATTATACTATCACTGTTTTATTTTATAATATAGAAATTTGTATTTATTAAAATAATTTAAAATAAAATATATTGTCACTTTTGGTTACCTTTAATCTTTATACATAAAACCTTTTAAAATTAAATTTATTATATTTAAGTCAATTGAATTTTAGTTCGATTGGCATAAAAATTATTGTTAATGTAAAAAAAATATGAGTTTGAGTGCATTGAAGCGTATTGTCCTCCTATTCATAGATTGAAAAATAATTATAATTAATTTTAAACATTATATAAAAATCAACTCTACTCAATTTATTTTTCATAAAAAGTTATCATTAATAACTCGAAAACAAATTACAATTAAGCCATCATTATATATCTATCAAAATTTATTAATGGTATCAGGTATGAGTCAACTTTTTAAATTGGAAAAAATAATAATAAATATTTTTAACATTTTAAGTAAATAAATTAAATCTTTCACAAAATATAGAGATTGACTATGTATTTTTTTCTGTACTAGGGGAGGTGTATTTTTTTTAGTTATTCTTTTGAATCCATATCACACCTCTTTTCATAGTTGGATTCTTTGTAAAGTTTTGTTTTCAACATTAAAATGATGAAAAATATAAAAGTATAAAAGAAAAATTCATAAGTACAATTAGTAAGAAAGATGGAAAAATGGATAGATAAAAAAATTTGCTTATTATCCATTATTTGGTAGAGTTGAAAAATAAAGCATTTAAAAAATATATCATTTTAAGCAAACATATACATCTTTCTCATTTTCTCTCCTTTCATCTATCCAATTTGGAAGGGATGAACAATTCCTCTGAGTTAAGCTCTTTTTTTAAGGAAATAGAGAATGGCGAATACATTTAAATAGGTTTGATTTTTTATAGGATCATAAAAAAAAATCCATTTTTCGAAGATCTCTTCCTACTCTTGGAGATCGAACATCAATTGCAACCATTCGGAAAATGATATCTCTATTTTTTTTCCTTTCGCTTTGCTTCCCAATCAAGCACACACAAAATTTATATTTTTTTTCCATTTTTCCACTCCCTTTTCTCATCCTTCCATTTTTCCACCCAACAAAGAAAGAAAAGAATAAGGGATGTTAAAGAAAAAAGAAAAAAGAAGTATGTTGTGAAATATTAATTTGAGTTAGGGACTAAATCATAAAAATATAAAAAGTTTGGTGATTCAAGTGTAAATATTTAAAATGTGAGAGGCTAAAGTATAAATATGAAAATTTTGAAGAGCTAATAGTGCAAATATCTTAAAGGCGAAAGGGTCTGAAAAGACCAAATTGAACAAATGAAGAAATGAGAAGGATTAAATTGTAAATTTTACCAAGAAGATGTCATAAAAATGATGGAATTGTAGAGAAAGTACAAGGGTAAAATAGTCATTTCTTAAATAAGATAATTATGGGAAAATATCTTTAGTTATGGACAAATTTGGGCCATTAGATTAAATTGAAAAGTAAGAAGAAATTAAGGGTCCGTTTGGTAACCGGTAAAAGCTTTTCCGTAAAAGCTTTTCAGGCTTTTCTGATGTTTGGTTGCTTGAAAATGATTTTCCAGGGTAAAATGTTTTACAAAACACGGGAAAAAGAGGGCTTTTTTTAAGGAAAATGTCTTACCATCTTGAAATCGGTAAGACATTTTCCAAAAATTGACTCTTCTTCTCCCCTTTCTCCTTCCCCTTCCCATTTCCCTTCCCCTTGGGTTGCAAATCAATTTGGTCAAGGAGAATCGAAACCATTTTCAATGTTGAAGCCATTTTCAAAGTTGGCTTATCTTAGGCCACCGACTGAGACAATGGCTTGAAACCTGGGTAGAAATAAGACCAATTGAAAACCTTGGAAGCAACAAATCGCAGGGGCGTAAGCTATTGAATAAGCTGTGGGTCTTGAGGCAGATGTGGCATCTTCTGAACCACCGAGAAAAAGCTCATCTTTTTTCAATGCAACCAAAGGGCTCTTAGGACGCTAATGCTACTACCAGCCCTCAAGCTTAAAATAAAACACGACATGTCTATGATTATCAATCCATTGTACTCTATTTTTGGGATTTCACATCATTTCAGAGAACTGAAGGCTCCTCTCTTTTTCCCGATCCTTCCGAACTGTGGAAAATCACTGATCTTCACCACTTGGTTTTCCTCAGATTGGCGGCAGATGTGAGAAACCATGTTACAACTTTATACTTCTTTTTGTTTAATCTGAATTATTGCTAAAGAATTGTTCCTTGCATGTTTACGTGATATATAGTTACTTCCAAGATGTCTAAAGCTCAAGATCCACTTTACATCGTCAAATAAGAGATTCAATAATCTGTAAGTTCGGCCTTTATTTATTTTTTGAACCCTGTTAGAGAGAAAGAGAGAGAGATTGCTTGATCTTCTTTGTTTCGGATTTTCAGTTAGATAACGTTTTGGGTGTTTCTTTTTTGTTGGTATAGATTGATAAGTTGCAATCAAGTTTTCATCAATGGGAAAGAATTCTCCCCAACACTAGAGAACAAGTACATCTCATGAAAGAGCTACTTGCTAATTGTGAGAGCATCGAATGACAGGTACTCAAATTAAGAATTCCTCCTTAATTGAACTGGATCCTTGAGATAGGGGAAAAGACTATGTTGTGATGCTGTGTCTTACTTCATCTTTGTTGGGTTAATTGAACAATTTTAATCCAATTTGCTACTGCTGAAAAAGATACATTTCTTGATAGGAAGGTAGATGAGTTGAACAAAACAATAGATGTGGCAGCAAGAGATCCTTCTTGGTATGGCATTGATAATAGAGACCTTGAAAGCCAGAGAAGATGGACCATCACTGCTCGTACTCAGGTATATCGTCTTTATAGTTGCTACATTTTTTTAATTAAGGATTGGAGATATATTAATAATGTTTATTTGTTGATTGGGGCATTGCTGGCATTGTCCTGTTAATATAATTGTAACTTATTGTGATTCTTAGTCTTAATGTCATGGACCCTTTTTAAGGATTGTTTTGTTGAATTAGGTAGGAGATGTGAAGAAATCTGTAGTAGCCCGAAAAGAAAATGGTAATTTCGCAAGTGCAATGCACCGTGAATTAATGAAACTGCCAATTTCGCATCAATCGAACAGATCATATCAGTATAGTGCAGAAGATAATGATGACTTTATCGCATCAAAATCAGATAGACAAATGCTTCTTATAAAGTAGAGTGTCCTTGACTACACTGCCTTGAGTTTGTTTCACTAACATACTCCGTCATCCAATTTTAATAGTTTTTGGTTGCTTATTAATTGGTGGTTCTAGGCAGCAGGATGAGAAGTTGGATGAACTTAGTGCAAGTGTTGAGAGAATTGGAGGTGTTGGCCTTACAATACATGAAGAACTTCTTGCACAGATGAGTGTGTAACGGTATAATCTTTATGGTACTTTCTCTTTTTAATCTTTACTTAATCATGCATGAATTATTTAATATGTTCTGTTCAATTTCAATGTAGGATCAATATCTACGATTTCATATGCTAATACTTTGGTGTTTCAGGAGAAAATAATAGATGACTTGGGTACTGAAATGGACAGTACAACAAATCGACTGGATTTTGTTCAGGTAATTCCCTTTAATGGCAGTTTCGTAGATGCAAAACAATCCTGCAATCTGAGAGTGAATTGTTTGGCCTTTTGTGCTTACATTTTAACTTGAGCTGAGTTTTCTGCCCATTAATTACATAATAGCTTGTCTTGAATGATTACTTTGTTTTGAAAATTCATGTTTTTGTCTGTAATACGCCGAAAATTTTTATAGTAAAATATTATCTATGATATAGTAAAATAAGAAAATAAAGTGACAAAAAGGGAAATTTTGAGTTATGTCAATATTAGGAAGTATATTATGATATATTAATTCAAGAAATGACTAAATTGTAAAAGTGAGAAAAGTTTTGTTGCACAAGAGTAAATACTCAAAATTTAAGGGGTTAAAGTGTAAATATGAAAAAGTTGAAGGACCAATAGTGTAAATATTTTAAGGGTGGAATGATCTAGAAACTAAGAAAAATGGATGAATTAGGAACAAATTGAATAGATGAAGAACTATGAGGGACTAAATTGTAATTTTACCAAATTAAATGATGACTCAATGATGGAATTTTAAAAGATAATAAAGGGCAAAATGGTCAATTGGAAGAGAGAGAAATCTAGAAAGTAATAATGATGCTGGAGATATTTTGATATTTTATAATTATTTAATTAGATAAATATTATTTAATTAATATTTTAATAAGATATTTTATTATTATTTTATTAGTATATAAAGAAAGAAAGATGAGGAATTCTCATCCATCTTTCCATGCATGCAAACGTTAGAAGAGAAGAAAGGAAAAAAAAATTCTTTTCTTTACAATTTGGTCCTTCCACCAAAAATTCAATATTTTCACCCAAAAATCAAAAGAATTTCCATAGCTACCAAGAGAGAAAAATGTTAAGGAGACTATGGGAAGTTAGAATATCAAGTTGGATTCAAGAAATGGAAACTAAAGGAGAAAGAAAATCAAGATGAAGATTGAAATAAATAGAACAAGGTAAGAACATCATGATTTCAATATATTTTTAAGTTTGATATTATTGAAAAATCATGGGATTAATGTTAATGTAGAGTTTCCTTACATATGGTCCTATATTCTTGATGAGTTAGTAAAGGGAAATAGGAGAAACTGATGAGAAATATTGTAGAGAAAGGGAATAAAAGTGTTATAAACTTGGTAAACTACCTTTTTCACTAAAACAGTTTTGGACAGCAGCATTAGTCTGACTTTGGAAAATCATCAAAAAAATTGGAGAAAAATAATTAGGCTCTTAAAGTTACAATTTTAAATCCTAAATGAGTCTATTTTCAATATAAACAAACGAGAACATCATCCGAATCCTGTACAATGAGATACTTAATTTTTAATGAAGAAGGGTCAGAACTGTCAGACAGCAGAACATGGGTAACTTTAAAGAATAAACTGTACTTATTGGCTAAACCAAAAATTCTAAAAATTTTATGGTAAGAAGATATATGAGTCTAGTATCAAGTAAAATTAGCGGATCTTAATTTGGAGTTCTATAGCTCCAGATATAAATAATTTAGTGACTATGACACAGATGGACAGCTTGAATATTCATAAAAGTAAATAATAAAAATTATAGATAATGTTACTTACAAGTGTGTTATATATATTAAGGATGTGGAATGGAGAGGAGGAGGAGGAAAATATATATGAATATTCAGCTAGCATGGCTAATTTGCATGTTTTAGGCTTAAGGACTAAATTGAATAAAAGTAAAACTTTAGGGGGTAATTTAGTAAAAATGCCAAAAATGACCAAATTGAAGGGAATGAATTGTTTTATTATCTAAATTAATAAATTGAATGAAAATTTCAATTTAAGATCGGGTGAAAATTGAGAAAATGGTAAATTACCAAAATGCCCCTAAATCTTGATATTTCTGCAATTTCGCCAGGTAAGTCATGTAACTTGAATTATATTCTTAAATGCTTGAAATGTTTGTTATTGATGTGAATATAATTTGAATGTTCATTGTATGAAAATTGATGAAACATTGATATATTTGATAAAAAGGGGAAGAAATCCTGGTTGAATGAAAGGAAAATTCGATGGATCTCTGAAAAGGAATTGACTGTAAAAAGGATCTAGCCCAGACGGTTGATTTTATCCTGATATAGCCCTCCCAAAGAATATGTGTAAAATGGATTTAGCCCAGACGGGTAATCCGAATTAGGGTCTAAATTTAGCCTGGACTGGTAATTCAGATCCAAGCTCATTAGAGTAATTGTAGTTACAAGGGATTTAGCCTGGACTGGTAATCCCGACAATACCCTATGAGTTTATATTACAGGGGATTTAGCCTGGATTGGTAATCCCGCTGTAAGGATAAGGTTCGCAAGAGTGTGCTTTCTAAAATGAAATGTGTAGGACCATGGTTGAAAGATACCATGGCAACATGATATGAAATGTGTAAGACCATAGTTGAAAGATACCATGGCAACATGACGGGAAATGAATAAGACCATGGTTGAAAGATACCATGGCAACATGACGGGAAATGAATAAGACCATGGTTGAAAGATACCATGGCAACGTAACATGAAATGAATAAGACCATAGTTGAAAGATACCATGGCAGCGTGACATGAAATGAACAAGGCCATGGTTGAAAGATACCATAGCAACGTGACATGAAATGAACAAGACCATGGTTGAAAGATATCATGGCAACATGACAGAAAATGAGTAAGATCATAGTTGAAAGACACTATGGCATCATGTCAAAGATAAATAAGATTGTGGATGGGAGACGCTATGGCATCTATTGAACAATTGATATTCAGGTAATATGTATCAGATGACGAATGGTTATATGAAATGGTTGTGTGAAATGTTTACAAGAACTGGTCATATGGAAATATATGTACAAAATAGTTGTATGAAATAATTATGAAGATAGATAAACGAAATATGTATAAGTACATGGAATATAATTCATGTTAAGTTTGATATAAACTATTACCGGAATAAATATACAACATATATGGAAATGATGGAGCATGAAACATTGATATAATGAAATAATTGATATATACTTATGAAGAAACGGTAAGAGCATGATATGTTTCATGTGCATATATGATTATCTCTGATATGTTGATATAAGGAAATTATGTAAGTAAAGATAATTATTAAACTCAAGTGTGACATGTCGAGAAAATAAGTATATCAATGTTGAATTTATATGAAATATGTGCAAGTATACTAACAATGATGTTGTTTGACGCTTAGACAAGTGCCAAGCTATTGATTGAATGGTAACATGTTTAATTATAATGAGCATTGAAATGGTAAGTACTTAGATGAAAATATAATTTAAGATTTTGCGAAAAAAAATTCTATGATCCCGATTTAATTCCAGTTGGTTTCTAATGTATGTTTGGCGCTTCGAGGGCCCATAAAGAGAGGAATTTCAAAATATGAATAACAAATGACTCAGAATTATCTGAAAATGTTTAGTAAACTCCGATAATGCCTCGTACCCTATTCTGGCAATGGATACGGGTAAGGGGTGTTACATTGTCCATTGCAGAAAAAAGTGGCTATGGTTTTGAAGAAGGCAAGCGCTAAGGGCCAGATTATGATGATATTATTTTTGCTAGTTTTGTTCATTATTCTATTCATTCTAGTCTTCCTCACTTAGTCTTCTGATTGTTATACACAAGTCTGATATTTGGATATAACCATCAGAGCTGCGGAACGTAGAGGAGTTGGTTGGTATGATATCAAAGTGTTGAATAAACGATGATATGAACATGCTGAATGAAGATAGCATTTTTCTTCTGTGCATGTGAAATTGTTGAACTTGATTTAGGATTATGTAAGAGAAGGATATATGTATATGTAGACTTCTAATTGTAATATATGTAAAAACAATTTAAATAATTGAGTATTATTATATATTTAATTTGATTTATTTTTTTATAAATAAATCATTGTAATATATGTAAAAACAATTTAAAATATAAATTTATTAATATATGTAAAAATAGCTTTTCCGAAAAATATTTTTAGGTAATCTGCTAAACAACAGATAATATTTTACACAGATTCATCCAAACACCAGAAAAGTAAACCATTTCCAGAAAAGTAAGTCATTTTCCAGAAATTATTTTCCGGAAAACATTTTACTGGAAAACAAACAAAGCCTAGGATCATTGGATAGAAATCATGACTAATAGATTTTTTATAATATTTTAATATTAATTAATTAAGAATTATTTTTATGGAAACATGAAGAAAATTCTTTAAGCTTCATCAACCCACCATCCATCACTAGTATATAAAAGGGGAAATTTTGCTTTTTATGCAACTTAGTCCTTTGTCGTGAAATTCTACCATTGCTTTCAATTTTTTTAGAAATTTCCCTAAGCACCAAAGAAGAAAAATAAAGAAGAAATCCTAGAGAGTATGTACATAAATTTAGACCAAGGAATTAGTAGAAGGAACTGGAGAAAATTTTTAAAGTAAGAGAAGGATGGTCATGAATTAAAGAATGAAAGGAAAAGAAGCATAAATGGAAGAAATCCTTAGTAAAAGAGGTAAGTTTTCATGTTATATTTAATTGTGTTTCAAAGAACTGAGTTAATGTGTTATGATTAGAGTGCATACTATATGAATTTAAATAAAATACTAGATGAAGTAAGTAAATTTATACAAAGCATCAAGTTTCCATGAGAAAAACAAATGTATTTACTAAAATAGATTTGGACAGTAACAGTTGCTTAAATTTGAAAGTTCACCAAAAATTGTAGATACCAGATTACAGGTTTGTTGAGTCTAGTTTATCATAAAAGAAATGGTGTAAGTAAAGGAGTATTAGATCATGATATATATGAATTTTTGTGAGAAAATGTCAGAATGATTTTGAGTTCCCTTGTTCTAATTTTGAAAAATCACTATAAATTGTAAAAGAATGTTTAGGAAATGAAATTTATATGGATGAAAGCTTAATGAGCCTATTTTCAAAGGAAATAAACAGTAACTTAATATGATACTTTTTTGAAAGATAATAGATTTTTAGTGAAGAAGGGTAAGAGTTGCCTAACAGCAAAATAGGGGAACATTTGAAGAATAAGTTGTAATAATTGGCTTAAGTAAAAATTTTGAACTTTTTATTGTAAAAATTTAATTGAGCCTAGTTTCAAGAACAAAAGACAAATCTTAGTTTTGAATCTTGTAGGCCGAGATATAAACATTTTAGTGATTGCCACTCAAATGAACAACCTTGATAAGTGTGGAGTATGTCTCGCATTTCAGTCAAATTAAGACAAAAATAAGATTGCTATCTCAACAATGAGATGCCACCTCGTCTCGACGACACGAATTCCATGTCACGATATGGTGATGTATCATGCAATTTTCACAATTTTCTTCTCCCAATTAAACTCCTATTATTTGTTTCAATCGAACTTTGATCAGTATAGATTATTTTAATATTATTTGACCTACAAAATTAACTTTTAAATAGACCTTTTACAACCCTAGAAAGGTAAACTGTAACACATTTAGGTATTAGCTTTTACAAACTTTCAGAGAACTTTGTGTTTAAATTTTGAGGGTTCTTATTTTCGGGTTTCAGGGCTTAGTTTTTATTTTTATGTTTGTACTCTTCGTTTTTTCCGTTATAGTGAAGTTATCTTTACCCGTGGTTTTTATCCTTTTCTGAGGTTTTTTTCCATATAAATATTTGTGTTCGATCTTTTAAATTTTCTTCAGTATTTTACTTGTTTGTTGCTTAATCGAGTTTATCCCTAACAAACTAGTATCAGAGCTTGATCGATTTTCACATTCAACCCGTTCAGAGATGGCAGCAATAAGGTTCGACATTGAGAAGTTCGATGGCATCGCAAATTTCAATCTGTGTCAACTTCGCATATCAGCAATTTTGATCCAGAGTAACCTTGATAGGATCCTTGCAGAGAAAAACCTAACGACATGGAAAAATAAAAATGGGATAGGTTAGATAAAAAGGCTTTATCCTTAATTCAATTATGTCTAATAAATAATGTGTTATAAGTGGTGTTAATGAAGAAAATGACATAAACCCAATGAAAAAGGTTAGAAACCCTTTACGCGACAAAGTCTCTAGCTAATCGGTTAGTATTAGAATAATGGTTGTACACGTTCTGCACGAACGAAGGTAAGTACCTTAGAGGTCATATCATTCAATTTATTACTCTTTTGAATGATTTAAAGAATATTGATGTTCATATTGACGATAAAGATCAGGCTATGCTATTATTGTGCTTTACCCCCTTCATACAAGTCTTTCAAGGAGACCTTAGTTTATGGTAAAAATAGACTCTCGTTCGAGGAAATGAAGGGACATCTATTGAGTAGAGACAAACTTGACAATGAGCTTGGTTCAGATAGCAAGTCAGATAAGAAAGCCTCAGTTTTGGTAGTATCAAGGAAGTGAGACAAAAGATTTCATTATTATAAGAAGCTAGGTCATGTCAAGATAGATTGTTACAATTTACGAAATAAAAGGGCAACTAAAAGTAATGAGGAAGATTTAGTTGGTGCCAATTTGGTCGATGACAAGGGTGATGATTTCTTGTTGATGTTAATAAGTGAAAGCTTCAACCTTACATCCGAATGGATCTTGAATTTAGGGTGTTCTTTCCATATGTGTCCCAACAGGGATTGGTTTTCCACATACAGTTCAATTGAATGTGAAGTTGTGTGTATGGGGAATGGTTCACCCAGTAAGGTAACTGGTATTGGTATTGTTCAGATTAAGATGCGTGACGGGACAATCAAGACATTGTCAGACGTCAGGTATATAGCTTATTTAAAAAGAAATATCATTTCCTTAGGAAATTTGGACCCAAAGGGTTGTAGAATTAATATCGAGTCAAGTGGCATTAAGGTATCCCGTGGAGCTCTCGTTTTGATGAAAAATGTAAAAAGATTGACATCCTTTATGTTTTGGAAGGATCAATGGTGATCGGTGAAATCAAACATCCCTCATTCGTTAAAGAGTCGAAGTCAACTCATTTAAAGTAGAGGCAACTTGGTTATAGTAGAGAAAAATGTATGATCATTTCATATAAGAGATATTCTCTTTTAGGTGCATGTTTTGAAAAGATAGGGCACTGCATTCATGAAAATCAAAATTGGGTAAAAGTCTGATAATGCAGAAGTCGAAAGCTAAAAGTCTTCTAACTTCAAAGCACAGTTTTGAATCATTTAATATCTTACAAAATTTGAGATAGGCCTGTGGCGAGCTTTGGCAAAGAAGACATTATGGAAATACGAGTCAATGTGGAGATTTGTGGAGTATGTCTCACATTTCGGTCAAATTAAGACACAACTAGAGAGTGACGCTATAATGAGGAGGAGCTCCTCGTCCCAACGAGCTACCAACATCATAACGAAAAGAAGACTGTCTGACGACACAACGCCACCTCATCCTGAAGACACAAACTCCATGTCACAATGTGGTGACGTGTCATGCAATTTTCTCAATTTTTTTCCCAGTTAAACTCTGATTATTTGTTTTAATCGAACTCTAATTAGTGTAGATTATTTTAATATTATTTAACCTACGAAGTTAGCCTATAAATAGGCCTTTTACAACCCTAGAAAGATAACTCATAACATATTTAAGTATTAGCTTCTATAAGCTTTTAGAGAATTTTGTGTTTACGTCTTGAGGATTCTTATGTTTTGGGTTTCAGCGTTTAGTTTTTTTATCTCCATCTTTGTACTCTTTGTTTTTTCTCTTATAGTAAATTTATCTTTACCCATAGTTTTTTATCCTCTTTTGAAGAGTTTTTCCATGTAAATATTTGTGTTCGATCTTTTCAATTTTCTTCAATATTTTATTTGTTAGTTGCTTAATTTGGTTTATCCCCAACAATAAGAGTTTGTTTGTGTGATTAAAGAATCCTTAATTAATGTCACACATAGGCATGATATGTTAAGAGCCAAAGATTCATGTATATAGAAAAAAAAACATTAAGGATATAGAATGGAGAGGAGGAGGAGGAGGAAAATAATTGAAGAGTTATAATATTAAGAAATTGCTACAAAGGATGTTTTTGCTAATACATAAAGGAAGTGCAAATGTTTTATTGAAATACTAAGTAAGTAGTTAATATAAAATGAATTAAGGAGACCCTGATTGACAAATTGATTGGTAAATGTTAATAATAATGTCATGTAGAGAGGATAACCTATTTTTAGAGTAAATCCTCTAAAGGACTTATTTGTTCAATGTTGATAAGTGTGTTAAATTTATAGATTTGGAATTAATGGCATGTTCATAAGGTTCATTACAAAACATCATATGTTTAAGAAATAAGTGGTTGGGTAATGATTTTTTATAATAAAGTTGATATGTTTTAAAGTTAAAATGAAAAAGGGACTTAATTGTAAAACTTGATATTTGCTTAAAATTATATGAGATAATTATATGTTTATGAATTGGTACATGAAATTAGGATTAAAGGATGTTTGGAGATAATTTGGTATATGGATTAATATGGTTAAAGTTGACAAGTAAACATGGGCTAAAAAGAGGTAAAATATGAAGGACTAAGGTGGTAAATTAACCTTGGCATAAAATAAAGCATCGAATGACAATTTGGTATTGATATCAAGCTTAAAGTATCGATGATCTTATGGAATATAATTATCGATACATTGGACAAGGTACCGATACATAGGGTATTTTTCTTGAATTTTTCAACTTCGAAGCTCATACCTAAGCCCAAGTATCAATACCTTAGTGCTAGTATCGATACTTTCGGCCCTGTTTTACATATAAATGATTCAAAATGAATTTTTTCACTCGGTTTTAAGTTGTACATTGAAATTATGTTAAAAACATGTTCATAGGGTTAAAATATAATTAGAAAAGGGTTTAGATAATTGAATTTAGCTAGGATTACTATGGCACCCAAATGTGACACTCCTATATTCGACTTGGTAGTCGAGTCAGGTATAGGGATGTTACATGGTGTGCAATGGAATACTATTTTTGGAATTGATTATTGTGGAGGTATAGGATTTTAGAACCATAAACCTTTGGTATAAAACTTAAAACCATAAATCAAGATTTCTCTTGTCAGATTATCAAGAACAAAATGCGAAAACATATAAGAATCTTTCGATATCTTAAAATCTTCAAATGTTGTGGTTTCGATCTTCCAAATTAACACGCAAGTATTTTAGAGAATGTGACTCTCTTTTTTGAATGTGGGATGTTAAAAAAGTTAAATATGTGTAATCCAAGGACCATAACCCTAATATATAATTTGTGCACACTAACTTTAATTTCCAATCAATCTATCATCAATTAAAAATTAGTTAATAGAGCATCTACACATATTTGGTCATACTTTATTCAATAACTGAAGCCTAACAAACTTTAATCTAATTAGATCACTTTTAATTTGGGCTAGCTTTTAAGATGTTAAATAATAACATGTAATTTTCTTATTATTTTCTTATTATATATATGCGATGCACATATTATCCAACAATCTACCAGTTGGGCCACATATATAACACTAATTACCTTATAATTACATGTCATTATATAACCTTATGAACTCAAAACTTTACTATCATAACTAAAGGGTATTTCAAACAATCTCATCCATTGATTATATTAGCATTGAATCAATGTGAATTTTATTACATATGTCATAAATAAATCCATTTTTTATCACGTGTATTAACATAACAGAATGACATAGATCAAGTATGGATGTGTAGTATGAAAATTGCATAAAATGTGATCTAAACATGTCCATTTTCAATTGATCCTCTTTAATCTTTAGTAAAATCAAATTTTACTAAAATCAAAGTGTGAATAAACCAAATAAATCTTATTTTTGCAGAAAATAACCTCAAACTAAAATAACTAAAAAAGTGTCTATAATAAAAAAAATTTAAAATTACAAACTCTCACTAAAATTGAATATCCTAAAATGACATTACACTCATATAAACGATGTGCACATAAAAAAAACATTAGGTGAGAGTCCTTTAGTAAGGGGGTCCACACTCATGGAGTTTGTCTTAATATGCTTTATAAACAACAACCATGAATTTAGAATCTATGTGCTTTGACTTTGATGTGCTCTTATTGTTATTGAAATAAATGAATGTCATTTATTGATATAATTTGTACCTTGTTAACAACATTTTGCATCCATATTCCATCAAAACTAGAATATGTATACTTGATGATCTTTTACTTATTAGACTTTTGATATATGAGCATATAACATTTTATTTTTCTAAAAATAGTATATGAATCATTTTGTTACTTTTTAATTTTCCATACATGAATTGTTCAAATATCTGGACAACATCCAACAATGCACGCGATATTTGGATACATATAAACTTGAGCATACATTAGATTCTCCACTACTAAAGCATAGGAAAGCTTTTGTATTTTTAAATCTTAAAATCATTCTTGAAACATTGATTGAGAGTAAAATATGTAATCAACATATAAAATCAAAATTAAAACTTTTTTCCCAATAAACTTATTGTATATATAATTATCAATCAAATTCATCTCCAGGGAAATTTATAATACAATTAATGAGAGATCTATAATTGTTTATTCATCGACTACACTAGTGGCTAATGTCTTTATGCAAGATCCTAGGCATTCTTTTTATGTTCTTTGCTATAAAGATTTGGTTCATCTCACATCCAGTTACACGGACGACTACAGCAATTATTGGATTTGATTACAACTTATCTTTGATGGGATCTATGAAAATTCAATGTTTCTTAAATGCTTTTGCTTTCTCTTTCTTCACTTTTTTTTTTTTACTATTGCTGCTTGTTTGCCTTTTGCTTTGATCAATAAATCAAATAATAATTGACGAGTTGGTGCCGTTTGTCTATATTACAATTTATTTTTTTGAGTAACATCAATTTTTATTGATAGTAAAATCAAATAGGCTAAGCTAATTCTAAATGAACCATAGATCCAACTTTTTGTCGGCATTCTTCTATAAGATAAAAAAGTTATATAGGTTTAACTCTAATGTTTTATTTAAATCTAGGCTTATGTAAAAAAAACTTTGAAAATAATTAAAAAATTAATTGAGTTTTTTTCGTGTAATTAATTGAATTATTAATTAATAATTAATAATCAATTAAATTCTTAAAATATAGTTTTTCATCGAGACCCCTGATGAATTGTTAAATGTTGACATGGTAAGTAATATAGTGACTGGCGTAAAACAATAATGCTGACTATTGGCATGGCATTTGACTTGAAATAAAAGTATAAGGACTAGTTTTAATAAATAGAATATATAGAAAAATTACTTTAAAAAAGATGGAGAAGAAAGGAAAATTGAGAGAGAAGAAGAAAAGAATATAAAAAAAAGTTTAAAGAATATCAAAGAAAAAAATTAAATTATTTAAAATAAAAAAAAGTATATGGATCAATTGTATAATTTAACTTAAAATTTTTGTTTGAAATAATAATTTAACATGTCATGTCAGCTTACAATAATCAATGATTAAAATGTTACAACACGATAATATAAATGATTGAAATGCAATATTTCAAATATAAGTGACTAAAATGTAATATGAGAGAAATAAAAGTGAATATTTTGATAATTTATCCTAAATTAATTAAGAGGGGAAAATTAAGATTAAAAGGGAAATAAGATGTGGTAAACGCAACACAATAATTAGTGACCATTAAAACAAATTAAGAAAAAACAAAAACCTACGATTTCTATAGTGTTGAGAAATGCCCACGTCTACGTTTGACGAATGCAAAAGAAAAGGATGAAAAGGAGAAGAAGAAGAAGATGACGATGATGATGATGATAACGATAACGATGATGATGTTAATGGCACTTATGTTGGGAGCAGCGGCGGCGTGCATCGTGGTGTTGGTTCCATTGGGAATGGCTGGATGGCATTTGAGTCGAAACAGCGTGCTCCTTTTCAGCGGCGCCATTTTAATTACTCTATCTGTTTGCGTCCATTTCACCCCCTATTTTTCCTCCGTTTCCGATTACGTTACCTCCGTTTCTTCCGTTGCCGTCTTCCATCGCCCTAAATCTTCTTGCATGAATCTGATCCACCGGATTCATTGGGAGGTGAAGCCCAACGCCTCTCTTCTAAGTTTTAATGCCACCCAAAACCTCTCTTCCTCTTTCGATTTTTATGAAAAACACTGGGATTGGTCCAAAACCCAAAGGATCAAGGCTTGCCGCATCCACAAGTTGTCTAAACCCGAAGCGTCCCATTTGATAAACGGCTCCTGGGTGTTGATCGCAGGTGATTCGCAAGCTCGATTGTTCACCCTCTCTCTATTGAATTTGATTTTGGGTTCCGAACCCCAACGCATGGATTCTGTTAAAACTGCTTTGTTTAAGAGGCACAGTAATTACAGCATTTCAGTTGATGAAATCGGTATGAAATTGGATTTCGTTTGGGCACCTTATGTATTGAATTTAACCCATTTGTTGACGGATTTCAAGACTAAAAAGAAATACCCTGATGTTATGGTAATGGGGGCTGGTCTATGGCATATGCTTCATGTAAGCAACCCATCAGATTACGAACTTGTTTTGCAAACGTTAAAAAGTTCCTTGGTTTCTTTGTTTCCATTTTCAACCGAGTTAGGCATTAAGTCACCACCCCATTTGTTTTGGCTCGGGTTTCCGATGCTCATCAATGGGATGTTGAATGCACACAAGAAAAGGGTACATATGATTGATGCAATGTGGCATGCCTATGATAGAGCCCTCAGCGAGAGTAGGCTATTGCGCCAAACTGGTGGTCCTATGATCTTGTTAGACATCCAGTCTTTGACTTGGAATTGTGGGGCGCATTGTACCTATGATGGCATGCATTATGACACAGCTATCTATGAAGCTGCTGTTCAAATCATGCTTAATTCATTGCTTATTAAATCTCGTCACAGGCATTGAAGCCGCTAGCAGTTTTTGTTTTCCTAAATTGTATCGACCCGCTGACCGATCAAGTATTCTCATTCCTCATTTTCCCGCGCTGCGTTGCACAGCATCATGCTTACAATTTGGTACCGTCTTTTTGAAACGCTCATAGGTCTTTCAAGTCTTTTTCATCCCAACATGCACCTCTTAAGTTTGAACTGAAGACCTCATTGCAACCATTGTATTATAACACTGGATTGTGTGTACAATGTTGAGCGACATAGCCTGGAAAAAATGAGAGTACCTGGTAGTTCGATGGGTTGTGATAAACTAGTTAGCTTTCCACCAAAAAACTAATGGGCTTACAGCAAGCTTCACAAGCATTTGTCCCTTGAGACAGCTAGTGAGGGTCATTCTACTTGCCAATCTAGAATCTTTGATTCTTGCCAAGGTTTCCCAAGGCTCTAGATTAAACACACTAGTAAACTTTCTGTGTATATTGGAGGTTTTTTTTTAATTACTGTTTTATTTTTTTGATATTTCACATGTTTGTATAGTATAGTTATGATTCACACTCAATTTTGTTATGACCTAACTTGACAATTGTATAATATTTGGATACATCTTTTTTATTTTTTGCAATATATAATAGCAGCAGTGAGCTTTGTGATATCCTCCGGTTGTTTTAATGGCATAGCTTTTCTGAATTGGCACTTTTTTAGTTTGTATGGCATTTTCAAAAGGAATGTTGACAGATGGGGTCTTTTCTTGTTAATGTGTGTGTCTCATACATACATACATACATAAAAGGCCGCAACAAATCAAAAAGGGTAAAAAGGTTTTGCGGAGAAGGAGCCGTCCAGTCATTTAGACAAAACCAAATAGAATATTCCTAGAGACTTACAGTATTATTTGCTTCCCGACCGGTAAAAGAGAATGATGCATGCAAGAAATAATAAAGAGAGGAACGAATACCCTGTTCGTACGTCAATATATTCTGACATTCAGTCAAATAGATAAAATAAGTTGAGCACACGGCAGGGTAGTCATTGCCTCTGTTACTTCGGCTGTTCGGCATAGTTGGCAGAGACAAGGTCTGGCATCCGGTCAAGCAAGTTTTATTGTTTATGGTTTCTTCTCATACTATATGTTTTAGTTCTGCAGACATGTATTGCAATGGAAAGATCAAATTTGTACGCTTACCAGTCATATATGAACTAATGGACGTTGATTAGGGACTTTCCATCTTGTGTAATGAATGCTTGCATGCGTTAAGGAATAGTAACCCCCTTTCTATTAAATATCCGAAAGTTAAAAGAGAAAAAAAGGGGGTCATATTTGCGTTGTTTCTACATCATTACCTGCACATATTGATGCGTGGTTCTTTTCTGGAGTTGGTCTTGTTTAAACCAAAAGGACGAAAATTATTTATTTTTAGATGATAAATCGACGAAGCCTAAAAGGCTCAATTTGGGAGTTATATCTGTTGATGTCTTCAAGGAAGTGATAGCTAATTGTAGAGATCCTAGGCATCATCCTCCAAAGGAGAAAAAAAGGGTCCGAGAATCGCAAAAAGACAAAAGGGGGGGAGGGACAACGAGGCGAAATAAAAATATATTTTATTAACCTGCCTTATTTTATTTGATTATTCGTTTATAAGAAATCTTTCTATTCGAATTTAATTAACTGAAATTGGAATAAAAAAATATAATCTCGTCAAATTAGTATATCTACTATTAAATGGATAAATTTAATATTTTATTATTAAAAAAGTCAAATAAAATTAAACTTGAATAGAGTTAATTTTACTATTCAATTGTATTAAATTAATATTTTTATTATTTAAAATTATTATTTATTGTTTAATTATGCTAATATTTTTAAAATTTTTATAGTTTAGTAAATAAAACATTTTATTTAGAATTCAACTGTAATTAAAAAAATATTTTTTAAAACATTTTTATATAGTAAATATTGTGAATTAATTTTATTTTTTAAATAATATAAAGATTAAATTAATTTATTTAATGATAGAAAAATTAATTTGGACCTTGTAAATACTTCAATCAAGGTTCATCTATAGCGATTTGGGCAAGCCGCAGGCGATGGGAATCACATGTTGAAGTTTGATTTTAATTGGGTAAGGCACTCCCTTTCACTCAAACGCACGGGAGGTTGATACCCACGTCGATGTGTTAAGTACGTCGACTTCGAGTACGTAAGACAAGGGATTCCTGGTCTGGCTCAAGGCCTGACCCTGTTGGCCTTTGATCGAAGCCAGGAATTGGGCACGGGCTGATAGGGACTGGCTAGATGGCTGCAATCCATTTACATCAATAAATCCAAAATATTCCCTGGTTTGGAAAAAAAAAATTAAGGAATGGAATCATTTTGGAGTTTTTTTCAAAAATAATTTATTATTAAACATAACATATTCATATTTTAAACTTCTAGATCTAGTCTTAAATATAAAATTAATAATAAAAATATTTATGTAGTGATATCATGATTCATAAGCCTTTTTGCCTACATGAAATATAATCAGGGAATATGCCAAACCAAGGGATGAAAGGGTAAAGAAAGATGCCGCGAGTGAGGTGTCTCGTTTTGGTAGAGATGAGCGCCACCCGTTAGTCCACCCCCTCTCATCTCTTAAAGATGCCGCGAGTGAGGTGTCTCGTTTTGGTAGAGATGAGCGCCACCCGTTAGTCCACCCCCTCTCATCTCTTACTTTGCTGTGGGCTTCGTATTCGTCCATAATTTTCCTTTTCTAGAAGCCCAAGCAGAAGTAACTCTAATTTCTCTTTTCTCTTTCAAACTATTCATTCTTCTTTTACAAACCAAGTTTAAGACTTTTTATTACACCTCTCCATTTTCCTTCTTTCCTTT
This sequence comes from Gossypium hirsutum, assembly GCF_007990345.1. Classification (NCBI taxonomy): domain Eukaryota; kingdom Viridiplantae; phylum Streptophyta; class Magnoliopsida; order Malvales; family Malvaceae; genus Gossypium; species Gossypium hirsutum. Next base: position 23,462,174 of record NC_053434.1, on the reverse strand, counting down.
ATGGACTTTGAATTTAACTTTCGCTTTGCAATTTTGAAAACAATATTTAAAGGGTTAAATTGAATCATGTTATAAAATAATTTAAAAAAACTGCTTCATTTCATTGCCATTTAATTAAAATTCCAGTCATTTTGTTCATTATTTATAGAGCATTTTTATACATTTAAATTATTTAAATAAGTACTAATTAAATAAAAAATTAATATCATGCTTAAAATTAAATTATTTTAATATTTCCAATTTGTGATTAATTAATTAAAATAATAATAAACAAGCATAAAATGTCAATTTAATATTTTTTATTCAATTAAAAAATTAAATTTATAGAGAGACAGAAATGTCATGTCAGGCTATTAATTCCATTGCACTCCATTTTGTATTTTTTTTATTAATTTATATAAAAGTCAAGGGAAAAAAAATGGTTTAGATATAAATTTGTATATATGCGTTATATTTTCATTTCACTTGACGAGCTTAGGTAATTTGTTTTGAAGGTGACAAACAACAGCACACCACACAGCAGCGCATTTGTAAGATTCTTTCTCTGTTGTGAATTCAGATTCCTTTCTCCTTTGCTTCGATTTGGTTTTCTTGGATTTTGTGATTCATCGATCCTAATACTATTATTCTATCAAAGTCTTGTTCTTGTTCTTCTTCTAGTTGTTTCCAATGGAAAAGCTGGAACACCTCAAATCTGCCGTCGCTGCTCTTTCTGAAATCAGGTTTGCTTCTTTTCTTTCGTTATTCACTAAGTATTGTGGCGATTACTGAATTAACAGAGAGTAATAGTAAGCAAATCTGTGGTTTCTGATTTGTGTCTCAGTGAAAATGAGAAAAACGGATTCATCAACCTTGTCTCCCGCTATCTCAGGTATTATTATTTCAAATCAGTTCTCTTCTATTTGTTTTCCGTTAGATTCAGATCCTGATGCTGAAAGTTAATTTCATTTGATTGAAGTGGAGAAGCTCAGCACATAGAGTGGAGTAAGATCCAGACTCCAACTGATGAAGTGGTTGTTCCTTATGACACCTTGTCTCCCTCTCCTGATGGTAATGATCTTAACCTTATACTTTATCCGGTCAAAATCAAGTATCTTTTGGATTCGATTGATCTCTCACTATATCTAATTGCAGATCCTGCTGAAACCAAGAAGCTCTTGGACAAACTTGTTGTCTTAAAGCTTAATGGAGGTCTTGGAACCACTATGGGATGTACTGGTCCCAAGTATGCTTCTTAATCCTTCACTTTTACTCTATTATATAGTTTTTCATTCTGCACAAATTCATCTAACTGATTTTTCCTCTCCTTTTTTCCAAAAAAAAACACAGATCCGTCATTGAAGTTCGCAATGGCTTGACTTTTCTTGACCTAATTGTTATTCAGATCGAGGTCATACGCTGTTGATTTCCTTTCCTCTCCTTTCTTTTTTTTCCTTTTTGTTTTTGTATGATCAGATCAAGCTAACATTTTTTTTATCGGTATTTTGCTCAGAATCTTAATTCTAAATACGGATGTAATGTTCCGTTGGTTCTGATGAACTCATTCAACACCCATGATGACACATTGAAGGTTCCCGCTTTTATGTTACATGTCTGATTACTGATTTATTTTTACCTTTGTTAAACATGGAATTTAACTTCATATAACTCTTCTTCATTGCAGATTGTCGACAAGTACTCAAATTCAAACATTGAGATTCATACTTTCAATCAGGTTGGTGATTTCAATTTTCAGCTTCTTCTGCAGTTTCAATCGAGACTTTAAGACTTGAGAGATATATCCTTTACTTGTATTATCTTTTCTCTGATTTCTCCCCGTACTGGATTTGCATAGAGCCAATATCCTCGTCTGGTTGTTGAAGATTTTGCTCCATTACCAAGCAAAGGCCAGCATGGCAAGGATGGATGGTAAAACTTCTTCCTTATTTACTTCTTTTCACTTTAGTAGTCAATTAGTCATTCTGTTGCAATGAAAGTGCCAGCTTGGCACGGGTAAACTGTAACTTGTAGCTAAAGATGAATCGGAAGTTAAATGACCTGAAGTTCTTTACTTTTATCTGTCGGTTTCATTTTATATGTCTTCAGTATCAGCTTTGAATCACCATAGAAAGTTGTCATTACTTTTGAACTTTGTAGCTTAACTGAAAATTGTAATTCTTTGAAGCTTTGAAGTGGTTCCCCAAGGGATGGATGTATCATAAAGGTTTGTTTAGTTTTAATTCAAGAAAGTACGAGAATACATGTGGCCATAATATTTAGAGTTTCAGAGATTTTAAGGCATTCTAATCTGAGCCATAAGACTTTCTAAAAATGAGCTATAAGATTATAAGAATTTTATGCCAATGATGTACGTTACTCTTATAGTATAAGTTATTCAGAGGACAGTTGAAGAGGTTCAGTATTTTTTATATGAAGTTTAAGATTTTTATTCAATGATGAATTGTTTCCTTCTATGTTAACATTTTCACTTGATTCTTTATGGATGTAGTGGTTGTTGAAGTCATAGGACTGGTTCATCTAAAATTATACCTATAGCTTCTATAATGTTCTATCTGCATTCACTTGGATAGTTTCCTTTGACAACATCTGTATGTTCCTACTGTTTTAGTTATCTACATTTCATGCAGTGGTTGTGTTTGAGAAGCATTCATGGAGATTTTGATGATATTTTTGAATTGCTTATTTGGTGGTAATACTTTTACCGAAACACACTTTTCTGGCTGAAGGTATCCTCCTGGTCATGGTGATGTGTTCCCATCTCTAATGAACAGTGGCAAGCTTGATGCTTTCTTATCACAGGTTGTAGCTGCGATTTGGTGTGGTTTTTTTAATATATAAAAAAAACTTTTGATTTATAAAGGTTCTTTGTTTTGGTAATTTATTTGTGCTTCATCGTTCATTACAGGGCAAGGAGTATGTCTTCGTTGCAAACTCAGACAATCTGGGTGCTATTGTTGACATGAGTATCCTCATTCTGGTTTTCAGTGAACTCTGCTTTCTAGTTGTTAGTTACACATACAAGTTTTTTTCTGCCAGTTTTAGTCCTTGACGGGTTGCTCTAGAAATCTTAAACCATTTGGTCCAAAACAAGAATGAATATTGTATGGAGGTACAAAGCGAACTGTAAGCTATGTTATATGGATTTCCTAGCTCTGTGGTTTTGCTATATTACTTCTATTTATGTAGGTTACACCCAAAACCCTAGCTGATGTCAAGGGTGGTACTCTTATTTCTTATGAAGGAAAAGTTCAGGTATGAAATGATCTCTTGTTTGATTTTAGAATTTATATATTTCAATCCTCCTTTTTTTTTTTTCTCTAAACAGAAGTGTATCCGAGGTTCTAAAGATATGCTCCCTCTCATTCTTATAAGCACCTTAGGTTTTGGAGTATAATTATTGTTTCACATGTTTTTCAATGATGACTTGGTAAACCAACCAAATGTGTATCTGATATCTTTCTAAAACTTCTTTTATGAGATTTTCAAGTTGTATTGTATGAGTTCTACTCTAATCTCCTTATGATTATTGAATAAAACTTGGAATGATTTCTGCAACAAAGAGGCTTATTGCAGTTATCAGAATTGATTAACACCCTTTCATTTTCTTCTGAGATTCAGCTCCTTGAAATTGCTCAAGTCCCTGATGAACATGTAAGTAATCTATTTCTCCATCTTTGTTTTTCTATTCGTTCTTCGACCTTGATTTTATTTAAACTCTATTAATTGAACAAAGACCACCTGGTTTTAATATTAGAAATTTGATCATGGTTCAAAGGGCAATTGGACTGCTATGTGGTGCTTGGGTTTACCATGATAAGCTACATCTAATTGTATTGGGGATGTTATTAACTGTCTGTAGATTTTATAAACCAACCCCAAAGCCTTCTTATCTTTGTTCATCCGTCAAAACTTCAAAATAACTAGTTCTTTGTGAATTTGTTACAACCCGTTTTCTTACCCTGATACCAATTGGCCTCTAAATTTCTTTTTCTACGAGGACATGAGGTTCACTGCTTGAAACTGCCAAGGCTAAACAACTAGACAACTGTAAATGCCATACATTGAAAAACTAATGAAGATAACATTCGGAAGCTTTATGGTTGAGGCTGACATGATTCTCTCTTTTGTAACAGGTCAATGAGTTCAAGTCTATAGAAAAGTTTAAAATTTTCAATACAAACAATTTGTAAGTCATATTGCCTTAAACATGCTAGAACTGTCCATTTGGGTTAGTACTAACAGTCAATGTTACAGGTGGGTCAACCTGAATGCTATCAAGAGGCTTGTGGAAGCTGATGCACTCAAGATGGAGATCATTCCAAACCCGAAGGTTTGTATCTCTTTCTTACTATGTCGTCTCTGGTGGATTTCTGATTTCTAAAATATAAAATTGGCTGCAGGAGGTCAATGGAATCAAGGTTCTTCAACTGGAAACTGCAGCTGGTGCAGCAATTAGGGTATAAAATTGGACCAATTATGGTTATGATGTACTAAAATGTAAAAAGATCTGTCTAACCATGTGTTTTCCTTATGTGATTAAGTTCTTTGATCATGCTATTGGTATCAACGTACCTCGATCGCGATTCCTTCCAGTGAAGGCAACTTCAGATTTGCTTCTTGTTCAGGTCCTTTTCTTCTTCCCCTGACATCACAATCAATCTTGAATGATAATATGTAGTTTCCTCAACCCATCTCTCGTATTTTCGTTTGCAGTCTGACCTTTACACCTTAGTTGATGGATTTGTTATCCGGAATAAAGATAGAGCGAATCCTACAAACCCATCCATAGAATTGGGGCCTGAATTCAAGAAGGTCAGTGCTTGTGACGTCAATCTTGCAATATAAGTTTCCATAAAAGACCTTTATGTATATTAAAATCTCTTAACAGGTTGGTAACTTCTTAAGTCGATTCAAGTCGATTCCGAGCATCATTGAGCTTGATAGCCTTAAGGTGACTGGTGATGTTTGGTTTGGTGCTGGCATTGTGCTCAAGGTATCTTTCTTTTTCCGTTTTAAGCAGCAGCTGTTATTTAGCAAGTTGTATTTTGAAACTGTTGAAGAAACATGGAGAAGCAGAGCAGGTGGGTTTATATTCTAAAATATGATTTTTCAGGGGAAAGTGAGTATCGCTGCAAAACCCGGGGTGAAGTTGGAGATTCCTGATGGAGCTGTAATTGAGAAGAAGGTAAAAACTTTCGCATGCATGCACTAATGCAACCTAATTTCCTTATTACAAATTTTTAAAATCAGAAAATTAGGAAAATTTATATTTACAAAAAAGCCAAGGATGAATTCCAAAACATTTAATAAAATAATTGTTTTTGTTAAAAATCCAGTTTCATTGGTTCTCGGTTCTCTTTTTTTTTTTAGGGTTCTGGCTGGTTTTTTAAAAATATGTTGCCAGTTTCTTAGTTATTGGGTGGAGGCGGACAATGTGGTGTGGTCTAGTTTTGACTTGTAATCCATTTTTTTGGTTTTGTGAACTAATCAGTAATCTTATTGGGTGCATAGGAAATTAATGTCCCCGAAGACATCTGAGAGAGGCCTGTCTACCAGCTTAAGTTTCCCCGATTTTGGTGTGTTGCAGTAGATAACGAACGCATCTTTTATATAAATAGGAAGTAAAATAAAATAAAAAAACCTGGAACAGAAGTAGTATTTGCGTTTTATATCACATATATATGTTGTATGTCTTGCGGGAGTTTCCCTTGAATTACTATTTTTCGAGGTATGATGAAAAACAGTGTTCTGAATGTTGTATCTACTTTTTACACCAAACAACTTAGCCCCTTTTACCAAGCATCTTCAGTTACGACATTTTAGAACATACAAATTCTTTAGTATTTTAATTTTGGAAAATGATAATTATTTGACACAATAACAGTAGAGATTTTTATTATTAAGTATTTTAATTTTAAAAAATATAATTATTTGATGCAATAATTGTAGAGTTAAAAAAAATCCCATTTTAACTCTGAGGAGTTAAATTAACTCTTTAAAAAATTTTAGGTTTTGCAGACCATCGCCCATGGAATGTATAGGCCTTCACAGGAATAAACAATGTTACAAAGGCATTTTATTTGTCAAATGTTCCTTGTTTTTAATTCTCTCTGTCAGAAAAATCTGGGATTAAAAACACTGTAACTGAGAAAACATGGATCCTCTCTATTATTAGCAAATGTGACAGTACAACAAATTTTATTTATTCGGAGGCTAACTTTATAAAATCATGATTATCAGATGAAGATGATACGATAACTACAAAATTATTACTAAAAAATTCCCGGTGCGCGGCGGATCCTAGAACTAACTTTTAGGGTGTTTATAAAATGTAAAAATTTTAAGAGTTTAATAAGAATTTTTTAGAAAAAAAGAAAATCTAATTAAATTTTATAATATTTTTATGAGATCAATGATAATTTTTAAAAATTTTAAGAGAGTTTACTTAAAATTTTTAACAATAAAAATAAAATAAAAGATATAATAAGAATTATAAAAAATTTAAGGGATCTAATTAGAATTTTTTAAATATTTTAAGAGAAAAATCAAAAGTATCCAAAATTTTGGGAGAGTCAAAGCCTTCCTAGGCCATCATAAGGACACGCCTCAGAGATGCCTAAACTTGGCAAATATGTATGGTAATATGTATTTACTTGGTACTTAAATTTTTTTTAATTTAATTGTTTGCTATCTAAATTTGAAAACTATAAATTAATTTGGTAATTATTTCATGTACATAGTAACATCGTTGAAATATACTGATGTATCATTGATGACCAATAATATGATAACACATGGCAACCTCACATTTTGACATGTAGAAAAAATAAATATATATAATTTATAAAAAAAATTACACAGGGAGTGAATCTACACAATTGATTGTCAAGTTACATTTAAATTTGGACAATTATTTGTCTAAGTTCATTCTAGACATACTTTTTAAATATTTGTAAATATTTTTAATTTTTTTCATATTTTTATATTATTATTGTTTTGAAATTAAAAATATATAAAATTTTAAAAAAATTATAAATTTTAATTAAGTAGTTAAAAAAGTATAAGATTAACTCACGGTTTTCAAATTTAGATACCAATTACATTAAAAAAATAAGCATAAAAACTATCTAAATTCAAGTATACCCCTAACTTAAACAAGAGAAACGGAAATTTGAGTTTTTTTCTTTTTTACAAACTGGAGAAAGTTAGAAAAATAAAAAGCATAACAAAGTTTTAAAGACAAATTATTTTTTCTTTCTTTTCACTGGTTAAAATTATTTCACTTTCTTTTATTTTAGAAAAACAAGATAATTGAATCATAAAATATTTTCAACATTCAAGATAATATTTAAGCATTTATTGCTCAGCTTTCCTCTAATTTATTTTCCTTTCTTTTCTTATCCTTTATAATATATAAAAAGTTACTGCTGAACACTTTTTAAATTTAAGATTATAATTACACAAGGTAGGCATATACCATGCAACCAAATTACATTTTATTTGTTACATTAATAAAACATTATAATAGAAATATTGTTGTACATGTAATAGAACATCAAATTAACTTCCAATGAGGCGAGGCAGTTAATTATCCCATTTCTTTCCAAATATGTTTACATCCGAATTATTTTTTTAGTATCTACCATGCCATGCCCATGCCCATATCCATTTTCTTTTGTTTTTAAATATTTTCTATGTCGGTTTTCATCCATTTGTTGCATCATACATATCATAGGGGTGCAGATATGGTGTACGACGGAAATTTAACCAAAATCCAAATCCTTAAATATAATGTTACATTAAAAATCGAAACCCTTGAAAACATAAAAATGAGATGAATCAAGTGAGAGAGTACTCGTCTCTGTATTTCATAAAATGGTGATTAAATTCATCTATTGACAACATCCATCCCCACCGCCCTCCTCACCTAATCCACGCCACCTCCACTGACGCTTTTTATTATTATTATTTTTCCTGCAAACCCACAAAACCATCCCCTTCCATTTTCAACCTGCAACAGATAATAACGCAAACATTACCAACAATGTCTAAAGAAACATCAGGCCACAAACACAAACGCAAAGGTTAAATTTCCCAGCAGATTTTGTACAATAAGGCTTAAGTACAAACTTGTCCCTCCAACATGAAAAAAAATTGAGCAATTTAGTCCTTTTAAATTACCGTCAGTTAAAATTTTACAACTTTGCTTCAAAATTAAATGTATAATTTGCTCCCAAGTCTATAGTACAAGGACCCGGCACCAAAGCAAACATCAAGAAGCACAAAACATGCTATTAAAAAAATTTCTCATATTTATCCAAGTTAAAACATCTATTGCAAAATGTGCAACTTGCTAAAAAAACGTTTTTCACTTAACAATTACGCAAATAAGTTAATTTCATATGTTTATCTTCCCAATAAATTGGTCTATACAAGGTGAAGGGGGCAAAACAAGCACAACGAACTTTGATGGTTAGGAGTAGTTACCATGTTCAAATTTATACTTAACAAAGTCTTGCTTTTAGATCTGCTGCAACAGCATCAATGAACTCCTCAGTATTCAGGTACTTGTCCCTAGCAAGCCTGCAGCATCCATGTCAATGTTATAACCAAGTTCTGTATAACATATATGTACATGTATGCAAAGTAAAAAAACGAATTATATGAGTACCCACTGACATGCACAAACATTTCTTATGAAGGATCATTTACAAGTTAACAGACCATAAAAATCACTGGCAGTTAAATTGCATAAACATGCTTGATAAATACTTACTTAGAGCCGTGAATGATTAGTGCAAGATCTTTGGTCATCTTTCCAGATTCCACAGTTGCAATACAAGCTGCCTCTAGTTTCTCAATGAAATCTAAGAGTTTAGGATTGTCATCCAATTTTGCCCTGTAAACAACATATTAGTTCTAGTAAACATTTAAATAATTTTGTTAGCCGCCCATGTGAAAAATAAAGATGCCATCAGTACTACCTGTGTGCAAGCCCACGTGTCCAAGCAAAGATAGATGCTATGCTGTTCGTGCTGGTCTCACCACCCTTTTGGTGAACTCTGAAATGCCGTGTAACAGTACCATGAGCAGCTTCTGCTTCTATTGTTTTCCCATCTGGGCAAACCTGAAACACAAACAAATTCATCATGTAGGGTAAGTGGCATGTAAGATGGTGCTCAGGATAGGATTGAATTTACATCATCCCATGTTTAGTATTCATCTTCATCCCAGGAGGAAGATAAGAAGACTATTTATCACCAGCAGAGAGAAGATAATAAAATTAAATAAAAACTGTTGACATGAGATATACCAGCACAGATGTCATCAATCCAAGAGATCCAAAACCTACAAAAAGCAATTCAGGTCTAGTTAGAAAAGCAATATAGCTACCATGACGCAAGAATAATGTGAAATTTTATCAATTTGGGGCTGAAAGGGGAACTTTTTTTCCTTCTACTAGTTTGTGACACAAACCTTGGGCTAAGAAATCACTCTGGACATCACCATCATAGTTCTTGCATGCCCAAACATAACCACCTTCACTCTTTAGAGCATATGCCACCATATCATCAATGAGACGGTGTTCATACCTTAAATTAAATAATCTGAATCAATATTTGACATAAATATAAAGAAAATTAATTTAAGTCAAAAGTAAAAAAGATCCTTACCATATCCCAGCAGCCTCATATTTTGATTTCCAGTTAGCCTCATAAACCTCTTGAAAGATATCCTTAAATCTTCATTAAATAAACAAACATAGCTATAGGAGTCAAAAACAGAATAACAAAGAGCTTGCAGTAATAAAAGTTTTACTTATTGAGCAAGCCACATACCTTCCATCATACTTCTTAAGAATAGTATTCTTCGTACTAAGATAAAGAGGCCACTTCTTCTGATAAGCAGTGTTCATGGAAGCCTCGGCAAAAGCACGAATAGACTTCATTCCCAAACCAAACATTAAAAAAAAAAAAAATTATCAGACACCACTAGAACAAAAGAGAAAGGCAACAAGACCACCAACAGAATTATAGATTCAGACCTCATCTGTGTTATACATGGCCAGTGAAACTCCTCCTTCACCAGTGAAGTTGAAAACTTCATATTCAGTCTTCTCACCCTGTCCCTCTGGAACTGCAAACAATAGCAATCGATGCTAATTATCCAAAAATCAAGCGCCAGGTACTACTAAATACCATTAAAAACAAACAATTGAATATAAGAAATCATCAAGTAAGGCAAAGAAAAGATTTTACCAAAAACAAGTTTAAGTTTCCCAGCTCCTTTAATGACAGCATCAGTTGCTCGGTACTGATCACCGAAGGCATGCCTTCCAATGCATATAGGCTTTGTCCAACCTGATGACACAAGAAATCAACATAGCTTAATATAAATGTGAGTAACTAAATAAAAATATACATCCACAACATCATGATAAAGCTAAATACCTGGGACAAGTCGAGGGACATTTTTGCAAATAATTGGTTCTCTAAAGACAGTGCCTGAAAGATTACACCAGTCAAAATAACTGATATTGAAACATCACAAAATAATAGGAAAATTCTAGAAAGATATGAATGCATTGATGCTAACCGTTCAAAATATTCCTAATAGTCCCATTAGGGCTCTTCCACATCTGCTTCAAGTCAAACTCCTTAACACGAGCTTCATCTGGCAATCACCAACACCATATTGTAAGAACTTGCCGGATTTCAAGCTTCCAAGCATTTTACCGTTCCAGTAAGAATCCAAATTTCAATAATTCAACAAGTTAATGCATGCTTCTTTCCAGGAAGAACTGCAGCGAAGGTTCAGCCATGTATACCTGGAGTAATAGTAGCACACTTGATGGCGACATTGTACCTAAAATAAGAACCAGAAACACTTGAGGTCAGCTGAACACAACATAGATAACAAAGTGGAAGTACATACACCCAATTAAGTTTAGCATGTATTTCAATAGCAGTTATGATAATGTTGTCAGGGGGAAAAAACAGCACAAAAAGATACGCCTATTAGTACCAAAGCAAGAGCAAGAATCAGATTCTTAACTGCTTTATTACTATCGGATACTCTAATCAATCAAAAACTGGTTCATAATTAACAGGAAAAATGCAAAGAATAAGAACAGCAATAACATGTAAATTTCTATCATGGTAAATGAAGAAATAAGCAGGAAAGAATATGGCCAGAAGGGTGTGCCACTAGGAAAGAAGCAGATGGAAGAATTAGCAACAACAGCATTGAAAAAATATTGCAACAAAGATATTCATCCCTCGGGAATTTAGAAAGAAACAACTAAAACATACTTAAGAGTAGCTTCTGCACTTTCAATTGTAACTTTGTCATCGGTAGCATCACGATGTGGAAGACCAAGGTCAAAGTACTTTATGTCCAACTCCACAAAGGGAAGAATGAGCTACAAAAGAAAAAATATATATTACAATCACAAAAATATATTATAATTTTTGTAATTTTTTACAAAAATTATATATACGTCATCATATAAATCAACGAATCACCTTATCCTTAATTGATTTCCAAATAACTCTGGTCATTTCATCTCCTGCGCCACAGAAATGAAAAACCCCATATGATCAGGAAGACAACATGATGTACAAGACTGTAATATACCAATTCAACAGAAGCAACACAAAGAAATCGCAAGGTTTAATATACAACAATGTTCCACGATATATATATGCTTTTGCGTCTGTACACGTCTGTTGGAATGTACTTGCACCCCACATGTTCGATCAAATGTCAAGAAACTATTGTTTTCCATATAGTTAAGTTTTCATTATAAGCAATGCAGTAAAGTAATATAGCATGCTTTTAGATAATCCTTTCTATGAAATATATTAATATAAATGAAAGATCTGCTGATTCCAGTCCAGTCAACTTGACGTAAAACTCATTAAAAAACGCCATATGAATACGATAATCATCATGGTGAAATTAACAGAAGAAGAACGAAGTGCTTAACATATGAGGCAGGCGTAACAGAGTGATAAAGGATGTCGTTGGCTTTCAGTTTATAAGATCTGCGTCCAGATTCATTTTAACACCAGTTTTTACTTCATTTTTTTGTTTATCGACACTGCTGATTATACGGCAACCGGAATCAAAAAGTAACAACAGATAGTAGCAAAGAAGAAAGCCAGATCTGAGTGAGAACAACATCTAATGTACGGAACTGAAGAAAATAAGATCTGAATCTGAATCTGAATCTCAAAGAAAAGAAAAAGGAGATACCGTCCATCTCAACGATGGGATTGGCGACCTTGATCTTCTCAAAACCCATTGCTATTCCCACCGATTTGACTTTTTTTGTTTCGTATCAAGATTTAGATGAAAAATGAAAAATGAGCAGCCACTGCGGATGCCGTGTCTTACGAAGTTGAGTATAAGTAGAAGAAGAGTAGATGTGCATCGGTGACTTTAAGACGGCACCTCACCTAACCCAAACTACCTTTTTTATTTTTTATTTTTATATCTTAGACCCCAGTCCCCACTAGATTCTAGTCGGGTGAGTTTTAATTAATTGTAGACTTTAATAACGGATTTTTATTTGGAAAAAAAACCTTATAATAGGTAAATTATAATATTTAGATTTTTATTTGGAAAAAAACTGATGTTATTATACATCCCTTTTGACAATACATAAATTAAATAAAAATAATATAAACTTTTATAAGAAAAGTTATTTAAATTGTTAAATATTTTCATAACACTTCCTATAAATAATATATATTTTACTATAATTTTAAAAAATTTATAAATAAGTTGTAGTAAAAAATTTTATAACATTTTTTTATAAATAAGTAACATATAACATGGACACATAAATAAATTATGTTTATATTTTGTGACAAAAAAATTATAAATAAATATATTATAACACTTTGATAACATTTAAATTATTTTTTATAATAAACCTTTTAGCCATAACTTTAAAATTACAAGTAGTTTTAAAATTTTGGCATGTATCTTTTTTAAAATATTTATTTTTTTAATATTTTATTATGTCTTTATAGGAGATTTGTTTATAGAGTCTAAAAATTTTATTGAGAGTATACTAAATATAATAGGTCCCACGAAATTGGGTGTAAATGAAATATTTTAGTTACACCTTTCAATTCATATAAGAAAAGTGAGAATTAAAGTAATTATATAGATAATTGCACTTAAATTTAATTTTAAAAAATTATTTTTATACTAGTTATAAAAATTATATAATTTTAATTAAAACTTATAATATTTCAATTATACTTATATATATATATATATATTAAGATATTTTTTTTAAAATCATATATTTTATTTAATTTTAAAAAATAAATATAATATAAATCAATTATGCTTCAAAAGTCAAAAGATTTTTTCCTTTTTGAGTGCCATATTAAAATATTAAAAATTGAAATAAAATAAATTTTAAAATAAAATCAAAAGAAATGTATAAAAGGGAGTCAAATATTTCATCTCCCACTGTTCCTATCCCTATCACCAACCAACTTCCTCAATATACGAATATTTATGATCGTTTTTTTACTTGAAAATGGCGAGATTTTATATTATTTTATAAACTAAATATTTTAAAAAGTTATTTTTCTAAAATATTGTTTTTTCAGTTTAATATTTATAAGTATAAGTTTAGTACAAAGTTTTGATTATTAAATTTTTTGAAGATAAAAAAATATTGACTGATTTTATTGAAATCAAACTTTAGACACCTTTTACAAGTGTCGAATTTCATATTAAATTTTGAATCTCAAAGTTCAATTTAATATATAGACTATCTTTTCTTCTTTTTTTCTTTTTTTTTTTATACATACAACAAATTTTTAACTATAAATTCTCTTATATTTCTCTTTCACAAAAGAAATCCTTTTATAAATAAAATACAAGTATAAGATGCTATATATTATATAGTATAGTTGGAAATCTGAAATTAGATAATAAAAATTTTAGTTCAAAGTGTATGGCATGTTAACACATCGTTTATTCTGACATAAGAATTTTGACACTTTCCCTCGTGTCTTGCATTGCCTTGGAATAATGTCAAATCAAATACGAAATCACATGAAATATTGGTAAAATAGAAAATAGAAGGGCATTTGCAGGCTTAAAATTTATATCACAAGCAGTTCTGTTACTAACTCGTTGTTGTAATATACATTATAATATAAGTTGGAGCATGTTTAATCGTATCTTATTTATTGATTTAAGAGTTTAGAAAGTTATAGGTTATAATAAAATATAAAAATAATTATTAAATTATTGATTTCATTTTATTTTAATCATTTAGCTATTATTTTTTAAAAATTTAATCATTAAATTTTTTAAAATTAAATATTTTACTCACTTGATTGTTGACATAATCTTTTTATTTCTTTAACTAATTTTCAGGAAGTGTGATTAAGTTTTTCTTTTTAGTTGGACTTTCACCGGCTCTTTTCTACTCTCTTTTTTTTTCCTCTTTTCACCTTGCTTTGACCGTCTTTATTCGTTTTTTTTATAGGAAATAAATTATTTCTTTGGCTAAATTGTCTGTATATGCCAAAATTTTTGTTAATTGGTTACATAAGTTGTTTTTTTTTATTTAGAAAAATAGGTCGATTTTAGAAAAATAGTGTGAAAGCGCGTTCAGTTAGGTATGCTTTCCTTTAACGATTTTTTCCCCAACGGTAAAAATTCAAACACTCCAACGGTAAAATATTGAAACAGTCCAACGGTGACTTTAATTTCTTATAAATACCCAAGGTATTTTCCATTCTTTTCACTCAAATCCAACTCTCCCCATTATCTCTAAACTCTCAATTCTCTCAATCTTTTCAAGATTTGTTTGAAATTTTCCAATAAACATGTATAAAAATATCATAGTTTTATTTTATTATTTCGTAAATTATTTATTTCGATTAAATTTTCAAGAATGACAACTTCTCTTATTCGTTTCAACAACAAGCACATTTTCGCCGCTTAATTGCTAATGGTAAGGAAAAAATTTAAATTTTGTTATTTTTAATTAAGTTATTTTTTAAGTTTTAAAGTTTTTTAAATTTAAATTATTTTAAATTATTCTATTTTGTTGATATAAATAGGCAAATGATCATGTTTTGGAGAGGTTCATACACAATTTATCAAAAAGCGCACCCAATGAAATTCAAGGTTATTTGCAATATGCAAGATTCTTACATGCACGTCGTATGCTCTGGGCTGTACTTTGGATCCTACACTTATCAGCGCATTGGTGAAAAGATGGAGACCTAAGACACACATATTATATCTTCTATGTGGTGAGCGTACAATCACACTTAAGGATGTAACTTTACAACTCAGTTTACCTGTGGATGGGTCAGTCGTTACGGGGTCAGTGGTCATTCTAGGTAAAAAGGACCTTTACGAGGCATTTTTAGGGAATGTGCCAAACAAGTTTCAAGGTGGCCGGGTAGAGATGAAATGGTTGCGAGATAATTTCAAAGACCTTCTTTCGAACGTGATTTACGTCGTGAAAGAACAATATGCCCGAGCATTCATTCTGAGGCTAATCGGGGGCATTTTAATGCCTGATAAATCTTTCTCAACTGGACGCGCTTTCTATCCACCACCCTTCAAAGCCTACCAAGATGCCCTGTCCCTGGGAATCTCAGGTATGTTTTCAAGCACCATTTTCAGATATTCGATGAAAATGCCTTTTCTGCGACGTATTTTCGACCACGAGTTGTTTTTTTTCTTTTCGATCTCACCCCTCCCCCGCGCCTATAAAAGGAAGTGTAACACCCTTAACCCTAATCTGTCGCCGGAATAAGGTTACGGAGCATTACCAAAATTTACAGATCAAATAGACAAAAAATGCAAACATTTCATATCATATAGCATTCATGTCAAAACCCAATCAAAATCATACATATTGTCCCTTATACGAAGCCTTGGGGCCAAAATACATATTAAAAACAAGTCGGTACTAAATCAGATATTTAAAAAAATTTCGAAAAACATGAAATTTCTCAAAGCTACAGGGGTCACACAGCCGTGTGGGCAGGCCGTGTGACTCACACAGCCAAGAGACACGCTTGTGTGGACATTCGAAATAGGGACACACGACCATATCCCAGCCCGTGTAACTCCCTGACTTGGGTCACACGGCCAAGCCACACGCCCGTGTGCTAGGCTATGTGAGCATATTGACTTGTGCTCTATTAAAATATATAGGGGACACATGGCCGTGTGTCACACACGGTTGAGACACACTCTCGTGTCTCTATCCATATAGACGAAAATAGGTCATTTTCCAAGCCATATTTCTCACCCAAATTGGTACCAACCTAAACACAACAATTTGCATATATCCAAGTCATAAATAGGCATCCAAACCAGCCAAAATCAAGCTTAAAACATATAATATCATCACATTCAACCAATATGCCCATAGGCACCTCAATTGACAACATCAACCATTTGGTACCTAAAATACCAATTTACACATCAAACATGATAAGACCATTTATATATACATAGCAAAATATATCAAATCACAAACCAATTTAAATAACTAAAAACATAACAAAACATGTAGGCTATCATTAGCTAAAATAATCTATACATGCCATTATAACCAAAATTAGATAACCAAATTGTACCAAAAGAGCTGATAAATAGTGTGAAATAGCTCCGACAAGCTTCCAACCTGAACGAGCTTCTGAATTACTATAAAACACGAAAAATAACACAGAGTAAACATTCAAGCTTAGTAAGTTCGTATAATAAAGAAATTAACTTACCATTTAATCACATTTAAGGTAAGCATACAAAACATATCCAAATCAATTTGGCCAAAAGCCTAAACACATATCCTCAACAACCATGTTAGTCATGTAATTCAACAACTATTCAAATTCCATATACATGTAACATCTATACCATATATCCATGTATCACATATAAATCATTTCCATATAATTCATGTAAATACCTGTACTAGTTCGAATTGAACTCTTATAAACTCTTAATAGAACTATGCTCTTTGAACCATTTAGAATATCTTGGATACACGGGTAGTACACACGAGGTGTACTGAACTGTAATCCGTCAATTCATTTACATGTCTGCTCATACGAGCTATGAATCGGTAAGCTCATACGAGCTGTGAATCGGTAAGCTTATACGAGCTGAGAATTGGTAAGCTCATACGAGCTGTCGTGTGTCTGCAACACATACAGGACCTCAACTAAATCGATAACCCTAATGACATGTCATTTGCATCCTACAAATTCATAAGGTTCAAACGGGACTTGATAATCGTCGGATATGCAATCAGTATTTATACATGGCAATTATACAAATCACATACATATAATTCAATTTAAAACATATAAATATACAATTTAATTGCACGAAATTACCTTGACGAGTGTACGTAGATACAGATGCAACTAATCCGATATTTTCTCTTTACCTCAATCTAACTTTGTACAAGGTCTGACAGGATCTATACGAATAAATTTAACTCATTTCAATATATTTCTCATTCAATTTAATCCAATATGGAATTTTGGAAAATTACCATTTTGCCCTATATTTTTAATTCATTTGTAATTTAGTCCCTAGGCTCGAAAAATGAAATTCATGCAATTTAATCCTTACTCAAGCCTAGCTAATTTTTACACATATTAATTGTAGCCCATATATTTCACAAAATTCACAAATTTTACCATAAATTTATCACCTTTTTTTTGTAACATCCCGATTTTGGGCTTCGGAACAGTGGTTTCGAGACCACAAATCCGATGAGAAAAATTTCATTTTTATTATACTTTTATGGTCTAAAATTTCACATAATGATTTCATGAAAATTTTGTTCGAATATTTCGACGTTTGGGCACTCAATTTAGTAAAAAGGACTAAATTGTAAAAAGTGAAAAAGTTGAGTTTTACATGTTAGAGGTGTCTAATTGTCATGAAATTTTAAATGGAAGGTTCTTAAATGATAATTAAACCATTGTGTAACTTTTTGGGAAAAATGGCTTTGGTTGGGTAAAATTTGAAAGAATAGTAAAAAGCCATTTTTATCATTTAGGGGTAAAATGAATTAAAAGACAAATTTTAAACCCTAAATGTGTCCCTTTCTTCTTGCTACAGCAGAATGTACCAAGAGCAGTCATGGTTAGGGTTTGGCCAAGCTTCCAAGCTTAATAGTAAGTGATCCTGAGCTCCGTTTTTAATGTTCTATGTATTTTTAAATCCGAGTAACATGATCTGCTCATTTCAACCATTATTTTGAGCTAGGATTTATGTTTAAAAATTTACCCATGAATGATATGCATGTATTTTGATGTTTAGTGGTAGAATATGAAGCTTGAAATTGTGTTAAACAACTTTTACTAAGCGATTTTACGTGAAAACGAGTAAAACGACATAATTGGTAAAAATTCCTAATGTTCATAAGTACATGTTAGAGTGAGAATTTGATGTTTCTATAGAAGGGAAAAATGATCAGCATGTCATAAAACATAAGAAAATAGGAAGAAGTTTAATTTCTGAACCTTGGGGCAAAAGTGTAAATATGAAAAAGTTTAGAGGTCAAAATGAAAATTTGTAAAAATATTCTTTTTAGACCCATATGAATATTGTGACTAATTAGTAGGCTAAAATTGATATTATAGATCAAGGAAATCGAGATTTGGGCTTAAATCGGGAAAATACAAGGTTACGGACTAGAATGGTAAAATGCCATTTTTGGATCCGAGGTAAGTTCGCGTTACTTAATAAGCCTATTATTCATGTTATTATTGATATACATGAAATATAATTTTTTATAATTGTATTGAATTTGATGTTAATAGAAATTTGATGGAATATGATATTTAAAAGAAATGGGTGATTACCGAGAATATGAGATCTTGCATATGATTGTCCTGTTTGCATGAGTGGTTGTGCTAAAAGATAGCACAGGTACGTACTCGAAACTCATGAGTACATGTTTGAAATGTGAAATGAAATGGACTTGTGAAGAGAGTGCAAATGAAATAAGTTTTAGTATTGTTCAATTAATAGACACAAACGGTGATTTGTGGTTGATGAATTGAGATTAAATGAGGAAATCTCGGTTGAACCTTCAGAATGAAAAAACGTGGTGCTAAGTGGATATACCACGATTACACATAT
Source organism: Gossypium hirsutum (assembly GCF_007990345.1). Classification (NCBI taxonomy): domain Eukaryota; kingdom Viridiplantae; phylum Streptophyta; class Magnoliopsida; order Malvales; family Malvaceae; genus Gossypium; species Gossypium hirsutum. The sequence goes on along the minus strand of NC_053434.1, from coordinate 23,443,007 downwards.
TGATACATATAACGTGGTGCTAAGAGGATATACTACGTTAAACATGTAACGTGGTGCTAAGTGGATATGCCATGGTTACATATATTGATTCATTAACGTGGTGCTAAGTGGATATACCACGGTTAAACATGTAACATGGTGCTAAGTGGATATGCCACGGTTATACATGTTAATTTGAAAAGTGGCACTAAGTGCTTATGCCAAAATTACATGTTAGCCCAATAGTGTGGAGCTATGTGCTAAAATCACCGGATATTGTTACTTTCCGAAGTGTTCACCGGGAGAAACAAGTTTACTAAATGAAATTTAACGTAAAAAAAAATGTGGGATAATACCGGAATATGAATATATGAGTTTTGAATTATGAGTTAGATATGTGATTGAATTTTTGATAAGATGAATATGGATAAGTATTATCTTGAAAGTTGATAATAAGAAATTTTAGTGAAGGAATGAAATTTGGGATAAACAGTCTAAACAGCAGCAGGGGAGTGACTTTGAAAAATCACCAAAAATTGTAGAAGTTGAACTAGAAGTGGAATGAGATATGAAATTAAGCTTATTGAATCTAATTTCATATAAAAGAAACAGAACAAACAATGAATTCTATATTTTGAGATATTTATATTTTTGTAAGACTGATTCAAACTGATTTCGTGATCCCCTGTTCTGAATTGTAAAAATCATTAAAAATTGTAAAAAAATATTTAAGGAACATAATTTATATGATTTGATTCCTTATTGAATTATTTTCAGAAGAAAGAACGAGAACCTCATTTGAATTTGGTACAAAAAGATAATTAAATTTTAGTGAAGAGTGGTCGAAGCTGTCAAACAGCAAAACAGGGGAGATTTTAAATAATAAAATGTACTTTTTAGCTAGACCAAAAATTCTGAAAATTTTATGGTGGAAAGATATATGAGTCTAGTTTTTTGGAAAATTTATGGATCTTAATTTGGAGTTCTGTAGCTCCAGATACAAATGATTTAGTGACTGTGACTCAAGAAAACAGCTTAACCAGAACATGTGTAATGTACAATTGGGATAGTTTTACTATGGAAAGCATGTTAGTAAATTGCTTATTATTTTCATGCGAGCTTACTAAGCGTAAAACTTACCCCCTCTTTTCCATTTCTTTTAGTGTTGTCAAGTTAACTCGGGGTTGGAGATCGTCGGAGGCAGTATCACACTATCAAGCCAACACCTTGACAGTATAAACACATATGCTAGAATTATCAAGTGAGTGGAATGTATAGGGACCTAGTTTTATAACATGTGTTATTATAATTTGGCCAAATATATTGGTCTTTAGTGAGCTAATGATTCTGACTTATAAATCTAGCTATTCATGTTATGTCTGATATTAGTGATGTGCATATGCTTGTTTGCCATGAATGGTTGGTAATATGTTATGTGTTGTTGTAAGAATGCCATGCTTGTGTCTTGATTGTGAATATATAATTATTCAAACATGCCATGTCAATTGCTATGAAAATGTATAAGTGTATGTAGGTAATTAAGGGTGACAATTGGCTTGGAAAATAGCCTTGAAATTGACCACACGGCCCAATCCACACGGGTGTGTAATTTTCTGAAGCAAGAAAATTAGTTAAATTGCCCAAAGATTTTCAAAGTTCTAGGTTTAGTCCCGAACCACCCAATGTATGTTATGGGTTTCGAAGACCTATATAAGGGACGATATGCATGTGTTCGAGATGTTTTAATTTTTGGTGAAATTTTGTGGTCCGGTTTTGCATGTTGTGAATGTTTAAGTCCGGTAACGACTCGAACCCTGTCCCGACGTTGGATACGGATGAGGGGTGTTACATTTTCAATTTAGTCACTAATTGATGATTTCACAAAAAATCTCTTTACAAAAATTATTTATTTAACAACAACCATTCATTTTCTATCATCTAACTTCAAAATTCAAGCATGTTCATAATAGCAAAACCCTAATACTTTAATAGTTTTGCAAATTAATCCCTGAGCTAGCTAGATCAAACTAAACGATCCTGGAAACATAGAAATCATAAAAAAATTGGACAAAAATTCATACCTAATTGAGCAAAATAAGCTTGCCTAAATTTCAAGCTTCCATGACTAGGTTTTCTATTTTTCTTTTTTATTTTGATGGAAGATGATGATAATGGATGATAATAATTTATTTTATTTAATTAATTATACCTTTAATCACTAATTTCCAAAATCAACCTTAATAATTAATTCAAATTCCAATGATGACAAATCCATGCTTATCCACTAACAACCTTAATGGCTAATTACTATACAAGGACATCCAATTTAAAATTCTATAACTATTTAATATATTTAGCTATTAGACACATATTTGCACTTTACGCATTTAATCATTTTTATCAAATTAAGTATGTAACAATAAAATTTCTTAACGATAAATAATTTTTATACGGTATTTCTATATCATACTGTAGCCATAGAATAACAATAAAATAATTTTTTTGACTTCGGATTTGTGGTCCCAAAACCATTGTTTCGATTTCACTGAAACAGGTTGTTACAGGAAGGCTATTCTTCCATACTCTATCATCTCTCCTGATCATCATCCTCCACTTTACAATATTTCTCTCTCTCATTTTTCCCCGCTTCATGTTTAAATTTTGTCGATATATTTTTCTTGTTGAGGTATTCTGAGTCATTGGTGATGCGATATGCTCTGAACACTCATTTCATATATCATGCCGATACAAGATGAACTATTACCTCAGAACCTATCTTGTGGAAGTCAAGTTTCGAGGCGACGATTTATCAGTCCGGGTGGAGTTTACGTTGAGTCTTGGTTGACGGTCGTTATGCGGTCACAAGCTCAACTTTTTTGAGGGCATATCATAAGAAAAAACTGTGAGATTTCCAGCTATAATCAATGTAATTTTTTTTATTTCCAGTAGTTGATATCTTTACCTTCCTTCTTATCTGAAGGCCGAACAGCTATTGAACAGAAGAACTCTTAGCCGGCAATGGCTATTGCGGTGGAGTAAAGTGATGCTCCTTTCGGGCCGACAACAATTTTCGTTATTAAACAACCTATTTATACTATGACTGTTGTCGTGCTGACTGAGTTTGACCTCTACTTCGCCGGAACATTCGCTCTCTGCCTGAAAGTCCTATTGTGTCACCTCAGTGTCAACCTTTAAATAGAATGAAAGGTTAAAGATATCGGCTGACTGGAAATAGAGAAAAATTTACGTTAATTACACTAGAAAACCCTTTGTTTCCCCTATGATTATGACATCAATATTATGTATAGTATTATAAGACATCATTTTCGATTATCCAAAAAGCTTGAACTCGTGACCGTCAACGACCATCAAATGACCCCCAGTTATACTCGAACCCGTGATCGCATTACAGTCGTCGACTGAGACCTCCACTTAGATTTCAATCCATGACTGTTATCAAGCACTGCCACCCCGAAACTCGACTTTCATAAGATGGGTTTCTAAGGTAATGGTCCTATCTAGCATGACATATGAAATATATGTGTTCTGAGACGTGTTATTGCATCTCCAACCTTCAAATCTACCTATAAACTTTCACGGTGTCGCCCTCAAAACCTTAAACATAAAACCCTAAATGCATAAACCTAAAAAAACTTAACCCTAAAAAATAAGTGGCCAAAGAGAGAGTGTGTGGGTGCGCTTTCTCTCTCTCTCTCTCCCAAAATCAATCTATTTTCTTACTAAAAAAGGGCTTTATGGCCAATTAACAAAAAAAAGACGACATTTTTAGACAATTTAGCCTATTTTTTCTTCATTTCCTTCTCCTCCGCCATATGTTCTCTTTACTCCACTGGATTCTCCCCCACCTTGTCCCACCCCAGTACATCATCCTCATCTCTCTTTCCTACTCTTCTCGCGGTCGCCGTCATTTCTTTCTCATCGTGCTTACCCATATTTTGTTCAATTTATGATGACATGTTATGTTATTATTCATTAATATGCATGAAATTTATGCAAAGACAATGCATCAAATATTATTCCTTAATTATTACCAATTAAGTTAGTGTATAGTTACTCGTGATATTAACTCATAAAAACTTAATATATAATATAAACCATACGAAGACTAAGTTCAGCTATATTTTTTAAATTTGGATTAGCTTGAACAAATCAATACTTTGTACAATTTATTTAATTGCATTTTATTCAAAATAATATTTTTGATAATTATATTTTTATGTATTTATTTTATATTCTTTATTTTATATTAGATCATGTTCAATGTCATTTTTTTAATATTCTAATATCACATAAGTTATATATGATTTTACGTATTTAGTTTTAATTCATTTAATAATATATTTTTATTTTCATATGATGGAATATAAAGTAATATTACTCAAATTATTTATATTTTTTACTATTAATTGAATGAAAACATTTAAATATAATGGTAGCTTTTGTTTTAGTTTTACATTCTCATGTATCAAACTTTCTTAAATTTTATATCAAATTATGGCACATATATGTTAAAAAATATGTAACAAATATATTTATAAATATAATTTGGTTGAATTAGAGAAATTAAGATGAAATATTAAAATTATGATATTCTATATTTAAATCTCATTCCACGTATTCAATTTTAATTTTATATTAAAAAAATTAATTAAACAAGGATAGAGTAGATATCTCAGGTGGTCCAACATTCCTATAGGAGGACGGCGGTGCCGCAGATTTCAGTCAAATATCTCCGTTCTTTCATCGGCTGATAAGCTTTTGCGTTTTTAATTTCTGTTAGCCATTCGAAATGGATAATTGGATGTGGGAAGTGAAATACTTTCTGTTTTCCCTAGAAAAGTGAAATCCCGTTTTAAGCTTAAAACGAATGCAACCAATTTTCTTTTCCTTGCTGGACCATTTAAGAAATCTCGTAATTTGCTAACAATTATATTTACAAACAAGGAATATATATAATAATTCATTTTTTACGTAATTTTGTTACTAATATAAATAAATAATTCTAGTAAACTGTAATCATCAATCTAGTGTTTTAGTGACAATAATTTATGTGAAGTTTGTTGGTGTCTTGATTTGAATTTTGTGGATAAATTATTTTAGTATTTATTTTAATTTTCATCTCTTTTTATCTTTAAATTCATATTATTTATTAAATTATCTTAAATAAATAATAAAATAATATTTATTAATTTTATTAATTGACATATACGAAATTATCACGTGAATGTTACATTAATAATTACTAATTTTTAAAAACTAAAATTATAAAATAAAATTTTTAAAATGTAAATTATTAAATTATTTAACAAATATAAAATAATTATTTTAACTTTTATAAATTAATTCCTTATACATCACATGAGTTCCATATCAACAAGTTAATAAATAACTTTTTTTTTGGCATTTTAATGATAAGATAGATGATTATGCTTTAAAAAAAATTAAAATATAGAACATGTAATTAGTTATGTTAATCAAAAGGAAGTTACGTATGAAAGCATATAATTTTTGTGGTAATAAAACTCCAAACTTTATTTGATACTTGAATGTGTCGTTTTTGGAAATAAATGAAACGACAAAGTGGTAGTGAACACCATAGCTTCAAATGCAAAGAAATTAGTTAGGTCAGGTATTTCGAAATCAGCACTAATGTTATGACATTTCTCTTAACTATTGTATTTGAAGGAACAAATCTGATTTTAGCTATGGTATATAAATTTTGATTTTTATATAATTTTTATTTTCGTTTGTAGTACCGTTTACGTATTTATTTTTTAAGTATGTTATTGAATTAAATAAATTTTATGTGTATAATTTAGACATCAAGTTTTATGAATATAATTGTTTTAATTAAATTTATGTATATATATATTAGATCAAAGTTTTTATTAAGTTTGAGATTTATCTTTTTATTTAAAGGTTAGAGAGAAATTATGGTTATTTTAGATATTATATAAAAATTATAAATAGGTTCAATCTGTTTCTATTTCTATAATTTTTATATCTAAAATTTGTTCTATATCTTTTATTTAATATTGAATTTAGTTTATAACAGTATTAAGTATTTTGCTAATTGTTATGTGACATTTACCAAAAAATTTATTGTAGATTATATTAACATATAAAAAAGTCATAAACAATAAAATTTGATTCAAATTGTAAGTTTTCACTTCCTTGGGAGTTGTAAGTAGTATTTCACAAAAGCATAATAGAGTCAATTCCTTTTCTTTCCTTACATGGCTTCCGTGGCAGATTATTGAAATATGCTGGGAAAAAAAATTTGAGAAGTTTGCCCCTTTTTTATAAATTTACCGATTTAGGGAGAGGAAAAGGAAAAACGTGTTTTCGCCATACATTGGTAAAAGCACCTGTTTTTCTTGTAACTTTTCTAACATTAAAACGAGTCCAATAACCATAATTTTTCTTATATATAATCTTCCAAACTTCATCCTTTTCAACCAATATTTAATACTCATTCCTTAATACTTAATTTTCGGTCCTCAATTTTTCAATTTTCAATTTTCAATTCTCATTTTCAATTATTATTTTTAACTCTTTTTCTGATTTTATTTTATTCGTTATAATTTTTAAATGACAAATCAACTTTTCTTTTGAATGACAAGCATATCTCCACGTTTAAGTATAGGTAAGAAAATATTATTATTTACCTAATTTAATAGTTAATTATTATGTTGTTTTTAATTATTAATTTTTATATTTATTATATATTTAACCCAGAATTGGATTTTGGAGACGAACATAACAATTTAAGCGAGGTGCATCGAATGTCATTTATGGAACTTGTGAGATGCGATTTTTATACATGGCTCGAATGCTAGAGGGGACTAATTTGGATCCCTCACTTATCAGTGCTTTGGTCAAAAGATGGAGATCGAGATAACCCACTTCCATCTTCCCTGCAGGGAGTGAACAATTACACTCAAGACGTTAGTTTACAACTCGGTCTTCGTGCATGAGGAAGTCGTTTGGGGCCAATAATTGTGCCGATTAGAGTGCAACATTGCGAGCAACTACTAGGGAAGGTTTTCAAAAGTTTAAGGGTAGCCCGGATCGAGATGAAATGGTTGGGGGACAACTACAAACTATTGAGGCTTTCGTAGATGATATTAAAAAAGAACAATTCGCGCGTGCATTCATCTTGAGGTTGACCGGAGGGTTTGCTAATGCAGATATTTGCAATCTGATACATTTAAGGTAGTACTACTACTAGTCACTTGAAGGAGGGGGATTAGTTGGGGGTCGGTGGTGTTGACGACATTGTACTTAGTTGTGTTGAGCTCGATACAAAAAAGTTAAATTAGCAGTTAT